>NW_011494636.1:274584-321996 GCF_000754665.1 Bison bison bison
TTATATGCAGAGTACATCATGAGAAACACTGGGCTGGAAGAAGCACAAGCTGGAATCAAGATTGCCGGGAGAAATATCAATCACCTCAGATATGCAGATGACACCACCCTTATGGCAGAAAGTGAAGAGGAACTCAAAAGCCTCTTGATGAAAGTGAAAGTGGAGAGTGAAAAGGTTGACTTAAAGCTCAACATTCAGAAAACGAAGATCATGGCATCTGGTCCCATCACTTCATGGGAAATAGATGGGAAAACAGTGGAAACAGTGTCAGACTTTATTTTTTGGGGCTCCAAAATCACTACAGATGGTGACTGCAGCCATGAAATTAAAAGATGCTTATTGCTTGGAAGGAAAGTTATGACCAACCTAGATAGCATATTCAAAAGCAGAGACATTACTTTGCCAACAAAGGTCCATCTAATCAAGGCTATGGTTTTTCCAGTTGTCATGTATGGATGTGAGAGTTGGACTATGAAGAAAGCCGAGCACCGAAGAATTGATGCTTTTGAACTGTGGTGTTGGAGAAGACTCTTGAGAGTCCCTTGGACTGCAAGGAGATCCAACCAGTCCATTCTGAAGGAGATCAGCCCTGGGATTTCTTTGGAAGGACTGATGCTGAAGCTGAAACTCCAGTACTTTGTCCACCTCATGGGAAGAGTTGACTCATTGGAAAAGACTCTGATGCTGGGAGGGATTGGGGCAGGAGGAGAAGGGGACAACAGAGGCTGGATGGCATCACCGACTCGATGGATGTGAGTCTGAGTGAACTCCGGGAGTTGATGATGGACAGGGAGGCCTGGCATGCTGCGATTCATGGGGTTGCAAAGAGTTGGACACGACTGAGCGACTGAACTGAACTGAACCATAACAAAGGCCTGGAAATGGCAATATGGAGTGATATGAATGCTAACCTCCTCCATCATAACCAAATGAGATGAGATGAACAGCAAAGGGCTCCACTGGGGGTTTTGAGGGTCATAATACCAGCAAGGGGCAGCTAAAGTTCATTACAAATGAAGAAGTAAGAGTGTTTGAAGAAACAATAAAGTATATTAGGGCATTTGGTCAGAATGAACATTACTTTCAAAAGGTATAGGGGCACTATGAAGGTCAAATGGTCTAGGAAGAGTTAAAGATGAACTGGACAGAGAAAAATGGATAAAGCAATGACTGAGGAGAAGTTTAATATGAAGTTGATTAGCCCAATAAAATAGTGATGCTACTATATGGCTTAGACCAATGCCATCTAAGAGCATTTTTTGTGATAATGGAAATGTCCTATATTGCACTGACTAATACAGTAATCACCAGCTACATGTGGCTACCAGGTACTTCAAGTGTGGCTAGTGTGTCTACAGAAAACACACAGCAACTTTAATGGTTTAAGGTGTGGCCCCCAACAGCAATGAATCAACAGTAACCTCCTACTATTCAAAGTGCTTAGAACACTGCCTGATCACTGTGTTAACTACTACTGACATTATCATTACCATTAAATGTGTTTGACTTCAGCATACAATGGATACCAATTCACAGCTAAAGATGCTATTAAATACACATATATTATTATTGTGGTATATCTGAATGTTCTCAAAATTTCCCAGGGACAGAGAAAAAAAGATCTGTCTTCAGTCATACATGAACATACAAAAATGGGTCACTATGGATGTTAACAGTTTCACTTAGCATTAAAAATTATCGGCAAATGAAAAGGTTAAGCATACAACTCTCTCAAAGTACCATACTACATTGTACTGTTCTTTCAATAGTGACATAGCAAGAGAATTTGCAGAGGAATAAGAATTCTCCAAAGAGCAAATGTGTTTAATTTAGAAATTCAGCACTAACAAACTGGTTTCCACTTTGTGTGTTTGGAAAAAAAGTTTAGTTATGGAGAATAAGCAAATAAGTATTCAGAAAAGAAAAGAAAAAGGAATTAAGGCAGGCTTTCATTTTAATCTTATTAGACTTGCCTTGGTTTTTTCAAAACTGGCGTCCTCAGTCATTTTCACAGCTTGTTTCACCTGCTTATAAGCACTTGCTTCTCTTTGCTGCACCTCTGTCAAGCTGTTCCTCACGGAAACTAGCACAGACATTAAGTCATCTCTTTCTCTGTCAGCACAAAAAGAACATTGAAAACAAGAAATGATCAAATGGTCAAGTATTCATAAGTCAGGGAGGAAAAAGCATTGATATGCATTAGAAGAAGAGCCAGGGCAGGCCAGCCCAGCACATGTTCAAGCACACCCCAGAGAAAGACCCTCTGTTGTCACTTGGTGAGGGGCAGGCTGAACGGCCGGAAGAGCGGCGAGCACTCATGGCAGGACTGTATCCGCGTGGGGTAATAACCTACTGTGGAGAGGACTGGCACACAGGGCTCCAGAGGAAAGCCCAGAAAGGAGGAAATTAGTTAAAAAGCTAAGTGTAGGTGGCGGAAAAGGAGAAAAAACTAACAAAGTTGTGAACGTGTGAAGGTCACTCAGTTGTGTCAGTCTGTGACCCTATGGATGATACCATCCATGGAATTCTCCAGGCCAGAATACTGGAGTGGGTAGCCTATCCCTTCTGTAGTGGATCTTCCCCACCCAGGAATTGAACTGGGGTCTCCTGCATTGCAGGTGGATTCTTTACCAACTGAACTATCAGGGAAGGTGGGAATCGTACCTCAAAGTAGAAGTAACCATGGTAAGAAGGGACTACTGAGGTTTTGTTTACACTACTGGCTCTCTGCTCTACTAGAACCAACATGTCTTTTTTTCTTTTCGTCTTCCTTTCACAATCCTCTTTTTGACAGTTCTTGGCTTCCCTGGTGGCTCAGATGGTAAAGCGTTTGCCTGCAATTCAGGAGACTCGGGTCCAATCCCTGGGTCGGGAAGATTCCCTGGAAAAGGAAATAGCAACCCATTCCAGTATTCTTGCCTGGAAAATCCCATGGTTGGAGGAGCCTGGTAGGTTTAGCCCACAGAGTCTCAAAGAGTCGGACATGACTAAGCGGCTTCACTTATGAATGAAAAACTTTCACCTACTTATGAAAGTATTTTTTCTTTCAATGGGTAGTACTGTTGGATTACTCAAATGCCTTGATTACACATAATATTTGTTATTTTACAAAATCTTACCCCCCTAGGTTTGATCATTGCCTAACTCTGCCCCCTTCTCAGCAATTCTCATAAAGCTAAGCTATTTCTTGGGGACAGAACTGAACTGAATGCCAAAATGCTTTGGCATGTAAAATAGCAGCAAGGTTCCAATCTCATGGATTAATTTAAGCAAACTCCACATAAAAGATTTCAGGATATCTGGAGCTCATCCACTGGATAAAAATGATCAATAGATCCCCCCAAAAGTGAGGTGGGAAACTTTCTATTAACACAAAACAAACAAAAAAAGTAAGTTGGACTGTTACTTATGCTATTCCATACTTTGTTAAAGAGCTCAAGTTTTAAACTGTGATTTCAAATTCACTTGAAGTAACTGCTGTAGCTTCTTTTTCATTGCCAAGTTCTGAACTATTGCTAAACAGTCAACTGTAAACTATTAATAAAGAGTTCATTTTAAGGAGTCCTAACTTAAAAGATTAAATCTCTGAGTTTGAATTACTTTCAAAATTGACCAATGTCTTGATTAAAAAATTTTCTTAAAAATAAAATAATTTAAACTATTTGTGGCATTTGGAAAACAGTCGTATTTTAAAAAATATGTAATACTGAACAAAGTTACATTATTAACAGTTTCATAAAAGCTCTTTTTGTTAAAAAAAGAATAAATTGCTCCAAGTATCATAAAATTTGTGGGAGCTGACTTCACTTTCACTTTTCACTTTCATACATTGGAGAAGGAAATGGCAACCCACTCCAGTGCTCTTGCTTGGAGAATCCCAGGGACAGGGAAGCCTGGTGGGCTGCCGTCTATGGGGTCGCACAGAGTCAGACATGACTGAAGCGACTTAGCAGCAGCAGCAGCAGTGATCTTCATTTTAGAATTTCCTGATTCACTTATTTTCAACTGAGAAAAATAATTTTTTTGTCTAAAGGAAATGAAAAAGGAGTGAATTATTTTGATCAAATATAATCAAACACAGTAATTATGTGAAAAAGTGGAAGAATCAAAGCAAGATTATTCTGGTTGAGTAAAAAACATTAAGTAAAATGCAAACAAAATCAATTTCATATTTATTTGCATTTCAGAAAATGCTCTAACATAAAAGGGACTAGCTTCATTGAGAATATGCAACCCAACTAGAACCTGTGTTTCCAAGTAGAAAATAAAAATTCACTCTTAAGGATAACAGGTCAATATCATATAGTTACCTTTCCTAAAGTTTTAGACCTACTAAGAAACCAAAGTCACTATTCAATGATACTCTTACCTATTCCTAATACTATACCACCATCAAACCTGAAGTTACAAATAAAAAGATTAACAAAAACCTCAGAATATATATTAACAAACAGGCCACAATAGGATCAAGTTTCTAACAAATTTGCTTCTTACAGGAGACTTACACTTAATATATTTAAACTATTTCTAGTATATCCTCTTGCTAAGAGTAGTCTGTCACACAGTACATACTCAGTGAAATAAATGGCGAAAGAATAAATGAATGAATAATGACTTTGCTACAGGAGGGTATCAAAGAGGGTAAGCAAAATTCTGTCCCAGTTCTAATATTTTACAGTTAAATTTTTTTTTAGTTCCCCCACCAGGGATCGAACCCATGTCCCCTTTGGGGAAGTCTGGAATCTTAACCACAGGACTACCAGGGAAGTCTCCTATGTCTAAATTTAAAAAGTCACTAGACTACTTAGAACTGGAAACAAAACAGTTTAATTGCTCTGGATCAAAAAATGTTCAGAACATGAGCTCACCAATTTCAGACTATTGAATGACAAAAAAATCATCAAAGATAAACCCTCAAATACTGTGGTGGCTCAGACAGTAATCTGCTTGCAATGCAGGAGAACCAGGTTCAATCCCTGGTTCAGGAAGATCTCCTGGAGAAGGAAATGGCAACCCACTCCAGTATTCTTGCCTGGGAAATCCCATGGACAGAGGCACCTGAAGGGCTGCACTCCAAGGGGTCACAAAGAGTCAGACACGACTGAGCAACTAACCCACACACACACACACACACACACACACAGAGATGTTTTGTTAAGGTCACCATTCAACAGTGAATCTGTAAAAGAATTGTACTAAAAATTTGTGCAACCACTGGACTGACACACTATGATTTTATGTAAAAGAAATGTAATATATGCTTCAAGGTGGCCCTCAGGCCATCTGAAAAGTTCAGGAGAGATACTTAAATTACACATAGGCTTACAGGTGCCACTAGCAATTCTGGCAATTTAGGACTATCTAAATTTGGCAATTTAGGGCTTCCCTGGTAGCTGAGATGGTAAAGAATCTACCTGCAACGTGGGAGACCTGGGTTCAATCCCTGGATCTGGAAGATCCCCTGGAGAAGGGAATGCCTACTTGCTCCCAGTATTCTTGCCTGGATAATTCCATGGACTGAGGAGCCTGGCAGGCTATAGTCCATGGGGTTGCAAAAGAGTGGGGCATGACTGAGACTAACACACAGGACTATCCACTCAGTCACTGCATTTTTTATTTGTTTTGTTTCAACTTAGCCAGCCCACATACCAAATAGCAAGCACTTGAAAAAACAACCCTAGGTATGTGAGCCCTGTCCTCAATATAAGGCTTCCTATGGGGCCCACTAAGTAAAGAATCTGCCTGTAATGTACGAGATGCAGGAGAGGAAGATTTGATCCCTGCGGTGGGAAGATCCCCTGGAGAAGAGCATGGCAACTAAATCCAGTATTCTTGCCTGGAGAATTCCATGGACAGAGAAGACTAGCAGGCTACAGTCCGTGGGGTCGCAAAGAGTTAGACCCAACTGAAGTGAACGAAAATGCGTGCAACATAAGGCCCTGCTTCCTGTCCCATTTCTATGTTCATCTGGCCGACACCTTCTTGAGTTTTTTTCTCCTGTACTTCAGCCCCATGCTACTACTCATTATCTGTCCTTCAGAAACGGTCAATGCTGGCCACCCAGACTAACTAGTCAGCTGCAGTGCTGCTCCTAGTCCATAGTGCCAGCCCAAAGCCAGGCCTGGGCAAGCCTCTTACAATGGCAAGTCATACAAACTTACATGATACATCAGTGTGAGAGTGAGAGGGCCATCTCCCATGGCAAAAGTTCTTTAACTGCTTAAAAACACCATGGGAATGTTTTGATGAGTGTGATCACGGAGTTTTTCAAACAAAGCAAGCAATACAGCATTAATCCTGCAACATGCCATGATGCAGATGATAGAGCAGCTGAGGCAGAAAATGAAGTAAGAAGCAGGGGTGTCGCTTCTAGGATGAACTAACAATCATGTAGTATTTAAGGAAAGTAGTATTTAAGGAACCTAGAGCAACAATCAGAGCAAAAAGGACTGAGAAAGTCTCTGAATAATCTTGGCCAATGTTTATATACGGAAAAGAGAGGAGTTGGTCTGATACACACGTGAGCTTCATCTTGAAATATGGAGTACTCCATATTTAATTCCTTCAATTCCTAAGCTATTCCACAGTTACTAGCAGTTTTAAGATTTATTAAACATCACTGTTTTTAAAAGAAAGTCTAGAAGGCTGACTACAACATTTCCTTGTTCCTCATTTCTGGGAAGTTCCCACTACAGTCTTTCTTTTTCTCTTGGTTTTCTGTGTATGTGTGTAAGAGAGATAATGAATTCTCTTTTATTCTTAAGCAGTTATCCTTAGTTTTTTTAATTTTCTTTTTTAAAAACTGAAATATAGTTGCAAAGCAAGCTATACAGAAGATTGCTTGGCTATCATATGGGTGATTGGCTAAAAAATCAACAAAGTAGCTTAAAATTGGTACCACAATACTACATTTTTCAATAGAGACCAAGACACACTTTTAATTTATCATATTTGGGATACAACTTCAAAAATTTCACATTAGAGTCATGCAGGAAATACTACAGTACAGTTCATTGAGGGTTCAGGCTTTTTAATTATGCTTAAAACTAGAAATCGAACCTAAAAAGTTTTGGCCACTCTTCAAAGTCAGCATAAGATTCAATATTTAGCTTTCTGCATTAGTAAATTGAAAGAAACTGAACACCAGCTTAGGCCATGGGAATAATACAGACAATGATTTTCACTGACAGTAAAAGTAGAAGCCTTCCGCAGTATACTGTTATTAAAGTAGAATATGAGTCAATGACATGCTGACAAAGCAGAAAACTGAACTGAAAAGGTTGACATTTATTCTAAGAGGCTAAGAGCTGAAATATAGGATAGAGACAAAGGAATATGTAACTGGGCAAGAATCTAATTTCTAAATGACTGCCAGGCTTGGAATCAATGTAAACATTGTAGCTTCCTTTTAAGACATTTTACTTATAACACAGAAGTGAAAGTGAAGTCACTCAGTCATGTCCGACTCTGCAACCCCATGGACTGTAGCCTACCAGGCTCCTCCATCCACGGGATTTTCCAGGCAATAATACTGGAGTGGGTCACCATTTCCTTCTCCAGGAGATCTTCCCGACCCAGGGATTGAACCCAGGCCTCCCACATTGTAGGGTTAGGGTTAGAAGGATAATATGAAATCAATATAATAGGAAAAAGAAACACTGCTTTTTATTTGCTGACTGGTTTTCCCTGACTAGTTTATCTTAGAATATCCTCTTCATCTGCATGACTTTGAATATGCTTTTTTCATTTTAAAATTAATCTTTCATTAAATTCTTCTTATAATAAATGAATTACCAATATGGTTAAAATTGGTAATTAAAATTTCAATGTGTTAAAAAGCAGAGACATCACTTTGCCAACAAAATCCATATAGTAAAGCTATGGCTTTTCCAGTAGTCATGTACAGATGTGAGAGTTGAACCATAAAGATGGCTGAGTGAAAAGAATTGATGCTTCGAATTGTGGTGCTAGGAAATACTCTTAAGAGTCTCTTGGATTGCAAAGAGATCAAATCAGTCAATCCTAAAGGAAATCAATCCTGAGTATTCATTGGAAGGACTGATGCTGAAGCTCCAATACTTTGGCCAGCTGATGTGAAATGCTGATTCATTGGAAAAGACCCTGATGCTGGGAAAGACTGAGTGCAGGAGGAGAAGAGGGCAGCAGAGGAAGAGATGGTTAGAAAGCATTACTGACTCAATGTACATGAATGTGAGCACTCTGTGGGAGACAGTGAAGGACGGGAGAGCCTGGTGTGCTGCAGTCCATGGGGTCACAAAGAGTCAGACACAACTTAGCAACTGAACAACAACAGTGGTTAGAGACTGCTTAACACACACGGTCAGTTTCAATGCCTTCTTCTACTTCTCCGGTGGTAATCACTGTTAAATATCGGGATTATTCTTTTGCATCTTTTTCTATGCACATGTATTCATCTGGTTGTGAGTGAGCCTCTAAGAAAATACAAATAGTTTCCTGCCAGGTATGTCTTTCTTATCTTTTTTTCATTTTTTTTTCCTTCAATAACATATTTTGGAGCTTAGTTGAACATTAGTACATACAGATCTACTCCATTCTCTTTTTTTTTTTTTTAATTTTTTTTAATTAATTTTATTTTATTTTTAAACTTTACATAATTGTATTAGTTTTGCATAAAATTTCATACTTTATCTAAACTGAAGCCCAGTTATTCTTGTTTAAGGGATATTTATTTAGGTTGTTTACATCTAAAAGGAAAACCTACTGGTTTCTTCTATACTTTCTATGCTCACAATACTTCTGCTACCACATCTGTAGATTTCCCACACATAGCAATTCTCTAATTCTGAGTGGCTACTAACTCAATTCTGATACCAACTGCCTGGAATTGACACAAACCCTGCAGGTTAAGGTTCAGTCCCACATAACAATCTCAACTTTAGGTTCCAATTGTAAGTCCCAGGTACCTTGTATCTCTTCTGACCAAAAACCATGGATTTCCATGATCCTTTCCAGTGCAAAATTATTTGCTAGAACAGCTCACAGAACTCAGGAAAGTGTTTTCCTTAATATTGCTCACTTATAATCATGAACAGATAAATAGAAGAGATCACTAGACAAAGGTATGTGGGAAGGTGTGTGGAGCTTCCACATCCTGTCTGGTGTCACATTCTAGTACTCAATGTGTTGACCAATCCAGAAGCTCCCTAAACTCCATTGTTTAGAGTTTGTCTAGAAGTTCCACAGGCATGATTGATTAAATCATTGGCCATTAATGCCTGGACTTCATCTCCAGCTCTTTCCCTTCCTAAAGGTTGTGAAGTAGAGATTGAAAATTCCAATCTTCTAATTATATGGATGGTTTCTGTGGCAACCAGCATTCTCATCCTTAGTCAAAAGTCATCTTAATATAAACTCATGGGCTTAATAATTAACAACCTATTGCAGAAGCAGAGGAAAAACACAAATGTTAGTACAAAATACATACTTATTGCTTTTACCACTTAGAAAAATACAGAAGTTTTAGGAGTTCTATGCAAAGAATGGGAAATGAAGACAAAAATATGTATTTCTTATCAAATGACAATATCATAACAGCATTACAAATAATGCTGCAAATAGAGTTCCCTACAAATGCCCTATTATGGTATACATACATTCTCTAGTGTAGATTTTGAAACATGTAATACACAATTTAAATATTAATGAACAGTGCTAAATTACCCTCAAAAGTAGTGTCAATCTATACTTCCATTAGCAGTATATGAAAATACAGACTTATTCATAGCCTCATCAATTCTTGAGACCACTAATCTTTTTAAAATTTTCACCAGTTTGATAGTTGGCATTTTTAAACTGGTATTTCCTTGAATGAGGCTTTGTTGGTGGCTCAGCAGTAAAGAATTCACATGTAATACAGGAGTTGCAGGTTTGATCCCTGTGTCAGGAAGATCATCTGGAGAAGGAAATGGCAACCCATTCTACTATTGCCTGAAAAATCCCATGGACAGAGGAGCCTGGTGGATTATAGTCCATGGGGTTGCAAAAGTTGGACACAACTTAGTGATCACCATTTTCTTAAATAATAACACCACCACCATTTTCTTGAATAATAACAGAATGAATAGCTTAAATGGCAAAATGACAACAAATAACAAACGTTGGCAAGGATGGAAGAAAAGGCAACTCTAGAGCACTGTTGGTGGAAACGTAAATTAGTAAGCTGTTAGGTAAAACAGTATGAAAGTTCCTCGAAAAATTTAAAGTACCCAAAGAACTACCATACGGTCCAGAAATTCCACTTCTGGGTAGTTTTCAGAAGAAAACAGAAACAGAAATCCAAAAGGATGTAGACGCCCCTATGTTCACTGCAGCCTGATTTCCAATAGCCATTATACAGAAGCAACAGACATGTCCATCAAAGAACAGAATAAAGAGGATGAGGTAGACGTGTATAAATACACATGCATAAACAATGAAATATTACTCAGCTATACAATGGCTGAATGAAATGAAATGAAATCTTGCCATCTGCAACAATACAGATGGACCTAGAGGGTATTATGCTAAGCAAAATAAGTCAGACAATAAAACATGATTTCATTTATGTTTGGAAAATCTGAATAACAAAACATGAACTAATGTAACAGAACAGAAACAGAATCAGATACAAGCAGGGGGTTGCCAGAGGGGAGGGTTTTAGGAAGATGAGTAATATAGGTAAATGAGATTAAGGTTATTTATTTTGAAACTTAAGTCAAAGGATGACATGTGCAGCATGGGAAATACAGTTAATAATATTGTAATAATTTTACATGGTGACAGGTTTAACTAGACTTATGGTGGTGATCATTTTGTAATGTATAGAATTATCAAATCACTATATTGTGCACGTGGAACTAACATGGTATTGTGGGTCAGTTACACTTCAATTAAAAAAAAGAATGAATACTTAACTCGTGCATTATCATCCTCTTTTATTGCTTACCAATTCCTATCCTATACCTACTTTGCAACTGGGAAGTTTTTCTTTTCTGTTTCTTTTAAAAGAAATTATTTATACATTGTACCAAAAACTTTTTTCTATAAAATATAAATATTTTCCTATCTTTTAGTTTAGTTTGCAATATTGTATCATAAGTAAGTTTTTGTGTTAGTGGAGTCAAATGTAACATTTTATTTTCCCTTTTGACTTACTTTCCTCATCATGCTCAGAACTTTAATTAGCCCAAGTCCATAAAGATGTTTTTCTATATTTTCTCCTAATACTTTTGTAGTCTAGAAATCATATCTAGGTCTTTAAACCATCTTGAATTTACTTTTGTGAAGTATGATTCCATTCTTTTTTCAAATATAAACAAGCAAATTTTTAACTTCTCTGAGTCTCAGTTTCCTTAGTTGTAGAATGACGGCAATCTACTTACCTCATCAATGTTTAACTATTAAAAGACATTATGTTTTAAATTTCCTGGTACAATCCTTGGTATATTAGAAATGTTTATTACACATCAGTTTTATCTGAAAATATATTTAACATACATTTAATAGATTGTCACTATGTGAAATACTAGCGTGCGTGCTCAGTTGCGTCCGATTCTTTTCAACCCCGTGGACTGTAGCCTGCCAGGCTCCTTTGTCCATGGAATTTTCCAGGCAAGAATGCTGGAGTGGGTTGCCATTTCCTTCTCTAAGGGATCTTTCTGACCCAGCCTGTATCTCCTGCATTGGCAGGTGGATTCTTTATCACTAAGCCACCTGGGAAGCTGATATGTAATAAATATGAATAAGTTAATACTATATTTAATAATTAATATAATATTTAACAAATAGCAAGGCCATCAGTGCAGATCATGAAAAGTAACAGTGGAGAAATTTAGTTTTTATATAACAACCAATAAATTAGTCACATGTGGAAACCATGGTTGTGGGACATTTTTACTATTTCCAAGTATAGCAGGTACAGATGGGTTTTAATATTTATAGAGCTTTTATAATATGGAAGGAAATGTTTGAAGCAATATATAGGTATGCATTCAACGTTCCCTCAAAAATAATACTATTAGGTACTTTTACCTCCATTTTCAAGTGGGGGAATTGAGGCATGAGAGGATTGAACCCAGGTCTCCTGCATTGCAGGTGGTCTCCTACACTGCAGGCAGATTCTTTACCAACTGAGCCACCAGGAAAGCCCTAAACAAAGTAAGCTGGCAGTAGAACCAAAGTATGGATCCAGGCAGTTTGACTCAAAAGCTAACACTCGAGTCACAAGGCTAAGCTGCATCCATAATATTCCAAGAGGTGGTATTGAATATTATTCACCAAAACAAAGGAAGACTTCAAACTCAGGGAAGTAAATTCATTCATCAAAGGTCAAAACTGACTTTAATGACCAAGTCTTTTCATTCTCGACACCAGTTCCAATTAGAGGATCTCTGATGTTAACAAAGTTATGACCAACCTAGACAGCGTATTAAAAAGCAGAGACATTACTTTGCCAACAAAGGTCTGTCTAGTCAAGGCTATGGTTTTTCCAGCAGTCATGTATGGATGTGAGAGTTGGACTATTAAGAAAGCTGACCTCTGAAGAATTGATGCTTTTGAACTGTGGTGTCGGAGAAGACTCTTGAGAGTCCCTCGGACTGCAAGGAGATCCAACCAGTCAATCCTAAGGGAAATCAGTCCAGAATATTCATTGGAAGGACTGATGCTGAAGCTGAAACTCCAATATTTTGGCCATCTGATGCAAAGAACTGACTCATCTGAAAAGACCCTAACGCTGGGAAAGATTGAAGGTAAGAGGAGAAGGGGATGACAGAGGATGAGATGGTTGGTATCACCGACTCAATGGACATGAGTTTGAGCAAACTCCGGGAGTTGGTGATAGACAGGGAGGCCTGGCATGCTGCAGTCCATGGGATCGCAAAGAGTTGGACACGACTGAGCGACTGAACTGAACTGATGTTAACAATAAACGCCAAAATGTCTTGTCATATAAACAGCAATTTACTGAGTGTCTGCTACAGACCAAGTACTCTTCTAGAAGCCAGGGATATAGAAATAAAACACAGTTGCTGCCTGCAAGTATACACAATATATTATAAAGTTAGAGAAGGAAGGCGGCTAAGTCAATTGAGGACAAAATGGGGTAAGGCTGGTGAGAGAATATTTCTACGAGGAAGTGATGTTTGGGCTATTTAAATAAACCCAAAAAAGACAGAAAAATGTGACCCTGAGCACAGAAAAAAGCAGAGGGCATGTGAGAGAGAACACCCACTATAAATCATCCCTGGATACTGTATTAAATAATAATCCTCAACTTCTACAGAATAAAATTTTCATAGGAAAAGGTTTCCTCTGGAATAGTGAAAACAAAAGAAAGATGTACCCAGAGAACTGTAATATTTCAGCCTAGATGAAAACTTTGACTCCATAAAAACTCACTTGTAATTTGTCCCTGATCAGTCCTCAAATATTAACAAATGGGATACAGTGGATCTTTCTTCCAGCATACTCATAATATTCTTCATGGCAAGCACATATTAAAGACTTGATAAAAAAAAAAAAACTCACTTTATACTACAGCAGGGAAATCTGAAATTGGGCAAAATCAAGAGAATTCCTCTCAAACTCAGTGCTGTAATGAATAGTGCTGGATCTTCAATTACAGAGTCATAGAAATGAACAGAATTATAAAGGCTATCTACTTCAATCCTCTCATTTAAAGATGAGACTGAAACCAACAAAGATAAAATTATTTGTCTGAAATGACTAGATTATACACAGTTGGCAGAACCTACATATTCTTTCTTTAATATAGCTACAATGAAGGGACCTTAGAAAATTTATTTTATTTGAAGCTTAACATTAATCACATTTAGCATGTGATTTAGCATGGGGATAAAAAAAACTATAATGCCCATGTAAAGATATGGGTTTCCATGTTACCAACAACCCCACATACAGAAGCATACTTACTTAGTCAGTCTTTCAATGGTTTGTATGTGAACATTATTATGGGTTTGGGAAAGAACAGCTTCATGCTGAGCACATTTCAAACAAAGACCACCAACACGGTTAGAAATATTAGCAGCAAGTAGAGACTCTTTATGCTTTAGTCGCTCTTTAAGATCTTCACAGTTTTTCTGATATTCAGCTAAGTCTTTCCTAAAGAGAAGGGAAAAAAGCTTTAGCAAGTGGACATAGCAGGGGAAGAAGTTAGGATAAACTGAAAAAGTAGCACTAACATATATATACTATCGTGTGTAAAATAGAAAATAGATAGATAGTGGAAAGCTGCTATATAACACAGGGAGCCCAACCTAGAGCTCTGTGACAACCTAGAGGGGTGGGACTGGGGACGGGGAGACTCAAGAGGAAGGAAGGGGAGACTCAATGTGAATGATTCACATTGTTGGGAGGCAGAAACCAATAAAACATAGTAAAGCAATTATCATCTGATTAAAAATTTTTTTAAATGTCCAGGTAAAAGTATACTACTTTTAAATGTATCATCACAGTGATAACTACTATCATTTACTGGTGTTTACCTTATTAGGTGCTTTTTATACAATACCTTATTCTTACCACAACCTGGAGATATAGATGTGATTATCCGAATTGACCCTTTGAATAAAGTGAGACTTGAAAATATTAAATTTAAAGCTGTTTTAAGATTTTAACACAAACTAGTGTGCCTCTGATACTGGCTCTCTTTTCAAGGGTTCCCATCTCTTCCCCAAAATAAAACTCCAAATATAAATCCTAAATAGTTTCTCTCAATAAAGGGATAACACAATATCCTTAAATTGAGGGAAATATCCTATTTCAAGTGTTAACTCTTTAAAATTTATAAAGAGAACCTTAAAAGATTGTATAAAGGATATGGATTTTATGCATGAGTAATTTATTACTGCCCATTTTTCTTCAGTAAAAAAAATCAACTAACCACAAAGTTCTACAAAGGACTGACAGTGGGCTACAGAAAGAAGTCAGAATTCAGCAGACATAAGATTTCACAAGTAGCAGCTATTGGCTGGAAATATACAGCTTGATAATGAAAGGGCAGAGGAATTGTGTGTGTGTGTGTTCTTCATTTGTTTGTTTGTTTTAATGGGATAGTTCCTGGACAAGGTTTTTCTTTATGTTGATCTGTTAAGGATTAAATGACCAGTATATGGATTGTATTTGCCTTCCCCTTCCCTAAAAAGTTTTGGTAAAGTCAACTTAGGTAACTGAGATTCCTTGCACATGTATCTCTTTCATATTGCATTTTTTTAAAAAAAGTCCTAACTTAAAGAAATTGTTCTTAAATTCTTAAGACTGCAGAAGGCAGGCACTTTATCTCTGGCTCAGACTACTCTCTATAGATAAATTCAGGGATCTATAGCCATCCTAATGTGTTCCCTGTCACAAAGGAGAAGCCAACAGTCAAGACATCTGGTTGATACACACTTTGTCGACTCTTGGGATTTGGGGGGCTTTCAGACAGCCTGGAAGAGGTGGAAAAGATCTACGGGACATCTAAAGGTTAAAAAAAAAAAAGGCAAATCTAATGACACTCTGAAGCAGAAAAAAAGGAGCTGTTTATATCTTTTTCCCAAGATAATATCTACAACATAATGTTTCCTTTTAAGTATCATGTAGAAAAGGTCTGATGGTTGGATGGCATCACCAACTCAATGGACATGAGTTGGAGCAAACTCTGGGACATGGTGAAGGACAGAGAAGCCTGGCACACTGCAGTCCAGTGGTCACAAAGAATTGGACACAACTTAGTGACTGAACAACAACACAGTCTGACTTTCGAAAGCTTTGTAAAAAGAACTTCAGAAGTACATTCCAAAGTCAAAGAGTCTCCATTACTATTTCCGTCAGCTTCAAATTCAAAACACTCAAGTAGATTCAGTTACATGAAAAGGCAAACAGAAAATTAAAAAAATAGGTAACATAAAACTAGAGTTTCCAAGACCAGTGATTTTATTTCTTTCTCTAAGAAAATGTTTCTTTAAATAATCTTAAATTATGCTATAAGAAAATGAAGAAACAGAAGAATGCAGGGAACAAAGTCTGGTCCATTGCAAGGTGATATTTCAATGCCACGCAAGACTGCATAGTTGAATTGTGAATAGAACCAAATAAGTCATATTTCCATAAAATAGTGAGCTGGAAATATATCACTAAATACTGAAGAACCAAAACACAATAGAAATCAAACTATAGCAAAGCAAGAAAACAAAAAATAGACCATTTTATAAAAGTTTAGGTTTCTTCATGAAAAATCAAGATCTCTATAGAAATCCTCAACCTTATAAGGCATGAAAGGCGTAAGAATATATTAAAATAAATGAATAACTACATTTATAGCAAGAAGCCATGAGTTCTGGTTCTTGGTAGTACTTTAGTTATGGCCCTAGACAATATATGGCCTGTTAAATTTTATTTCAAAAATAAAATTTACTAAAATAAAATTACAAAAATATTTTAAAGGTTATTTCATTAGAAAAGATTTCATTACCACTATTTCAATTAACCCTTAACTTAAAAAATTAATTCCTGTATCTTTTCCTACTCATAATATAGAACAAATCACTAATGGTTGACCTATAATATATAGGCTCTATTGGGATTTTTGAAAACATATCAAAAAAGTACATGAAAATTTGTATATACTCAAATCTGCCAAGGATATAAAAACTCAAACTATTATACTACTATTGCAATTTTAAAATTAGATGAAGACCTCCTATTGAAGAAAAAAAATGCTTCTAATTTGAAAATTACAGTGCTTTATTTTATATTATTTTATTTTAAAAGCATAATTTCTATAAGAAGAGCTACTAATTCCTTTTTCTATATGAGAACATAATATTTTACAGCTGATGAAGGGATAAAATTTATAATTTAGCTCACATTTCTTTGAAACAGGATTCGAAAAAGGACCTCACAAATCCCTTTAGCCTTTACTAATCTCAGGAATTTTCATGTAGTGTACACAAAATTACATCAAGCAATTCCTATATTGACTAAAACTGAAATTTCAGTAAACATTCAAACATATTTTTAAGATCATCATGATTTTGCCAATGACTTTAAGTAGATGATAATACTTTACCTCAAAAACGTCAATTGAGATTCCAGGATTTCACTCTTTTCCTCATAAGTAAGTTTTAGTCTCTCCTTTAGAAAAGAAAAAAAATGTGCATTTTGTCCATGTCCTGTGTTTTAATTATTAATATTAAAATCAGTTATTTCTTTTTACCCAGGAGGAAAATCAATGTGCCCTCTCTGGAATCACTTTCCCTCTTCCACTCCAAACATTCTATTTTTATTGAGTGAAAGCCTATAAAGAACTACTGAGTCATAAAATGGTGATTACTAATAAAAAAGTTTTTTTTTTTTTCAAAACTGCATTCTTATTTCTAAAAGTATGACTCTGGGCAAAACCAATTATAGCCCATAAAGTCCATGAGGGCAAGGATCAAATCTTCCTGGAATCTCCCATTGTGATTGCTGCATAGCTGATGCACCAAAAAATATTAATATGTGTTGGATGAATGATAAAAGTTATAAATCACAGTATGATAGACCAAAGTGATATATAATCCACAAGCCTCAGCTGATATCCAGTTTTTCTTTAATTCTAAGATAAAAACACTGCTACCTCCAAGAGCTTATATTCTAAGCAGAAACAGCAAGACAGATGAACAAATATAATTATATATAATTTACACTTGTGAAAATACAGAAGGTAAAATGAATTAGAAAAGGCAGGAACTTGTAATTTAGCTGAAGAGAAGTAGAGAAGGCTTCATGTGAAGAGATGCTAAGACTTGGATAATTTCCAATAGAGCAAAAGGCACAGTGGCTGGAGAAAGTGTGCTGTATATCTGGTCAAAAAGTAGTTCAGTATCACTAGAATGTAGAATGCTAGATGGGACAGTAGATGAGATGAGCTGATAAGGTAAGGTGGACAGTGAGAAGAATGAATATATGAAGACTTTTATTTAGTACATACAACTAAATAAAAGCCTCTACATAGCTGAAGCACTGGATGAATATTGAAATCTTTTTATCAGCACTGAATCTTATATTACACTGAAGGATATGTAAAAGAGATCATTACAAATGAAGACATTGCAAATAAATAACAGATAAGCTGCTGAACAAAAGTAATGAAGTAGCTACTTATAAAACAGAAACAACTCACAGACTTAAAGAATGAACTAATGTTTGCCATGAGGGGGAAGAATGGGGGGAAAGAGATAGTTATAGAGCTTGGATCGACATGTACACACTATTATATTAAAATGGATAACCTATAAGGACTGACTGTAGCACAGGGAACTCTGCTCAACATTATGTGGCCACCCAGATGGGAGTGGAGTTTAAGGGAGAATGGATACATGTTCATGCGTGGCTGAGTCCCTTTGCTGTACACCTGAAACTATAACATTGTTAATTGGCGATACTCCGATATAAAATAAAAAATTAAAAAAAAAAGAGTAATCAAGCAGCAAAGATAGAAAATATTTAGTACAAAGCTGTAAACAAGCATAATTCATAGAATTTTTTTCTTTAGTGTTAAATTTTATTTATTTTTATTAAGTATAGTTGATTTACAATATTGTTTCAGGTGTACAGTCAAGTGATTTCAGTTCAGTTCAGTTGCTCAGTTGTGTTCAACTCTTTGCGTCCCCATCAACTGCAGCACGCCAGGGTTCCTTGTCCATCACCAACTCCGGAGCTTGCTCAAACTCATGCCCATCAAGTTGGTGATGCCATCCAGCCATCTCATTCTCTATTATCCCCTACTCCTCCTGTCTTCAATCTTTCCCAGGATCAGGGTCTTCTCCAATGAGTCAGTTCTTCACATTAGGTGGCCAAAGAATTGGAGCTTCAGCTTCAGCATCAGTCCTTCCAATGAATATTCAGGACTGATTTCCCTTAGGATTGATTGGTTGGATCTCCTTGCAGTCCAAGGGACTCTCAAGAGTCTTCTCCAACACCACAGTTCAAAAGCATCAATTCTTTGCTGCTCAGATTTCTTTATAGTACAACTCTCACATCCACTTATGACTACTGGAAAAACCCTAGCTTTGACAAGATGGAACTTTGTCAGCAAAGTAATGTCTCTTTTAATATACTGTCTAGGTTGGTCATAGCTTTTCTTCCAAGGAGCAAATGTCTTTGAATTTCATGGCTGCATTCACCATCTGCAGTGATTTTGGAACCCAAGAAAATAAAGTCTGCCACTGTTTCCACTGTTTCCCCATCTATTTGTCATGAAGTGGTGGGACCAGACGCCATGATCTTCGTTTTCTGAATGTTGAGTTTTAAGCCAGCTTTTTCACTCTCCTCTTTCACTTTCATCAAGAGGCTTTTTTTAGTTCCTCTTCACTTTCTGCCATAAGTGGTGTTATCTGCATATCTGAGGTTATTGTTATTTCACCCGGCAGTCTTGATTCCAGCTTATGCTTATTCCAGCCCAGCATTCCGCATGATGTACTCCGCATATGTTAAATAAGCAGGGTGACAATATACAGCCTGATGTACTCCTTTCCCGATTTGGAACCAGTCTGTTGTTCCATGTCCAGTTCTAACTGTTGCTTCTTGACCTGCATACAGATTTCTCAGGAGGCAGGTAAGGTGGTCTGGTATTCCCATTTCTTGAAGAATTTTCCAGATTGTTGTGATCTACACAGTCAAAAGCTTTGGTGTAATCAATAAAGCAGAAATAGATGTTTTTCTGGAATTCTCTTGCTTTTTCAATGATCCAGCATGTGTTGGCAATTTGATCTCTGGTTCCTCTGCCTTTTCTAAGTCCAGCTTGAACATCTGGAAGTTCATGGTTCACATACTGTTGAAGCCGTACTTGGAGAATTTTGAGAATTACTTTGCTAGCATGTGAAACAAGTGCAATTGTGTGGTAGTTTGAACATTTTTTGGCACTGCCCTCTTTTGAGTTTGGAATGAAAACTGACTTTTTCCATTCCTGTGACCACTGCTGAGTTTTCCAAATATGTTCCATTATAGGTTATTATTAGATACTGAATATAATTCCCTGTGTAACATAGTAAATCCTTGTTGCCTACCTATTTTATGCATAGTAGCTTGTACCTGTTAATCCCATACTCCTAATTTGTCCCTCCTTCACTCCCTCTCTCCTTTGTCAACCATAATTTGCTTTCTATGTCTGTGAGTCTGTTTCTGTTTTGTATATAGATTTATTTGTACTATTGTTTTAGATTTCACGTAAAAGTGGTATCATATAGAATTTGTATTTCTCTTTCTTCACTAAGTATGATATTTTCTAGGCTCATCCATGTTGCTACAAATGACAATATTTCATTCTTTTTATAGCAGAGTAACATTTCATCATATATATATAAACAATATATTTTAAGCCAATTGTCTGGTGATGGACACGAGTTGCTTCCATGTCTTGGCTATTGTAAATAATGATGCTATGGACACTGGGGGGCATGAGTCTTCTCAAACAGGAGGTTTCATTTCTTGGGAGGATAAATACTCAGGAGTGAATATCATATGGTAGCTCTATTTTGAGTTTTTCAGGGAACCTCCATACTATTTCCCATAGTGGCTGCACCTATTTACACTCCCACTAACCGGGCACAAAGGTTCCCATCTCTCCACATCTCTCCAGCATTTATCATTTGTATACTTTTTGATGATAGCCATTCTGACTAGTGTGAAGTGATACCTCACTAAGGCTTTGATTTGCATTTCTCTAATAATCTCTTTTTATGTGCCTGTTGGTCATCTATATATCTTCTTTGGAAAAATGTCTGTCTGGGTCCTCTGTCCATTTTTGATTGGGTTATCTGTTTTTTTGGTATTGAGTTATGGGATATTTCTATCTTTGGATATTAACCCCTTGTTGGTCACATAGTTTGCTGATATTTTCTACTATGCTATGGGTTTTGTTGTTGGTTTCCTTTGCATAGTAAAAGTTTTTAGGTCCCACTTATTTATTTTTGCTTTTATTTCTTTTGCCTAGGGATACCAATCTAAGAAAATATTGCTAAGATTTATGTCAGAGAATGATTTGCTTATGTTCCCCTCTAGGAGTTCTACCTACTCATGTAAAACTGACAGAATTTTATGACTGAATAGATGTGGGGGAGAAAAAGACATTAAAAATAACCCTGGGTTGTTGACTTGAACAAAACCAGATGAATGCTGATGCTAAAGATTTTTCCAGAGTGAGAAAAGGAAATAAAATGGAACCATTAAAATATTCAACTAATTCAAAAGAAGGCAGGAAAGGAAAAAAAAGAAAAGGTGAAGAAATAGCTGAAGGAGAAAAAAAGACATAACAAGATAGTAGATTTAAAGCCAAGTATACACATAATCATGTTTAAAGGACAGATATTGTCAGATTGGATAAAAAAAGCAAAACTCAACTATATGCTGTCCACAAGAAACCTATATTAAATATGAAGACATAAGTATGTTAAAAGTAAAACAATAGGAAAAAAATACAATGATAACACTAATCAAAAGCAAGTAGGAGTCAGTCAAAACAAAAATACCATGGAGTTTTCTCTATACTAGCACTGAAGAATAAGAAAATGAAAACTTTAAATATGTATATTGCTTATGATAATACTGTAAAAAAATCTAGAGGTTAATTCTAAAGAAAGATGTGTAAGGCCTTTATTCAGAAACTATAAAAAAAAAAAACTGAAAAAATTAAAGATGACCTAAATAGAGTGATTGGAGAAGGCAATGGCAACCCACTCCAGTACTCTTGCCTGGAAAGTCCCATGGATGGAAGAGTCTGGCAGGCCGCAGTCCATGGGGTCGCTAAATTGGACATGACTGAGCGACTTCCCTTTCACTTTTCACTTTCATGCATTGGAGAAGGAAATGGCAACCCACTCCAGTGTTCTTGCCTGGAGAATCCCAGGGACGGGGGAGCCTGGTGGGCTGCTGTCTATGGGGTCACACAGAGTGGGACACAACTGAAGTGACTTAGCAACAAAATAGAGTGATATGTAATTTTACTATTAGACAATATATTATCATAAGATATCAATTCTTCCTCCCACAAATGACCTATACGTTTAATGTAATCTCAATCAAAACTACTTAATGGCTTTTCGAAAGCTAACTAATCATAAATGTATTTGGAATGCAAAAGGCAAGAAATAGGACATTCTTTAGCTCTAAGAAAAATGTTGGAAGACTTGGTCTACCAGATACAAGGTTATAAGAATCAAGACAGGATGGTAATAGCACAAACAAGTAGTAACACAGACACCAAGGAAATACAACACAAAGCCCAGAAACAGACTCACACATATGTGCACACTTGGTTTATAACAAAGGTGTCAGGCAAATGATTGCTTCTCAACAGATGATGCTGGGATGTATAAATGACCCGATAGGAAAAGTAACCCCCTACACTTCCCATATGATACAAAAATAAATTCCACGTACACTGTGGTTCTAAATGTAAAAAGTAAGATTATAAGGTTTCTGAAAGATAATATAGGAGAATATCTTCAGAATATCTGATGGCCTTGGGGGTAGGGAAATACTTTTTTATATAGGACGCAAAAGATACTAAAAAATAAAGAGAAAACACTGGTAAATTGGACCACATTAAAATTAAGAAATTCTAATCCAGAAAGAAAGAGAAAAAAGAAACCTATCAAGAGAGTTCCAAGACAAACCACAAAATATAGGAAAATATGTCCCAACAGAGGTAACCAATAATGGGCTTATACTCATATTAAGAGTTTTAAAAAAATATTGTCAGATAATTCAAAAAAAATAAGTAGGACATTTGAACAGGCATGACACAAAAAAGGACATGAAATGGCCAATAGATATATGAGAAGATACTCAATCACATGAGAAATCAGAGAAATGAAAATAAAAATCACAGTGAGAATACCCCAGGACCACCAGAAAAACAGAATATCAAGTGTTGGCAAGGATATGGAGCAATGGTATCACTCATGCTGCTGACAGAAGTGTAAACTAATAAAAAAATCACCTTGGAAAAGTTTGCCCTTATTTACTCAAATTTAGCATATACATACACTATGACCAACAATGACACTCCAAGGTACACACCCAACATAAACGTGTACAATGCACACCAACAGACATATAAAAGAATGGTCATAGCAGCAATAATCACAATATCCCAAAACTGCAAAAATACAAATATCTGTCAACAATACATAAATACATAATTCTGTTATATTCATATAGTAGATCTACCAATGAAAACGAATAAATTTCTAACACATACAACTAAAAATATATATGAATCTATCAAATACAATACTGAAAAACAGCTACACAAAAAAGAATAAGTACTATGTGATTCAATTTATGTAATATTTTAAAAACCAGGCAGAAATCAATTTGAATGTTTGGGGATCATGCTTAGGGATCAATTTTCATAAAAGTCAAGCTAGTGTTTAGCTTTAAGAGAATGAGAGGTGGTGATTGGGAGTGGGCATGAAGAGGGCTTGTGGGACATGGTAATGTTAGACATCTTACAGGGACAATTACATGGTTGTTCATGTGGAGATAAATCCTGAAGCTGTACATTTTTGTTTTGCATACTTTTCTGAATTTATGCCAAATTGTGTCATTAGAAATATCAAAGGATGGCAGGACGAACTAATGTACATATTACAGAATGCTGCTCTGAGATGAGGGAGGAAGATGAAGACTGATATGTGGAGGTTATTAATGACCTTGAAAAGAAATGGTTTAGGGAAATATGGTGGGGGGAAGCTCAAATAAAGTATGCTGAAGAGAGAATGGGCGGTGAGGAACAGAGGCATGAGTATAAACAACTGCTTCGAAAGCCTTTGGTATGAAAGGGAGTAGCTGGGTGATGGCTCAAAGGGAATGTAAGATGAAGAAAATATATTTTGTGTTTATTTGCTTTAAGACAGTAGCTAGTATAGCACATATTTTGCTAAAAACCCAGTTAAGAGGGATAAAAGGTACACGAGCAAGAGGAGATACGTGCAAGAGTGAAATCCTTGGAAGAAGTGAGAAAGACTTGGAACATAAAGCTCACGGAAGCAGAGACTGACCTTTGACATAAACAGGATAAACAAGTGAATCTATAATAGTTATAAATGGAACACTAAGAGAAGACATAAGAGGGAAACTAATTCTAGTGTGGGAAAGGAGGAATGGAAGCATGTAATTAGGGAAGGTAGGATGGGACGGGACATTGAACTAAGTTTGGTAGGTAAACATTTCAATAGGTAGAGGATAAGAAGGAAGCATTTTAGGCATGGATTATTGCATAAGCCAAACTCAATTCTTCAAAGAAAAATGGAACTGGGAAATAACCATATGAAGTAGCAAGAAGTGAGTGGTGTGTGTGCTTATAGCCAATACTTGTGCGAATGACAGAAGAATGAGAAGCGAGTCTGGAAATGTAGTTTGAAGAAAATAGCAGATGGCTTGGGAGATTGGTCTTAATCCTATGGGTATTAAGTAGCTTTCATAGCTTATTCAGTTGGGAAAAAACCATATAATTTACTTAGTCTTTCTGATTTTTTTTTTTTGAAAAGAAAGGAACTCTTTCCTAAATACTAGAAAAAAGCTTGGATTAAAGAATGAGAAGGAGCAAGGAAATTTGGGCCAGAAAGAGCCTTTAGAAAAATTTAACAACAAAACCTGTGGATAACAATGAGAGTGGAACTATGATTCATTATATCTTTTCCTGGAACATTCCATTTTTGGTTCCATCATTCCATTATTTTCACCCAGATCAAAGGATTTAGACTCCTCGGGAAATTGGGACATTCAGAAGCATCTATGTATATGGGGAGTTTAGAAAGCCACAAATATGCCCAGGGAAAATGCATTCTCAGAAAAGTCCTGAGAAGCTGAAGCTTTCACTTGAGGCTGATCTCTAGGCTCAGAGCAGGCCTAACTGTAAGGTAAAGTCCAGCACAGTCAAAGTGCAAAGACTTGGAGAGTTGGTTGTTCTATTTTTGGGGGGCTTTTTGGTGTTCTTGTTGTTGTTTGTTTCAGCTGCTGGCAGTCAAGGAAATCTCTCAAACATCAGCTGAATATGAGCTAATGGAACAGAGATCTCAGTGATCACACACAACAGGGAATAGTTTTTACAGAAATAGTTTGGAAAATTCATTAAAGGACTATGACAGCCTTCAACAATAAAAAAGACATCAAACCTTAAAAAAATAGGGTATCTGATTTCCAGAGTTATCACATATAACAGTTTAATGCCCAATTTTCAACAACAAAAAATCAGTAGGCATATAAAGAAAGAGGAAATCATGGCTCACTCAAACAGAATAAATTGACAGGAACCATGCCTATGAAAATGCAGACATCAGACTTACTAGATGAAAACTTTAAAATGACTGCCTAAGAACACTCAGAATGCTAAGAGAAAATACGAACAAAGAACTAAAGGAAGTCAGGAAAACAAATTATAGAAAAAAAAACAAACAAATTCTGGAGCTGAAAACAATAAAAACTGAAATAAAAAATTCACTAAAGAGATTTTAGAGATTTGGGCAGCAGAAGAAAGAATCTGAAAATCTGAAGATAGAACAGTTAAAATAATTCAGTCTGAGAAGCAGGAAAAAAAATGTAGAATTACCAAATGATCCAACAATTGGATTATATTTGATAATCAAATATAATCAACAATTTTCTGATTATATTTGAAAGTAGGACCTCAAATAGATACTTGTGCATCAATGTTCATATCAGCCTTACTCACAACAGCCAACAGGTTGAAACTCCCCCAAAACCTATTAACAGATAAAAGGAAAAACAAAGTGTGGCATATATGTACAGGGGAATATTATTCACCCTTATAAAGATATGAAATTATGATACACATTACAACATGGATGAAACTTGAAAACTCTATGCTCAATGAAATAAGCCAGACAAAATGAGAAACACTTAAGTGAAGTATCTAGAATAGACAAACTCATATAAAGACATAGAGCAGAAAATGTTACCAAGGGTTGTGGGAAGAAGGGAATGGAAGTTATTATTTAATTGGTAGAGTTTTTGTTTGGGATGATGAAAATGTTCTGGAAATGAGTACTGTTTATGGTTGAACAACACTGTGAATGTACTTAGTGTAAATAATCATACACTTAAAATTTTAAATGGTTAAAATAGCAAGTTTTGTGTTATATATATTTACCACAATAAAAAAGTACCAAAAATGTAGACGCATATGAAAAAAGTACCCAAATACTCACAAGTTCTAGTTTCCATTTTTCAGCCTCACCAGCAGAAGCAACTTTGATAGTACTGGCATTGCCACATGAAAATGATCTCTTTGCAGCTTCATCCACCCTAGAGTCTTCACCTGTTGTAATCCAAGAATTCTGCATGTTTCCCTAAAATAAAATGTGAAAGTACTTGCAATCGACTTTTAACTTCTAAATCAATATACATACTTTACAAATGGAATACTGATTATCTGTGATGAAAGGAATAAGAAAAACAGCAGATGCTTCTAGATACAAATCAACAATTATTTTGCATTTTCAAGCTGTTAGGGGCATATTCCAAACACGTGTTACAAAGTTGAATTCCTACAGGTACAGGCAATAATGTAAATGAGCAAAGAGGGCTGTATATCAGTGTATTGAACAAATAGTCTCTTTACCTCTTTGGAGACATATACTCTTGAAGCACATAAACCTCTCTTGGTTTGTTTTCCATTTTCCACATTTCATAAAGATATGACTAATAATAATAATTACTACATATAATGTTTACTATGTGCCAGACACTGTTTTACATCCTCCACATATATTAACTTAGCTAATCATTACAATAATCCTATGGGACAAGTTTCACTCTTACCTTCATTTTATAGATGAGGAAACTGAGTTACGGAGAGTAACTGCTAAAAAGTCACAGCGGTAGTAGAAAGTGACTAATAAAGGGCAGAGCTAGGATCTGAACCCTGGCAATCTAGCTCCAGAGTCCTAAACCACTATGCTCTTCTGCCTTTTCAGAAAATTATTTATCTTCAATGAGAAAAACAGTGCATGGTGATAAACAGAACTGACATGCAGCTTGCCTGTCAAGGATCCAAAAAGTAGTCACAGGGATCGTGACAGAGCAACCCAAGAAAGAAGTCACTACTCAGTTCCAGTCAATTGCTGCCATATGTGAATGCCATCTCATATTACCCCCAAAAATCTTTAGATTTTTAAAAAGATCAGGCAGATATCTGGTTCTTCAACTGAAACACTGTTAAATACTGAGTGTTTTTCAAATAGACAAAACATGTCTATAGACTGAATTTGGGGTACCCACTGTCAGTTGGCAAACTTTGGCATTCTCTCAGCATTCAGTGTAATAAGCAGTTCAAAATCTGGGTGATTTATGTGTGAATCAAGAACTAAAATACTTATTTAATTTGTCCAACAAGTAATTAATGAATTCGTATTAAGGGCCAAGGGACACAGTAGTATTCAAAAGCAAGGATATGTCCCCAAACACAGAACTATACTGTGGTGTCATATCATGTTAGAATGCGGTAAATTGTATTCATTCAAAGTAGTATTCTGAGATTCTATTCCACATTCTTTGGCAAGTTCACAGAACTTGTATAATACTGACTATGTTCAGGCATTGTGCTAAAAGCTTGGTGGCCAGTGGTGGGTGGTAAAAATGACCAAGACCAATCTTAACCTTGAGGAACTTATAGGCTAATGAAGAAGAGAAAAACCTAAGCAGGTAATTTCAATTTACTAAAGCCATAAGTGTGCATGTTAGGACAAGGCCAGACAGAAGAGGTATACTAAGAGCAACTGGAGATTCAAGGAAAGTTTCTGGAGAAGTTTTGACACTGGTGTGATATCTTGAAGGATGAAAAAAAATAAGTTAGATGCCAAGAAGAGAGAACACCATGAGAAACTCAGAGATGAGAAATAACATGGTGTTTCCCAGAGGCTTTTAGGAAATTCAGTATTATTAAAGGTTGACATACAAGGCAATAAAGCCAGAAGATTAAAGTACAACTGTTTATGATAGCCAAAGCATGGAAACAAACTAAACGTCCATTTACAGATGAATAAAGAGAGAAGATGTGGTACACATACACAATGGAATACTACTCAGTCGTGAAAAATGAAATAATGCCATTTGCAGCAACATGGATGCAACTAAAGAAGATCATACTAAGTGAAGTAGGTCAGAAAGAGAAAGACAAATACCATATGATATCACTTATCATGTGCCATATTTGTACCTAAAATATGGCACAAATTAATTTACATACAAAACAGAAACAGGCTCATAGACATAGAGAACAGATTTGCAGTTGGCAAGGGGTAGGGGAGAAGAGAGAAGGATAGACTGGGAGCTTACTGTTGGTAGATGCAAACTATTACATTTAGAATTGACAAACAAGAAGGTCTTAATGTATAACACAGGGGACTATTTGATATATTCAGTATCTTGTGATAAACCATAAGGGAAAAGAATATAAAGAAGAACACAAATATGTGTATAACTAAGCTATTTTGCTGTACAGCAGAGATTGGCACAGCACTGTAAATCAATTATGAAAGTGTATGTGTTAGTTGCTCAGTCGTGTCCAATTCTATGCGACCCCATGGACTGTAGCCTGCCAGCCTCCTCTGTCTATGGAATTCTCCAGGCAAGAATACTGGAGTGGGTAGCCATTTGCTTCTTCAGGGGATCTTCCTGACCCAGGAATGGAACCCAGATCTTCCACACTAGAGGCAGATTCTTTACTGTCTGAGCCACCAGGGAAAGTGGAAAAAAAAATAAAAAAGAAGAAGCCAGAGAATTAAATAAGGATCTGGAAAGTAAAGTATGCCATACTGATAAGCTTGAACTTGACTCTGTAAGCAGGGAAAAATCTTCCAAGATTTGATTGTATTAAAAATAGTCTTGCAGAGTAACGAAGCAAAGTGGTACAAATTTCCTATGGAGAAATTGGAGGACGTATGTAGACTATGGATCACTGATTTATGATATCAAATGATATTGTTTGGAAACAAGTGCTAGCCTAATTGACATGTTCTTTCACAGACAGCTTTCAAAAAACTTGGATGATATTTGATCAAGATATAAAAAGTCAAATTACATTTACATCCCTGAAGATCATTGAAGACCTCTGATTTCTTAATTGAGGGGAGGGGTTGGAATTGAAGGGATGAAGAGACATGGAAACAAATAGCTCAGAAATTTTCTACTTAAAAAAAAATTCTAACAAAAAGAGTTTTTTAATATAATTTTTGAACTCTCAAGAAAAGCCCCTTGAGAAGGAATATGATTAAAAAGTGAAGATGCAAATGAAATATTCTTTGAATGGTTTTAGTTATTTAAAAATAATCTGCTTGCTTCTTCAACTGTTAAGTCAAAAACTAAGCTAAAAGCTAAAAGTCATGTAGGCTACCATCAAAGTTCCAGTCCATGGCAAAGATGGTTTGGTTCAATATTGACAAGCTATTCCTAATCTAGTCAGAAAGGTAGTATAATTCAAGGCCAGGAAGATGGATCAGGGGAGTCAGACAGTGCTGTGTTTGAGTTCTAGCTTTGTAGGTAACTTAACTGCTGTACACCTTAATTTAATCATCTGAAAGTAGATGTAACAACACCTGCCTTATGCAGCTATCATAAGACTGAAATGATATAATGCAAGCAAAGTATTTGATACAGTACCTGGCACATCATAACCATGCTGTCACCAATAAATATTAATTATTACTATATACATATTTCAATTGTTTTTCCAAAGAAAGCATTAAGAAACACTGAAAATATATAGTCAAATCTGCCAATAGCTTTGGCAAGATTTACCATCAACATGGAAAAAAGGAAGATAATATCTCTTGATCTGTTTATATTTAAGATAATAGCTTTATTTACATCAAAACTCTCAATACAACACTATTCATAGGCTGCCAAAATGTCTCAATTCGCCTCCACAAGTAGCAAGTGGGAGAAATAACTTTGTAACAACAAAATAACACAGAAGACTAACATTAAAATAGGTATCAAGGTCATCTGACATACGCATCAACCATTTCAATATCTGCATTATGTTTTAGCTCATGTGAAGGTTTTTTTTAAAAAAGCTCTCTACAAGTCTATCCTTTCTACAATCTATCTGTAGTTTTCTTAAGCAAGTTTCCTTTGCTCATAAGGCAAAGCATGTATGCTTTTACCATCATTTCCTTCCCCTTTTGCATTACTCACTTCTCTTGCCCTCTGATTCACTTGTCTGCCTTATTTCCTTTCTCATTTCACTTCCCCATCTTCCACTTCTTTGCACTGTATAAATATCAAAGACTATGAATAAATGAGTCACTGTTCACTGCATATTTGGAGGAAAATCAAAAGAATATACTTATTTAAAAAAATGAGCTTACCTGTAAGTACTTTTTATGAATCATTTTCAAATTGACCCAAAATAATAGGAACCAAGACAAAATTTTTAAACACTAATATTAATAATACAATACTATAAATACTCAGAAAAAGTTATATAATGAAGAAAATAGCTGATCACAAAGTAATGTGTAATTGCAGAAAAATAAACTAAAATGCTAATCAGCTCACTTTATTATTCAGAGTTAACACATTCAGATACAATAGCAAATTCTAACACATAGAACTCCAGGATTACAAATGAAACATTAGGTCAGGTTAAGAAAAAAACTTCAAAAATTAGAGGACACCTAGGTGAAACATTCGGAGAAGGCAATGGCACCCCACTCCAGTACTCTTGCCTAGGAAATCCCATGGACGGAGGAGTCTGGTAGGCTACAGTCCATGGGGTCGCAAAGAGTAGGACACGACTGAGCAACTTCACTTTCACTTTTCACTTTCATGCACTGGAGAAAGAAATGGCAACCCACGCCAGTGTTCTTGCCTAGAGAATCCCAGGGACAGTGGAGCCTGGTGGGCTGCCATCTATGGGGTCGCACAGAGTCGGACACAACTGACATGACTTAGCAGGTGAAACATTAAAACAGTTGTGTTTCTTCCTAAGCAGAACTTACTTACTAATAATGACTAAGTCAAAAGCACCAAAATACACTGCAAAGTAAAGCCGAAACAGGCAAGTACCAAAACTTTCCCATGGAAAATTGAATTTTGTCTCAAAGAGCAGAACAACTGTTATCAACTACATCCCATAGCAAAAGAGTAAAAACTATTTTGAAGGTAAAAATATCTCTGACAACTCATAAAGAGAAATTAAACACTATTTAAATATCATCATAAAAATTTTATGTCACAGAATAATAGAGATCATACAATTCTCTGTTCCTCAAAATGTATTCCACTGATATTAGATTCACTTTGGCAACTTGCTCAAAGACTAACCCAGACCAACTCTCAGGGATAAAGCCCAGGATCTGCACTGTCAGTAAGTATCCCAAACCCCACTCACATTAAAGACTAAGGACTGCTAATATTGGAGAATTTCTCAAATTGCCAATAAATAGAGGACTTACAAGGTGAAGCCAACCCTGAAAGACCTATAAAATTACTTGCCAAACGTCCAGCTTGTTAGGGACAATGGGAATATTAACATTTTGAATCTTGGACATACATGTCAGTGTTCTTACTGCTACACCATGCTAGTTAGACTGATTGGAACTCAAAGTTCAAAGACGATTTAGAGAAATACAACAGAAATCTAAGCTACAATTCTGAACAGTTGCTAGATTTAACAAAGTCCAGCTCTGTTAACATACTTCCTATATGACATACTTCCTGCTTTCAGACTTGCTCTTTCGTATGGAAAAAACACAAATGGTAAGGCTCAGAGAGGAAACTGGAGTGGCTGCTAGGCACCATTACATCATTTAATTTGAGGATTCATACCACCACAGCGAATTTTAATTTCTGCAGCCCCAAGTAAATACCAGCACAGCACTTCTGCCAAACTTTAAGAAAAAAATTGAAGCAGCTAAGAAGGCTGAGGGAGAGGTTAGGAGGCAACATTCAGACTATATATATTTTAGTTTAATGGTTTAAATAAATGCTCACAGATGCATCCAGAAGTGTTTGTTCCCTCATTTCTTCTTGTCCTCGAGATTTCAGCTCTTGTTGGAGCCTTTCATTTTCAAGCACAACTACTTGTACCCTATTTTTCATTCCAGAGAGTTCCTCCTATAAAAAGCAGAAACAAATACCAAATACATTAAGCATTTTTTCTTTCCTTTTTTTCTTCTTTTTAAGAAATGCCACTTGCAGACTGCATACATTAAGCAATCTTAAGTGGTGCTTTTATTTGTTGATTACTAGATGATCCAATATGATATGAAGCATGGAAGACTGATGCTGTCTATCCATTTTCTGAAATATTATAATTATATTTTGACAAAGAAGAAACTCAAGCATTAGCTAACAAAGAGAAGGCTGGGGGAAAACACTAGACGGCCTGCTAATGGCCATACCACAGGACTGTGTGGTTTCTGACAATTTTATTCAACAGACTTATATAAATTATTTAATTAAAGGGTTTATCTAAAAGACTTTTAAACATGAGGTACATACACTCCTAAACATATAAGGTAAGATATATTATTATTCATGCTCAAATGCCAATAACATTGAAAACTGACAGATGGCTACATAGATAATAAAGGACACTGAGACAGAAAGGTGAGGAAAGTTACAATGATTATCTATGAACTGGTAGCCAGATGGAAGGAAATTATGAGTGAGAATAGTTTGGTGGATAGTTCTTAAAGAGTGTTTCCTTGGCTATGTAGGGAGTAATATAAAGAATTATAGGTATATAACAATTTGTATAGCTATTAAGTAGCATCTCAGTAAAAAATACTGAAATATTGAGGGTATAATACTTAATCTTCATTACCATTATAATAAACAGCTATTGCACAGCATATAAAATTTACATTCCATTTATCTTATTCAGAAAAAAAATCAAAGCTGTAATTGAAAACCATAATTAAACAAATATTGCAGACTTCCAATTTTTGGTCTGACATATAAGAAGCTTGGAAGACGTCACTCCCATCTTCATAACTAGAAAAGGAGCTGAACAAGCTTAAAAATAAACTACTCTTCTTAGATCCATCAGAGAATTAAGGTCACAGGGAAAACTATCATCCCTCAGAATGGAAAGACAGACGAGTACTCCTGAGAACCACAACTTAGCAGAGCAGAAACTCCTAGAGGAGCCAGTGGTGTGGCAGAAAAATATAAAAATAATTGATGAAATGCTGGAAGCTTAGTATAGACCAGTTTGAGTTAAAAACTCCAGAACCCAGTCTCTGGAGGGGAAGGTGTCTCCTACACTTTTATGAGCTTTATCTCCAGGACATGAGCAGATTCTAATAACAAAGACTAGAGGAAACCCCACTCCTGTTTCCTCCAGTAGGAGAGGAAAAGTAACCCAAAAGCATTCTGTTCTTTTTAACCAGGACTGCCTCAAGAGAAACTATTTTACCAGAGCCTAAGAAACTGGTTTTTGCTTTTTTCCCCAGAACCTAAGGGACCTGGGGGAAGAGAGTGGAAACCCAACTCCAGCTTCTTAGCCTTCTCATCTCACTTAAGGGGAGAGGGAGACTGAGAAACATTTGTGAAGGATATAGCCAAGGGCACAGGGTCACTAGAAGACTGAGACATGATCATAGGATTACAAAATGCTCCCCCTACTCCCATACCCTACCACCACATCAAAAGTACTCTTGTATCATAACAAGGGAATACACTAAAATAACTGCACATCTCAGTATATATTTAAGAATTCTTGAGGGAAACCCAAAGACAACAGTGGAGAAAAAACCAGAACTCTGGAGGAAATTTTAGCCTCTGACACATATAGTAACAGCAAATAATAAACACAGTCTAACTTCTACAACAAATAAAAAACCTTACACTAAATGCATATTTCCCTCAGTTCCTTTTATTCAACCCACTATGTCCAGAATTCAACAAAAAATTAGAAGGCATCCTAAAAGACTTAAAACACAGTTGCAAGAAACTAAGCAAACACAGAACCAGACTCAGATACAGCAAAGATGTTGGAATTATCAGATCAGATCAGATCAGTTGCTCAGTCGTGTCCGACTCTTTGCGACCCCATGAATCGCAGCAGGAATTATCAGATGGAGAGTTTAAAATAATTATGATTAGAATGCTAAAGGGTCAAATGGGAAAAAGTGGTCCACATGCAAGAACAGATCGATATACAAGCAGAGATGGAAACTAAGAAAAAAAGCAAAATGCTGGAAATCAAAAACACTGCAGAGGAAATGAAGATTGCCTTTGAAGGGGTCATTAATAGACTGGACACATCCAAAGAATTAGTAAGCTTGAATAAGTGTTAACAGAAACTTCTCTAACTGAAATGCAAAGAACAAAAAGAATGATACAGACAAAACAGAATATCTAAGAATTGTGGAACAATAATAAAGGTTAAGAAAGAGATAAAGGAGGAGAAGAAATATTTAAATGAATAATGATTGAAAATTGCCCCGAATTAATTACAAGTGCCAAACCACAGATTCAAGAAGCTCAGAGAACACAGGGCAAGATAAAACTGAAAAAATCTACACCCAGGTATATCATATTCAAACTGAAGAAAATCCAAGACAAAGAGAAAAAAGAAAAAATTTAAAGATGTCAAAGGGAAAAACCTTGCCTATAGAGAAGCAATGATAAGAATTACATGAGGTACTCTTTAGAAATCATGCAGGCATGGACAAAGTATAATGGAATATTTAAAGTTTTGAATGAAAAGAGCCCCGACAAGCTAGAATTGTGATACCAACCTTCAAAAGTGAGGGAAAAACAAAGACTTTTTCAGATAACCAAAATTAGAAAATCTGTTTCTGGTAGACCTGCCTTGCGAGAAATCTTAAAAGTTCTTCAAGAAGTAGGAAATTTATTTAGGTTATAAATTCAGATCTACATAAAGAAAGAAAAAGCAGTCCAAGAAGGCATATAGAGATGAGTATAATCTTTTATTTTTCTTACTGTTAGCTGATATAACAGATAACAGTTTGTTTAGTATCATATTAGCGATAGTGTATATAGATCCAACAAGTACATCCTAAAGGAAATCAGTCCTGAATATTCATTGGAAGGACAGATGCTGAAGCTGAAACTCCCAATACTTTGGCCACCTAATGCAAAGAGCTGACTCATTTGAAAAGACCCTGATGCTGGGAAAGATTGAGGACAGGAGGAGAAGGGGATGACAGAGGAAGAGATGGTTGGATGGCATCACCAACTCAATGGACATGTGTTTGAGTAAACTCCAGGAGTTGGTAATGGACAGGGAGGCTTGGTGTGCTGCAGTCCATGGGGTCACAAAGAGTCGGACACGACTGAGTGACTGAACTGAACTGATACAGTGATCATAGCTTGTGGATAACTGAAATGAATGACAGAAATGCATCAGGGTCAGGAGGGAGGAACTGGGAACACTCTATTAAAAGGAATTTTTCCAACCCCTGAAGTGTTTATTGAAAATACACTTAGATTAGTGGTAAAGGTAACTGTAAACTCAAGGAAAACCACTTATAAATTTTTTTTAAAAAAAGAAGTTCAAATGATAGGCTAAGAGAGGAGAAAATCACAATCATATAACAGGGTAACTCAAAACCAGAGATGGTACAAAAAAAAAAAAAAAAAACAAAACAGAAAGAACAAGGGCAATGAATAGAAAACAGTAAAAAATATGGTAGGTATTATAGATAGCTAACTGTATCAATAATCATTTTAAACATTCATGCTCTGACTATACCAATTAAAAGACAGACTTCCAGAGTAAATAAAAGATAAGACCCAAGTACACGCTGTCTACAAGAAGCCTTCTTTAAATCTAAAGACACAGATACTTTAAAAGTAAAGTAATGGAGAAAGATATACCATGCTAACATAAATCAAAAGAAAGCTACTGAGCATTTGTCTATTTTTTTCTCCAGAGCTCCAGATACATTTCTAAGGAGCAATCATGTTTAAAAACAACTGGACTATATGATGATCTTTTACTTTTATCTAGTTTGTTTCACTTTTTCTGTTTCATATTCAGTGCTCATTTCATTTAGTTTATGTTCTTCAATTTCTTCATCTCTTTTTTTTTTTTTTAATGTTCTTTCTTAGCCTTTATCAAGTGTAGCAGAAAAGCTTTTGTATACATATATATAAATACGTGCAATGTATACATTTTAGAAAGCTTATGAATTTATGCATAACTAAAAATTATGACAGTATTATTCCACTTGTTTGATTTAATATGAGCAGAATGCTAGATTTCTAATTAAACAAATAGATATGCAATAAGCAACAAAGGTTTACTGTATAGCATAGGGAACTATAGTCAATATCTTGTAATAATCTATGATGGAAAATGATTTCAAAAATAATATATGTGTATTTGTATAACTGAATTACCCTGCTATGCACCTGAAGCACTGTAAGTCAACCATACTTCAATAAAATATAGATATTTTTAAAAAGAAAGACATAAGAACAATTAAAAAAAAGAAAGCTGGAGTAGCTATATTAATTTCAGACTTCATAGTAAGGAAAAAATATCAGGGATAATAAAGAGGCATGACATATTGATAAAAAGTTCAATTTTCTAAGAGGCATAATAATCCTAATGAATATGTGCCTAACAACAGCATTAAAATACATGAAGTAAAAACTGATTGAACTATAAGGAGAAATAGATGTATCTATTATTTCAGTTAGAGATTTCAACATCCCTCGATCAGTCATTGACTGATCTGGCAGACTGGCAAAATATCAGTATGCACATAGTTGAACTGAACACCACCATTAATCACTTGGGTCTAATTGACATTTATATACTACTTCATCCTACAACAACAAAATATACACTCTTCTCAAGCTAACACATAACATTCACCAAAACATACCATATTCTATGGTCTAAAACCATATATTAACAAATTAAAAAGAATGGAAATCACAAAAAGTATGTTATCAGACCACAGTGGAATTAAACTAGAAATCAATAACAGAAAAACAGCTGGAACACTCCCAAAATATGTGATGATTAAATAATACTCTTCTAAATATATACAGGTCAAGGATAAGTTTCAAGAAAAAAATTTAAATTATTGTGAACTAAACAAAAATGAAAATACCACATCAAAATTTGTGAGATGCTACTAAATCAGGGGAAACATTAAAAAGAATAAAGATTTCAAAACAATAATTTCAGGAAACTATAACAAACAACAAAAGAAATTAAATCTTTTTAAGTAGAAGAAAAGATAATAAAAATTAGGGTAGAAACAAATGAAATTAAAAACAGAAAATCAACAGAGAAATGCAGCAAAACCAAAAGATTGGTCTTTGAAATGATCAATGAAATTGATTAGAGTCTAGCCAGGCTAATCAAGACAAAAAAGAGAGTAGATACAGATTACTAACCTCAGAAATGATACCACTACAGAATCTATGGGGCTTTCCAGGTGGCGCTAGTGGTAAAGAACCCACCTGCCACTGTAGGAGAAATAAGAGATGCGGGCTTGATCCCTAGGTCAGGAAGATCCCCTGGAGAAAGGCATGGCAACCCACTCCAGTATTCTTACCTGGAGAATCATGGACAGAGGAGTTCATAGGGTTGTGCAGAGTCAGACACGACTGAAGCAGCTTAGCACACATGCACAGATTCTATGGACATTAAAAGGATAATAAAGGAACATTATGAGCAACTCTAAGTCCATAATTTGATCACCCTAGAGGAAATGAACCAGTCCCTTGAAAGACACAATCTACCAAAACCCCTAAAGGGAAAGGCAGTTAATCTGAATAGGCCTAGTTAAGTCACTTAGTCATGTCCGACTCTGCGACCCCATGGACTGTAGCCTGCCAGGCTCCTCTGTCCACGGGATTTTCCAGGTAAGAGTACTAGAGTGGGTTGCCATTTCCTTCTCCAGAGGATCTTCCCAACTCAGAGACTGAACCCAGGTCTCCAGCATTGCAGGCGGATTCTTTACTGTCTGAGCCTTTACGGAAGCCCTGAATAGGCCTACTTGTATTAAAGAAATTGAATAAATAATTGATCCTCTTTCAAAACTGGAAGTACCAGTCCTAATATTGGTTCACTGGTGAATTTTGATAAACATTTTAAGAAGAAATTAGATCAATTCTCCAAAATATATTTTATAAAATACCTGAGAGAATACTTCCTAGCTCATTCTACGAAGTCTGCATTATCCTAACCAAACTAGGTGAATCGACTACAGGGCTGAAAAATGGCAGATCAATATATCCCATGAATATAGATGCAAAAATCCTCATCAAAACATTAGTGAATCAAATCCCACAATGTATAAAAAGAATTATACAACAGGACCAAATAGAATTTAATCTACCTATGCAAGTCTGGCTCAATATTTCAAAATCAAAATAATTCAACATGCTAGAAAAAAAATCAAATGATCATATCAATAGATGTAAAAAAAGCAAGTGACAAAATCCAAGAGCCATTCAAGGTAAAAACTTCAATGAACTAGGAATAAAGAAAAAACATCTTCAGTTTAGTAAAAAAACATCTACAAATAACCTATAGCTAACACTGTACTTCACTGTGAGAAAATGGGTAGTTTCCCACTAAGCTTAAGACAAGGAGGTCACCTCTTATCGCTTCTATTCAACATCATATTAAAAGTCCTAACTAAAATAATAAGGCAAGAAACAAAATAAAAGCTATAAAAGAAGAAATTCTTTAAAAGATAGCTATATTTGTTATAGATGACATGATTGTCTATGAAGAAAACCTCAAAAAATCAAAAAAATCTACTAAAATAAATCATTAAGCAAGGTTGCACATTACAAGGTTAATATATAAAAGTCAATTGTTTTCCTATATATTAGTAATAAGTAATTGGTATTTGAAATTAAGAACACAGTACCATTTACATTAACACCAACAAAATTAAATACTCAGGTATAAATTGCATAAAATATGCATCAGATCTGTAAGAACAAAATTGCAAAACTCTGATGAAGACATCAAGTAATATCTAAATAAATGGAGAGATATTCCATGTACATGGATAGGAAGATTCAATATTGTCAAAATATCAGTTCCTCCTAACTTGAGAGATTCAACACAATCTCAGTCAAAATTCCAGCATGTTGCTTTGTAGATATTTACAAACTACTTTGGGGCTTATATAAAGAGGCAAAAGACCCAAAATCATCAATATGATATTGAAGGAAAAGACCAAAATTGGAAGATTGACAATGGCAGACTTCAAGACCTATTATAAAGCTCCAGTAATCAAGACAGTGTGATATTTATGACAGAACTGACCAACACATCAATGAAACAGAATAGTGAGCCCAGAAACAGACACACACAAATACAGTCAACGGTCTTTAACAATGGATAGAGAACAAACATATGGATACCAAGGACGGAAGTGGGAGGGGGATTAATTGAGATATTGGGATTGACAAATATGCAGTACTGATACTATGTATAAAATAGACAACTAATGGGAATCTACTGTAGAGCTCAGCGAACTCTATTCAATGCTTTGTGGTAACCTAAATGGAAAGGAAATAAAAAAGAGGGGATATATATATACATATAGCTGATTCACTTCGCTGTACAGTAGAAACGAACACAACATTTTAAAGGAGCTATACTCCAATAAAATTAATTAAAAAATGGAATAAGGGTAACTCAATGTTGATAGTCTTTTCAACAAATGGTGTTAAACAAATGGATATCAATATGCAAAAAAAAATTTTTAATGTCTAGATACAGATCCTACACCTTCACAAATATTAACTAAAAATGGAGCACAGATCTAAATGCAAAACACAAAACTATCAAAAAGCTAGAAAAAGAATTAGAGAAAATATTGGTGAGCTTGGGTTGGGTAGTATTTTTAGATTTAATGCCACACAAGGCACAGTCCATGGAAGAAAAAAATTGATAAGCTGGACTTGATTAAAATTAGAAGCTTCAGCTCTATGATGCTGTTAAGACAAGCCAAAATTGAGAAAAAAGAATTGCAAAAGATATATGTGATAAATGACTGGTATCCAAAATATATAAAGAAATTTTGAAGTTCAACAATAAGAAAATGTACAACCTAATTAAAAAATGGGCAAGAGACCCGAACAGATACCTCATCAAAGAGAGTATATAAACAGAAAATAAGTATATTAAAAAATATTCAACATTGTATGTCATCGGGGAATTGAAATTAAAACAAGATAGCATCACATATTTCTAATACACTAGAATTCAAAACACTGACAACACCAAATTCTCGCAAGGACTGTTCCACGTCATGAGCTTTCATTCACTGCTAGAGGGAAAGTAAAATGGCACAGCCATTCTGGAAGACAGTACGGCAATTTCTTATGAAAATAAACATACTCTTACAGGTGATCCAGCAATTTTGCTTCTTGGCATTTATCAAAATGAGTTTAAAAAAAGACAGATTTATTTGTAGTTGTCACAATTTAGAGGCAAGTGGGATTTCCTTCAATTGGTGAGTAGTTAAAAAAAAATTCCTATATCCAGACAATGGAATATTACTCAATGATAGAAATAAGCTATGGAGCCATGAAAAAACATTAAGGAAGCTTGAATGTATATTGTTAAGGCAATGAAGCCAATTTGAAAAGACTACAAACTGTATAACTCTGACTACAAGACATTCTAGAAAAGGCAAAACTACGGAGACAGTAAAAAGATCAGTGGTTGCCAGGGGTTTAGAGGATAGGAAAGGAGGGATAAATAAGCAGAGCACAGATGATTTTTAAAGCAGTGAAACTATTCTCTATAATACTGTAATGGTAGATATATACCATTACATGTTTTAGAAAACTTATAGAATGTAAAACACAGTGAACACTAATGTAAACTGAGGAATTTACTAAATAATAATGTAACAGTTTAGCTCATCAACTGTAACACACATACTGCACTGATGCATGATGTAAACAGCAGAGGAAACTGCTGGGAGCTATAAAGTACATGGGAATACAGGATAATTCTACGTATTTTCCATCCACTTTTTCTGTAAACCTAAAGCTGATCTAAAAAACAAAATCTATTAATTAAAAAAACTAGTCAGGTTTCTAAACCCTCAAACATTACTCTCAATATCCTGCTTCCTTGTTAATATGTATCAAATGTATACTCTGTCTGACTTTCAAGGATTTTGCAATCTTCTACTTAACCAATTCAGCATTATTTTAATAATTTCTAAGAGATATCTTCCATTGAAGGAATGTAGACTAGATGCCTCATGACCCCCGTAAATAAATCATATCCATCCTGAATATTTTCTTCCACTGTTGCTGTTTTTCCTTTAAAATTCTCTCATCTCCCTTCTGCTGATCTAACGATCCTACACCTTAAGATTTTTCTCTCCCATAAAAACATCCTCAAAGACAGTGAGCTTTTAGTAACCTTCTTCTCTTATTATGACTATAGTTTATACCACAAAATAAAGGACCACATTGTATCTTTACTATCATATTGGTGTGATTCTCATAGGTAATAGTGCTCTCAACTAGATGGTAAGTTTATTACGATTTTTATTACACAGTGGAAGAATCTGCCATCTCAACATTTGCCACTCTGGAAGAATTATCTTGAGCTAAGGGCCTGCGAAAAACAGCAGGCACAAGTCTGCTCTGACTTCCCCTTTTTTTCCAGCAAGCAGGACTAAAACTCCCATGTGAACGATGCCCTCCCTATGCCAGGAAGAAAGAACAGTCTTATCACCAGAGACAGGGAGTAGAGACTGAGAGAAATCTGTACAAACAGTCCCTGTTAAAAGAACTCATCTTCTTTAGCCTCCCCACATATTTTCGGTACATTTCCACAGCTGCCTCTCTTTGTTCAATCAAGTACAAAAGCACTTAGGTTTCACCACTTCTTCAGGTCTTCACTTCCTTATGAAGGCTCCCATGTCACATAAATCTTACATTAAGTAAATGTGTATCCTTTTATCCTGTTAATCTATCTTATGTCGGTTTAATTCAAAGGCCCAACCAAAGACACTAAAAGGGCAGAGCTAATGTTTTATCTCCCCTACAATATCTTTCAGGTTTTACTCACAGCATTTTAGCGATTAATAGAAGCTTATTAATGGGATGAGTCCTAGGATACTATTTCAGCTTTTCTAGTAATCCAAGAATACCTGTAGAGTAATGAGTGTATCCTTCAAGAACAAGGAGAAATGACATGCCAAGATCAGGAAACTCCCTTGAAAAGCTGACAATGAAATATTTAAAGGCCTCTTAAGCTACATATCAGACTTACACTTTGGAAGAGGAACCATATGTTGAAAATATAATACACGATACAAAAGATATCACTAAGTTCTATAAAAATATCACATAATCTGATGTATTAATATTAAAAAAAAAAACGAAGACACTAACATACTTTCGGAAGGCATTAAAAACATTACTAAACCTCATACAGTCATGCAATAGATAACATCTAGTATTATAAGCCATAAGTGACAACATTTGGTTTCTTGATTTTAAGTATCAGTACCCCCATGAGCTATCTTCATTCAAAGTTACAGTAAGAACCTTTATACTGACAAGGGGTAGATACAGTCTACCAGCTTAGAATCCCTATTTGCTGCACTACAATTTCAACAGGTTGATAAGAGTGGGAGAATGAGTGGTATTACTATTTCAAAGCATTTCCCATAAGCTGGACTAAAGCAAACAGAACAGAAAGGAAAAATTCCAAAACATAAGAGAATAGTATCAAAATATTACAGACTACTATATAATTATAAACTACTGGGAAATTAAGTATTCAGGAATGGCATGGTCAGGAGTACCATCCCAAGCTTGAGAAGCTCTCATTACACATCAGACTTTTCAATCACAGAAAGATGGCAACCATCAAGGTGTTGCTATAAACATGAAGACTAATCAATAGCAATTTTTCACACAAGATATTATGATTAATAACAAATTTCATATAGTCTGGCTTAAATTTTTAATGGGATACTTACCTTGCAGAACTTGACTTCTGCCTCTAAATGATAAATGTACTGAGACTGGTCATTGATGATAGGAACAAGATTGTGCACAGTAGGCATACTGGTTTCCTCACATTCTGATGACCTCTAAGGCAAAAAGGAAAACAAATGAAGCATGTTTGGATTTAGCAAAGAATCAGTTAATACTGTCTCCATACTCAATTTAGCACTTATGTCATATAAACATAAAATAAACATAGACTAAATCACAGTGCAGCTAACAGTATTATTTCATCTTATAAATTCTATAAATAGATAAGATTCAGGAATATGAAAACTATTTTTTAAAGACGGAAAAGGAAAATGGTTGTAAAAAGCACACAGCAAATGGAAAAATGCTCGAGTAGTATAATTTGGCTTGGGATGAACCACCCATTTGAGCCATCTGGAAATGTGACGTGCTATTCAGTAATTTTGAGATGAAGGGACAGCTTTTTAAGAAATCACCATAGAAGAGGGCTGCTAGCTGAAACTGCAGAACAGCTGCCTGAAGAAGGGATTCTTTAGACAAGTGTCTGATGCCAAATGTGTGTCAATGAGGTAAAATTTTATCTACAAAGAAGTACACTAGCAAAACCTGGTTTTTTATTTTTGACCCTAATACTTAAGGCAATTGGAGACTATGCTGCTCTAGAGCCTCCAGAACTAGAGTGCTGAAGCAGATATACATGCAAGTGAGACATTGTGCTGAGGACTTTAGAAAAAAAATGTTAATTCTCTTTACTTTTGCAGCAGTCCTGTAATTGATTTTTAATATCCATCTTACTTTATCCTAGAATGATTGTAAAATGATTTATAAGTCATATATCTACTCAAGTATTCTTGCCTGGAGAATCCCATGGACAGAAGAGCCTGGTGGGCCACAGTCCATGGGGTCGCAAAGAGTCAGACACGACTGAGTGACTACCACTACTACCACTACTACTACTATTACTACTACCATGATATTATTTAAAGAAAAGAGTAAGTTAGGAAAAGGGAAAATAAAGGGCTACCAGTCAGATGAATCCAGAGGAAAGTTTGAGGTGAGACACACAATTGCTTTGTTTTTCAACACAGCACAAATTCCTATAAATGATGAAGTACCAGCTCTCATGGTAGAATAATTAAGCAGAGCTTTGCTTCTGGCCACATTTAATAAATTCAAAACCAAAATACATGTTGATTAAATGAATTATCTGTGGTAAGTAGAAAGCAACTAATTATAATAATTGACATTAATAGAAAGGGGTTTGGTGCATGCTGCTGCTGCTGCTAAGTCGCTTCAGTCGTGTCCGACTCTGTGCGACCCCACAGACGGCAGCCCACCAGGCTCCCCCGTCCCTGGGATTTTCCAGGCAAGAACACTGGAGTGGGTTGTCATTTCCTTCTCCAGTGCATGAAAGTGAAAAGTGAAAGCGAAGTCGCTCAGTCATGTCCGACTCTTAGCGACCCCATGGACTGCAGCCCACCAGGCTCCTCCATCCATGGGATTTTCCAGGCAAGAGTACTGGAGTGGGGAGCCATTGCCTTCTCCGTACTATGTGTATACATAGGGCAAAATCAATGTGAAAATTAAAAACAGGCTAGTATCATGTGGAAAATGTTCACATACAATCACTTGTATGTTTATCATAGTTTGAATGTCCATATTTTAAAAGAACAAGTAATAATGTTTAGACATATTTTCTACCTCAACACTGCCTCATTTCACTCTTAATACAGCCACATATTTTTCATATATCATACTGGCTATGAAACTGCATTCTAAGGGGTACAGTCTTCAAAAGCTACTTATTATTATGGCTTGTAATCATCATATGTAGGTTGTATACATTTAGGGTCTAAGTTCCATTCCTTCACAGAGAGCCAATATAAATAGACCTATGTATTGGTATATACTGTATATATTGAACGGATCATCTTGATGAGTCTTCTTGCTTATCTAAAGTCAATCAGTTTTGCAATATCACTGCTCAGTATTATCTTAAAAATGCTAAGAAGCATGTCTGAGCATTCAACAGATACAGCAACTTAATCTACTAGACTTAAAAGTACTCCACCCATATATGCTTAAGAGCATTCTAGAAACTAGGAGTAAACAGTAATAAATTCACTGAATGATGAAATATTTTATCTTTTTTATAGTTTATATCTATAAATATTGAATAGGAACATGTAGTCCATTTCTCTACAGTGGGAATTAACCATGAAAGTCTGTGTCAGGCTGGAATGAAGTGTTAATATGGGGGTCCTCTTAGGACATTTCAGCTGTGAGTAAAGGAAAGTGACATGTCTTCAAGTTTTCAGCATGTAGCCTGGGTATCCAACAGTCACAGATATTGAAAATGCAAGGTGGTTATTGTTGCCATGACATTTTCTATTTGTGTCATACTTCATAGGTTTCCAAAGAATTTTAAATATGTGATCTTACCTTATTACTATAAAAACCCTGTGAGAACTCTCTCACAGAGAGTACATGATAGCCCCTAGGTCACCCTAAAGCATAGACTATTTTGACCATTTAAACCTGGCCAAATCCTTGCTTCATAGTACCCTTTCTCTACAGAACTCTTCCCTCCCGCCCAGCTTCTCCTCACATATACGCTTCCCTCACAGTACCCTCCCTCACTTCCACCCTTCCTTCACACCTATCTCAGGCTTTATTTCACACTGCTTCACTCGGAAATAATATGCTCCATGAAAGCAACAGCAGTAGAAAACAGCTGCAGAAGAAACAGAGTACAGTTTCTCATATCACACAATTTTGTAACTATATATTTTTAAATGTAGAAAAATATTACATACTTCACACTTAACATTTAACATAAACAAAGGACAGCTAGAATTAGAAAGTAAATTCTGAAAATAATAAAAATACAGATATGCCCCTCTATAAAAGCAATGGTTAGGGACTTGGTGGTCCAGTGGTTAACAATCGCCTTTCTTTCTTTTTTTAATTATTTATTTTTAAAATGCATTTATTTATTTTAATTGAAGGATAATTACTTGACAATACTGTGATGGCTTTTGCCATACATCAACATGAATCAGCCATAGCTATACGTATGTTCCCCCCATCCTAAAACCCCCTCCCACCTACCTCACCACCCAACTCCTCCAGGTTGTCACAGAACACCGGCCTGCCCTGGGTGCCCTGCTTCATGCACTGAACTCGCACTGGTCATCCACATACGGCATAAGGTAATGTACATGTTTCAGTGCTATTCTCTCAAATCATCCCACCCTCTTCTTCTCTCACTGAGTCCAGAAATCTGTTTTTCATGTCTGTGTCTCCTTTGCTGCCCTGTATGTAGGATCATTGGTACCATCTTTCTAGAAGAATCTGCCTGTCAACACAAGGGATACTGGTTAGATCCCTGGAAGGGGAACTAAGATCCCACATGGCCTGGGCAGCTAGCCCACATGCCACAAGTACTAAGCCCTTATATGCCACAACTGGAAAGAAGCCTGCACACCAAATGAAAGATCCTGCTTACTACAACACAGACCCTATGCGCCACAGCTAAGACCTGAAGGGAAATCTGGCCAACCACTTGTAAAATAATGAAACTAGAACACTTTCTAACACCATACACAAAAATAAACTCAAAATGGATTAAAGATCTAAACATAAGACCAGAAACTATAAAACTCCTAGAGGAGAACATAGGCAAAACACTCTCTGACATACATCACAGCAGGATCCTCTATGACCCACCTCCCAGAATATTGGAAATAAAAACAAAAATAAACAAATGGGACCTAATTAACCTTAAAAGCTTCTGCACATCAAAGGAAACTATTAGCAAGGTGAAAAGACAGCCTTCAGAATGGGAGAAAATAATAGCAAATGAAGCAACTGACAAACAACTAATCTCAAAAATATACAAGCAACTCCTATAGCTCAACTCCAGAAAAATAAATGACCCAATCAAAAAATGGGCCAAAGAACTAAATAGACATTTCTCCAAAGAAGACATACAGATGGCTAATAAACACATCAAAAGATGCTCAACATCACTCATTATCAGAGAAATGCAAATCAAAACCACTATGCGGTACCATTTCACACCAGTCAGAATGGCTGCGATCCAAAAGTCTACAAATAATAAATGCTGGAGAGGGTGTGGAGAAAAGGGAACCCTCTTACACTGTTGGTGGGAATGCAAACTAGTACAGCCACTATGGAGAACAGTGTGGAGATTCCTTAAAAAACTGGAAATAGAACTGCCTTATGATCCAGCAATCCCACTGCTGGGCATACACACTGAGGAAACCGAAGGGAAAGAGACACGTGTACCCCAATGTTCATCACAGCACTGTTTATAATAGCCAGGACATGGAAGTAACCTAGATGTCCATCAGCAGATGAATGGATAAGAAAGCTGTGGTACATATACAC
>NW_011494636.1:322320-323278 GCF_000754665.1 Bison bison bison
ACAGGTTCAGGATGGGGAACACATGTATACCTGTGGTGGATTCATTTTGATATTTGGCAAAACTAATACAATTATGTAAAGTTTAAAAATAAAATAAAATTTTAAAAAAAGAAAAAAAAAATGCAGTATCCCCCCCCCAAAAAAAAGACCTGAAGTAGCCAAAAATAAATAAATAATAATAATAAATTCTAAAAAAAAGCAATGATTAAACTTTTCCATATATTGTTCCTTTTAAAAAAATATTTGCTAACAGTTGCAAAGTAAATTCTCCAAACTATTTCCTCACTCACATTTTTCAAGTGAATAATAAATAAAAAAAATCAGAATCCACTCTGCCATGGAAGTCTCTTCTTTCGCCAAAATAATTATCAGAGGGAAGACCATTTCTTTTAACACTTTCTGCTATTAGCATGTCCAGCTCAGTATCTTTTTAACACATGTATTACTAAAATGATACACAAAATTAAAACATAGTTAGAAAAATAATGCTTTTGTCAGGTCGTAAATGGTGATACCTACCGAAGGGGATGTTTCTTGTCTTCTTAGAGATACCTCACTTTCCTTAGCTGCTTGTTGGCGCAACAAAGCTTTGAGTTGATTAACTATGGAGGAAAAGCAATAGGTTTATTCACCTTATTTTAAATCCATAGTTTATCATCACCCATCTATCCTTCCATCAGTCTAACAAATGTTTGTGTATTACGCATCACAAAATGTGCTATTGACAGACACAAAAACAAACATGAGAAAATCTCTATCATTTAAGAGGTAAGAATCCACTGAGCAAGAGATATATAACTAACAGATATAAAACAAGATTCAGTTCAGTTCAGTCAGTTCAGTCGCTCAGTCATGTCTGGCTCTTTGCGACCCCATGAATTGCAGCACACCAGGCCTCCCTGTCCATCACCAACTCCCAGAGTTCACTCAAACTCGTGTCCATCGAGTCAGTGATGCC
>NW_011494636.1:323704-337554 GCF_000754665.1 Bison bison bison
TCTATTTCCCATGAAGTGATGGGATCAGATGCCATGATCTTCGTTTTCTGAATGTTGAGCTTTAAGCCAACTTTTTCACTCTCCACTTTCACTTTCATCAAGAGGCTTTTGAGTTCCTCTTCACTTTCTGCCATAAGGGTGGTGTCATCTGCATATCTGAGGTTATTGATATTTCTCCCAGCACTCTTGATTCCAGCTTGTGCCTCTTCCAGCCCAGCATTTCTCATGATGTACTCTGCATATAAGTTAAATAAGCACGGTGACAATATACAGCCTTGACATACTCCTTTTCCTATTTGGAACCAGTCTGTTGTTCCATGTCCAGTTCTAACTGTTGCTTCCTGACCTGCATATAGGTTTCTCAAGAGGCAGGTCAGGTGGTCTGGATTATAAGCTCTAAATCTACCTATAAGAAGCTCTAGGTCTACCTACAATGCTGTAAGAAGAGGAAGCACGTTAATTGTGCCTGTTTTCACAGAGAAGAGAGTGTGAAGGATGTATAGGAGATCACCATGCAGAAAAGGGTGAGAAAAAAACAGTTTGAACACATGGCTCATGCAAAGCAGAGAAGCGTGACCATAGGGTGGCAGGAATAGAACATGGCTTGTAAGATGAATAGTTGAAAGGAAGACAGAAAAATGAGGCTGGAGAGGCAGCTTGGAATTACCTTAAGAAATCACTGCTTTGATATCCTATAGGCATAGGGAAGTCAAAGGGGAAAAGAAAAAGCAACGGAACTAGATTAGTTGCTTTGTGTTTCTTGACTAAAATCCTAGCAGTAGAGGACAGACTGGCGTCGTTACTATATGGAGTTTAAAGAATTCACTGTGTCATTCAGGTTAGGACTGACATTCACACTTACCGGCGTGGCTGTGTTGTAGTTCTCGCCAGGCATTTCCAGCATCCTCATTTCCTACACTGGTGTTAAAAGAAGGATCTAGCATATCTTCTCCAACGGTGACATCACCTTCTCTCAGGGCACATTTCAACTGGTGAATGCTTCTATTTGCACGTTCTGCAATAGCATGATGAAAATCAGAGCCAGTGAAATCCGGGTGACCAAATGAACATGGACTTGAGAAGACATTTTCTAAAGGAAAAGCAATCATTTCTGATACTTTGTGGGACAAAAAAAAAAGCATAGCTTTGCTTCTAGCTTGCTGAGGAACATGCCAGAGGAAATGTGAGATTAAGTTCATGGGGCAGAGGTTAGACTTAGTGATCTCTAAGCTCCCTGACACCACTGTGACTGACATTCACTGTATATAGCTCTATTGCCAAGGAGGACTGAACGGGAGAGCTTTCCCCCTCTTCACACTCCCAAACAGTAATCTCACAGAGGAGGCGCTATCCTGACTCCTCAATGCCTAAGACTCCCCTACACCTTTTGGCACGGTGTGGATAGGCAAGACTGGCAAGAGGGATTCCACCACATCCAGTTCCTACCCAAAGAAGCCTCCTTGTCCCTGTGGGCCACATGGCCCTCTAGCATCAAGAGACAGCTGACCACCTGGCCTAGATCTGAACAAGATTTGAATAGCTGATGTGCTTAGAGCAGTATAGTTGTACTTATATACTGCTGGCTGACTACATCTTATGTAGAAATTCTCGGTTACTATGCCTGATTACCCTTAGAATTGAAGTTTAAACTCACTACCACAGACTTAACATAAATAGTCTAAAATTAAGTATTTTAAGGTCTATTACTCTAGTAGTTCATCTCTAAAAACAGCCCCCAAAGAACCCACCCTTACATCCTTGTGCTCTCCCACGTTGAAACTTAGTGGATCTGTAACCTGCACTCACCAAGAAAATGCACTGGAAGGAACATGACGCCTGGCCTGTCACATCTTTAAAATGTTTGGTAGCTGCTGCTTCTACCCTCTTGGAATGTTGGTTTTTGTGAGCCCCAAGCCACTAAGTAGGAAGTCTGGCTACCCTGCTAGAGAGACTCTGAAGAGGCCATATGGAAAGGAGAGCCCCTGAGATCACCACAAGGAGAAGGAAAGAAGCCCAACCCCATTAACAGTCTGGCAGAGTCTCCTGATGACTCCAATGCCAGAGGTCATCTACCCACAGTGCATGAAAGAGACTCGAAAACTGCCCAGCTGGAGTCTGGTAAAACCATAGATCTGTGAGAGACACTAAAAATGTTTTTGGTGGTTGGTTTCTACCATCAAGCTTTAGAATGACTTGTGTGTGTGGTGTGTGTGTGTGTGTGTGTGTGCTTAATCGCTCAGTCATGCCCAACTCTTTGCGATCCCATTGATTGTAGCCTTCCAGGCTCCTCTGTCCATGGAAATCCTCTAGGCAAGAATACTGGAGTGGGTTGTGCTTGATAAGCAGCAAAAGGTAACTGAAATAATTATTCACTGAAATACTCACCCAAAAACATCTTTAGCAAAGGATCCAAGTCTTACATTAATAACAGAACTATATACTAATATAGTAACGATACTGTGCATGTATGCTCAGTCGCTACAGTCATGTCTCTTTTGTGACCCTATGGACCATAGCCCTCCAGGCTCCTCTGTTCATGGGATTCTCCAGGCAAGAATACTGGAGTGGGTTGCCACGCCCTCCTCCAGGGGATCTTCCCCACCCAAGATCAATCTTGCATCTACTGCATTGCAGGCAGATTCTTACAGGTGAGCCACTGGGGAAGCCCCAGTAATGATACTGTATTATATGTTAATACTATGATATACTAATGACACTAGACATGACATTACTAATAACTCTATCCTGTTTTATGGATTTTTTTACATGTATGACAACTGGAGAATCAGGCAATTGATGGGTAATTTCATTAGTTAAAGACCAGACACTTTTTCAGGTTTAAACTTGTTACTTCTGCTAATCTCTTATAATTAATTCTCCAGTTCCAATCTAGAAACATTAACTGTAACAAAAAATGTTCCTTTTACATTAGAGCTGAGACCCAGGTTTTGGTCATCATTTTTAAATGTTGACATCTGTATTTGAAAGTTATCATTAATTCATGTATTTATTAAATATTTATATACAGCTAACATAGAAATTTACATTAGAAAAAAGTGAATTCCCATGCAAGTTCATGTACTGCTATTATCTATCTCAAATGGATTCTATCAAAATAATTCTTAACATCTTCAGAGGATACCTTTTTCTAAGTAAAATCTTTCCCTAATTCAGAGCAATGCATAACAATAACACCAATGAAGTTCTTTCTTCTGATCTAGGCCCTTTCTTGACAAGTTAGACCTACTTCTTTTGTATTCAGGAGAAAAACTCCTCTTCTTTAATACCTACAAGAGAATCCTAAGAAAGCTAAAAAATGAAAAATCTTTTCATTACCCATCATGGATGAAAATATATTTATAAATATATATTCTACAGGACCTTGAAAAATAGATTCTATTTCCTTTAAGCTCATTAATTTGAATGTGTGAAAGACAAAAATAACCAAAACTTAATAGAAAAAAATATTCTCTATCTTAAAAAATCTCTAATATAGGTCCTTCACTTACAGCAACTCATTTTCCCCTTGAGTAAACTAAAAAAATAGGTCTTTTAGGTCAGGGTTCGATAATCTACACGAGACCCAATAAATTTATCACCACAATTTTCTCCACACCAATCCTATTTCCACACAGACCTTTCTCTGACAGGAATTTGGTATTGATAACTAACCAAGCCTGGCCTCCTTTTATTCCTCATGAGTTTTAAAAAGTCTAGATAAGATGCATTCCTGGTTTCAATAAAATGAGAAGCGGCAATATTTTTTTAATAACTCAGTATTTTCTAAAGAGAATCAGTGAATCTCTTTGTCTTGATTATTTTAATAAAGCTCTCTTCATTTACATAAAAAAAATAAAGAGACAGGTTAAAGGAAAAGGAAATATCGAAGTGTTACAATTTTAGACTTATGCACTGATACCTAGGAATAAAGCACTTATCTTTACTGCATCCATTAAAAGGAAACAGAGGGTTTGAATTACACTAAAAGTAGGCTCTGTGGAGCCATCAAATGACTTCATCTATAAGACAAAGGATAATTACTTATTTATACTTAATCTAACTAAAAGCTAACAAGCTGTATTAGGAAAAGGAAAGGAAATCTGAAAAAAAAATGTGTACTTGAAAATTCCTACAGGTAGAGTTCTTTCATTAGCTTACAATAATGGGAGAGTTTTATGAGGCCATTTAATCCCTTTGCTGATATTCCTGTTTAATCTTTTAGAATTTTTATCATTTAAAGACTATGTGTTAAACTGTACTATGAAAATAGTACTATGTGAAATACTAATATATTGAACTCAACAACTATCCCAGTTTTCTTAGTGATTACACAAGGTCTGGGTATTTTTGCAATGAATGATTTCAGTTGCTAGAATCAGAGACGAAGAGAAGGAATTTGCAAGGACTGTATCCTGAAACTAAAACTAAGGAGGTAAGTGATATTTTAAAGTCATTTCAAGAGTACATTTTAAAACATGCTAAACACTTTTCAAATACATACATACTAACATAATTATATACACTGCAACAGACAAACAGAATTAATCCCTTGGAATAACAACACTCAGATCTTTCAAGACAGACAAAACCCCATTGCTTTTCAACTGGAGCCATTGCAACTGGTCTCATAATCCTTATTAAGAACACTATTCCCCAGATGCCATTAACTGCTGCTTCTTGTTGTTGTTTAGTTGGTAACTCATTTCCGACTCTTTTGTGACCCCATGGACAGTAGCCTGCCAAGGATGGGATTTCCCAGGGAAGAATAGAGGAATGGGTTGCCATGTCCTTCACCAGGTGATCTTCCTGACCCAAAACAGAACCTGCATCTCCTGCACTGGCAGGCGCATTCTTTACCACTGAGCCACCAGGGAAGCCCTAACCCCATTCTGCTTACATGTGAGGAAGCCAGATTAGATAGGAGGTTCCAGTTAGGGTTTCCTATCCCACTGTTAATGGGCATAGCTTTATCTATCTATAACCACGAGTGGGGAAGAATACTCAGTTCCTCTTCTCTCCTGAGAGGATACTGACAGATTTCACAATACATCCTGATTTCTTCTTCTCAGAATCAACCACAGGCTGAATACAAACTTAATTACAAATACAAACAGAAATACAACCTCTATGTCCTACAACCTCTATGTCCTACAGAATTGCATGAATATAAATGTAAGTAAATAATATCTCTGCTAGTCCACTATCCAAATATCAATCAATACAATGAGCACTGAAAAGGTTTTTAACCTGCTGACTGCCAACAAATTTGTCTGTTTCATTCATTTTTGTAATCTAGTTGCTCTACTTTCCAACTCCTAGCTCAACACTCAGCCTCTCTTCATCAAGATGTTTTTGAACAAAAAGGAAAATATGTCCCTGTATACCAAGGATCATCACTTACATACGTACTGTGAATTATTAATGTCTACATTCTCCATCTGTACTGGGAGATGTGAATGAGAATTATCCTGGTGACAAGGAGGCAGAACCGCACCCAGTGAAGTGCCCAGCTGTCTCTGAGAAAACATGCAATGAACCATACCTCCTCAGGCTAAGCATGAGGCGACCTGCAATTCTCAAAACAAGCTTAGATCTGGGAAGACAAGCAGAAAAATGAAACCACGGCCAGATAAGAGACGCATGTGTCCATCCACACTTGACTGGGCCTCAGCTAGTTCGGGGGATTGTTATCACTGTTTATTGGGGGACTGACAATTAGTGTGACCAAGATGAAAACAGCATTAATCCAAAATTAGAAAAAACAGTTTTGTAATTGGCAATTACAATGATTAAGGAGACTAAAAGTTGTATGTAGAAACTACAAAACTCAAAAAAAATTACTATCGTCCAAGACTCTAATAGTTGAAAAATGTGTTAAAACTGGATGGTACCAGAAGTGAAAGATAATCCAAATAAGAATGTAAACATCTTTAAGAGCAGTGTCTGGAAGATCATTAATGATGGATGGATGTTGGGAAATCAAGATTCACTGTACGCATTACGAGGGACGCACCTGGTTCTTTTTTTTTGTACCAACTGAGAATACTTATGCACCTGTCACTTTCCTATTAAAGAAGTTATCCTAGCCAGACTGGCAGAACTAAGGTACAATTATCAGCCAAAACAATCTGTATCCTTAATTGCAATTATTCTCAAGCACGGTTCTCACAAAGCAAATGCTATGAGTAATAACCTTTCTACTTCTAGATCATGGTTCTCAGTCTCAGCACTACTGATATTTGGACTTGGTAATTCTTGACTGTAAGGGGATATGTTGTGGTTGTACAGCAGCATCCCTGGCCTCTACCCACTAGATGCTGGTAAAACTTCCCTGCCAGGTATGACAATCAAAAGTGCCTCCAGACATTACCAAATGTCTTCTGGATGGAAAAAAAAAGTCACTCTGATTGATAACTGCTGGTTTATAGTAATAAAACAAGATAGCCAGTGCTCAGTTTTGAGGAGAGACTACCCACACTGCTACACCGGAACTACAACTTGATGAAAAGCGGTCAGGACACTGAGCTATTCTACCACTGTGGGAGGCAGCACACAAAACCCATCGCCATCACCACCAAGTGAGGCACTTCTGATCCAGGTGTCAGGAGTTGTTACACCTACTGTGATCAAGAACTTGAAATTCATCTTTAGTTTCATTTTGTTTCCAGGACTAATACATGAAGCAATTGTTATACTCTATGGCTATTTTTTAGGGCTTCTTTAGTAATAATTCCTTTAAATGTTCCAGTGGGCCTTGATGAAGCTCTCCAATAATCAAAGCTCTTTAGCAAGCACACAAGCATGTTTCAAGTTACCTTTCCTCCCTTTTGTCTCTCAGAGGAGTATCACTAAGTGAAAACTGGGAAAATCTTAGCATAAACTGGTGAAATGATCAGAGGTTAAGTCTTTAAAAAAAATCTCAAAAGCTTGAGAAACAAACTGGTCTCTTCTTTTCTGCACAAACATGTCTAAGAAGTGAAAATGCCCTTATAATCTTGTAGCACCAAACCATTGTTTTGGTTCTACATTATTTCATGGATGATTATTTACTTATAAAACATGCTTTGGGGGCTGCTAAATCCTGTCTTTTGTTTATTTTACCTCATTAGTTATAGGGAGGAGAAAATGGAAATGCTACTACTTTTTGGTATTCTGGTAAAAGAAATAGTCTTAAAAGTTAAAACTACTAAGAACAGCCATGTAAGTATATAAAACAAAAAAAGAATATATGTAATTTAAATTTTATTAGCAAAAAAGTCATTAAATGCTTGAAAAATTTCATTTGCATTACCAATCCTTATTTATTAATAGCCAAATCATTGTATTTCTTTATTTTCATAATGAATGCTTCCGGGGCCTTTCTTACACTGTTGCCTGTCTTGGTCTCTGTGAGGCTGATAGTTAAATAAGCAAACATTAGCCATAGACAATGTGTGTGAGTGTGTGCCTAAATATTTTAAAATTTTAGAACACATTTAAGAACAGCAAAAACAAAAAAGAAGAAATACAAGTTTGATGAGTAAAACTGAGGAAAAGAGGAACTTTTACTTAAGTTATATACATGTTTCCTTAAGTCTGCCAAAGGTCCAGATGACATCACTGCTGGTTAATTCAGTGACCAAATTATGGACTAGTAAGATTAACATCAGCTTTCTACATATGTATCCTTCTCTGGAATGAAAAAAAAAAAACCAACAAACACTTGTTTATATTTTACTTATGTACAATTGGCACATCAGTGTTATTTTCAGTTTTATCAAACTAAATCAACTAAGATCACCCCCCCCCAAATTTTATATTTTCTTCCCATATTCAACTTCTCACTTTCCATGAACCTAGTTCCTTAATCTCATAAGGAAACACAACTTTTTATCATTCATGTGATCCAATCCAGTGTTGATAAAAGGGACATTACAGATCTAGAGATCTGAGACAGTGGCTGAAGGGGAACCAAGCTCTCACATATTTTGCTTGACCCACATAGTATAGGATGAAGGGAAAAGAATAAAAGAAAGGGAAGGAAGAAAAGAGGGAAAGAGCAAGAAAGTACCTGCAATGTTTGCAGGAAAAGCATAAACTGCCCAGTTTGGCCATAGCCTCACTGTTCCCTAGTGTCTTCCACTGACTTCATCACACATTTTGTCATCTCCTTGGTTCCTACTGGCAATAATCCTACCTCCTAGTCCAAACTTTCATATTCCAGATGAGGAAACAAGAATCCAAGAACAGTTTATCAACTTGTCTACGGGAACACAGATGGTTATTAGAAAAGCAACAGTAAGAATTGGAACTTGGATCCTAGTTTTGTATTCTTTTCTCTGACTCCATCATACTCTTCCATAAATTCAATCTAGAGCCTAAAATAACAAAACGTTGAAAGAAAAAGGAGGAATTACCATATAAAATGCATACAGAAAGTAAATGATGCATTCCTGTTTCAGTATAAGTTTGTTCCATTTCTTTATGCCCAATCAAAGTGGCCAGGAAGTTGGAGAATAGGTGAGTAATGAATACAGGCATAAAACTGAATCCACAGCTAACACTGCAGCAACAGTCGAAACATAATTCAGTTGTTAAGGTTGGGACACTGAATTTCTAACAAGTTCTTGCCTTCTTTCCAACATCATATTACTACATTCAACTGTATAGAATTTAAACAGCCTGAATCTTCTGTTATACTATAACAGAACTAGTTTATTTTATACCTCATGACCTTGTACTATGATGTGTTAAATTTAGAGGAGGGGTATTTGCTATACTTCACAATTACCAATATAATTCTGTGGGTCTTGAATTTTAGATGCCTAAAGAGTGTATGAACACTTAACCATACTTGGGCAAGTCACTTTTCATTCTAGATTAAACTGTGACTCCCAGGATACCTAGGATATGTTCACCACTGAAAATAAACTTTTAGATCATCTACTATGTAGGTGTACATTACAGATCTGTAGGACAATGAAGCTTTCTGGTTTGTCTGCCAGAACTGTTACTTTGAAGAAGAGTCTTTATACCATTCCAATTCTCAGTGAGGGCACAGACAATCCAAAGCAAGAATTATCCCCAGAGGGTGACTACATGTTAAAGGCATCAGGGAAAGAATGAGTGGTGAATATGGAGTCTGTAGATGGCTCCATTTCCATGGCTGCCATGGGATCATCAGACTCAAGCAGAGGCAAGAATTCACTTAAGTTTCAAAAGCAAGAAAGCAACACTGACTCTGCTTTTTACATCAGAACTTCAAATTCTTCATATACTATTCATATACTTCATATATGTTAATAGTATATATTCATATACTATTAACAGAATAGTTCCAAATATTATATTTAAAGTAAAGAAAAGAGGAAAAGCTATAAAAACAAGAAACTATCATGGGGAAACTGTAAAACCATTTTGCATTTTTACATGTCTACTTCCTGGCTAAATACAAATGAAAGAATTAGTAATGATTACATGTATAGTTATTGAGTTAACCAGAGAAATAACTTGTGAGGAAAGATCAAGAATATGACCTTTTCTTTAAGAATGAACTAGACAAGACATTTTGGGGAAGTAATGGTGAGTAGGAAAAAACAAAAGAACTTTTTGCATTTTATCTGATTTGTATAGTAACACAATTCTAGAGTTGTCAGACACAAATGCTTAAAATAATGACGTTTCATATACAAAATAATGCCATCATACTGTGTTTATTCAGAAACACACATTTTGACTTTAAACGGGAATTATCCTATCTAAAAGTGGTCATTTATAATGTGTGAAGTGAAGAACTTCCGATCGTGCTTCTCTTCAGTATTAGTTCTGTTTTGTTTCCTTCCATAAGCTGTTATATAAACTATTTAATAAATAAACATAAAAATTAAAATGCTGCTAAATAAATGATAAGTGCTGAAAACCAATGAAAATTTCCTAGTTGCATTCTCAATTTATTGTTAAAACTATCATTAAAAATTAATAACAAACTTTTCTCTGCTTTGTTTGCTCTTGATTATGTTTTTACTATCTTATATTGTTATAACTTGCCTGGAAAATCCCATGGACGGAGGGGCCTGGTGGGCTGCGGTCCATAGGGTTGCTAGGAGTCGGACACAACTGAGCAACTTCACTTTATTTTTTCACTTTCATGCATTGGAGAAGGAAATGGCAACCCACTCCAGTTTTCTTGCCTGGAGAATCCCAGGGACTGGGTAGCCTGGTGGGCTGCCGTCTATGGGGTTGCACAGAGACGGACACGACTTAAGCGACTTAGCAGCAGCAGCAGCAGCATTGTTATAACACTAAATTTTTATTTCATTTTAAAATATCTTATCTTTGAATAAGAACTCTTCACTCTATAATTACTGAAAGCAGTATTGTGGGTATTAAATATATGAATTCCCTGGTGGCTGAGACGGTAAAGCATCTGTCTACATACAATGCAGGAGGTTGTAGACTTCTACTACAATGTAGATTGTAGATTGAACTTCCCCGGGTTCGATCCCCTGGAGAAGGAAATGGCAATCCACTCCAGTACTATTGTCTGGAAAATCCCATGGACAGAGGAGCCTGGTAGGCTACAGTCCACGGGGTCACAAATAGTCGGAGACAACTATAACAGTTTGAAATTAACTGCATCAAAATGCCTAATATTAAATAGTCTCTAATGTTTAAATAAAGGTTCATACTAAGGTTAAAGGAGAAGAACTAGGAGGAACATAATGGAAAACAGAATTTTTTTTTAACCAACCTCAAAAATTAAATGCCACTGGTACTATCATTCTGCACAGTATTTTATTGTTTTCAAATGAAAAGTTATAAGTGGTTATTTCTGTATCTAACACCTCTTGAAATATCAGTAGGCTGATGAAGATATTCATCCAGACCAATGATTTTACTCTTGCAGTTTGAATACTGAGAATGTTGACAGTTTATAACACTGCTGACAGATGGAAACAATACGTAATAACCTTTCAAAGTCTAGACTCACTAGATTCAGGTCTCTTATCTCCTAAAAAAATCTTCATTTTGCCACAAGTACCAATTATAAATTGCAGCTAACATTTAATGAGGGCTTATGTGTCAAGTACTGATCTTGACCCTTTTTTTTTTTTTTATTGTGATAATCTATAGCTATTTTACTGTCCTTCACCCCATTAATCCAAAGTCTCCCTGAGGACAGTCACTTTGTCTAGTTCCTTATGATATCCCCAGCATGTGGTATGGCTAACGTATAGTAGGCACTAAATTAATGAGTCAACATTTTAAATGCTTTAAATATTTTTAAAGCTGTTGGTCATGACCTAAAGGGTTAAGAAAATGCAAAGGAACAGAAAGTAGAGTGAATTACTTCTAGTAGAATAAATATCCTTTAATGAAACTTTTAGTCTATATGCATGCGCACATGTTCAGTGGCTAAGTTGTGTCCAACTCTTTGCGACTGTATGGATAGTAGCCTGCCAAACTCCTCTGTCCATGAGATTTCCCAGGCAAGAAAACTGAAGTGGGTTGCCATTTCCTTCTTCAGGGAACCATTCCGATCCAGGTATCAAACTCCCGTCTCCTGTGTTTTATGCATTGGCAGGCAAGTTCTTTACCACTAAGTCACCTGGGAAGCCCAAGCCTATATGAATACGACCCATATAAAATATATTTTTACTTATGGCTAAGAGTTAAAAAAAAGTCTGAAGAATCACTGCTTTATTTGAATTATTTCATTTGCTCCTCACAAGAACCATGTAGATAATATCATAACTTCTACCTTAAAATAAGAGAAATGAGGTTTTCTAGATGTTATATGTGATGTTCAAGACGATAGACTAGCTATGTCACTTTTATTAATGATGTCACGATTACTATTGGTGAAACTTTAGTTAATTCAGATTTTCTTATGATACTCATAGGGTACTATAGTAAGAAAATCTGAATTAACTAAATAAAGTTTCAGTAATAGTAACTGAGACATGATTAATAAAGACAAACATAGGCTTTCAAGGCAGACAAGTCTGACTGAATTTAATACCTGGTTCTGCCACTAACCAGCTATGTTGGCTTTGGCCTAACTTAACCTCTTTGACCTCTATTTCCCCATGTGTAGAAGAGGGACAGTCATAAGGTTGTAAGTTTTTAAGTGATTTAATGTATGTAAATAGCCTAGACCACTAAATAGAAGCTGTTGTAATGAAAATAATTATTACTGGGTTCCCCGCCCCGCCCCCCCCCCGCGGGTCCAATAAACCACATTCAATTTTACACATATTTTGAATGTGTAAAGAGCGCATCAGGAATTTACTGGACTATAAAGAGAGGTATGAGAACTGGACAGAACAGGCATAGAGCCGTCCAAGAGTTTCTGCGGGCCTCAGGTAAAAAAGATGCCCAAGACAATCAGGGAGTTGGTTCAGGTCACTATGGGAATCAAGGGAAACGACGCTGCTTAAACGTAAAAACAAACACAACTATTTAATCCTTCCACAGCAACATCCATCTTCTTTCTCTGCAGTCTGGCAAAGGCTGAACCAAGGTGTCAAGAATCGCACCAGGTCAGCTCCCAGCCACGAGGTCCTGGTATCAAGGGGCTAGGGCACAGAGATTCGGAGAAACTCACCCCGGAGACTACGTTGATACTGCCCCAGAATCTCCTCCAGGGTAGAGTTCTCCGGGGACTTCGCCATGCACACACTCGGGGGCCACAGATGGAAGTTGCGTGGGGAAGTGTCCAGTGTCCTCCCCTCCAAGAATAAGAGGCCTCAGCCCCCACGATGCGCCTGCCTGCTTCCTGCAGCTGCTGTCACAGGGGAGCAAGGAATCCCGGAGATTTCGGGCCTTTTTCCACCCTCGGGCCCTCGTGGTGGACGTCGGAAGCTGTAGTCCTCAGTGTCTAAGTCTACAGTCTCGAAGTTCCTACGAACCCGCCCAAAGACTACAATTCCCAGAGGGCAACGCGCTCGAAGCTCACGCTTTGGCGGTTTGGCGACCAGATCCGGTTGCCAAGAGACTGCTTGGAGGCTCCGCCCATTTCTGTAGCCCAGTCAGGCTTAGTCCTGCCTTCATCCCATCCTGCTGTCTGGACCACCTAACTGACAGAAAGGGCTCGTTGAAAGGCTTTATTCATTCTTCTAAATTCACTAATATGCAGTTGATCCTTGAGGATTCTCAACAGCGCAAATAACGAGCTCCTACACCCTTCAGCCTCAACATCTCTCAACTCTGCTAAATAAATTTTCAAGAAAAAGCTCTGAATTTCCCAAACGGTGTAGATCGTGAAAGCGCCTGACACTAGCAATCTTATCAAGCCCAGCGACCCGACAGCAGCTTGGAGTTGGCGCACTGCCCGCTGGGAACTGTAGTCCCAGCCCGTTGCGGTCCCAGCTAAAGCCCGGGTCCTGTACATTGTTGAAGCAGGTCTTCGGCGTACGCCTGCGCAGTCAGCAGCTGGAGAGGCCTGCGGTTGAGACCCCCCGCACAACTCCTTTTCATTGTCTGTGCTCGGCGCCTGCGCAGTAGGAGTTCGCCGGGACTGGGCCGGAGCAGGGGTAGGGCCGGGCTCCTCGCCCTCTCCCCAGGCGCCTGCGCACTGAGCGGCCGCTCCTTGCCGTTACCGCTATGTGCGGAGCGTGTGTGGAATAACGTTATTGCCCAGCAGCGCCGAGGGGCCCAGAGCTCGACCGCGGCGGCGGCGGCGACGACGACAGGGTGGGGGAGGACGCTTGCGAAAGACTCACGGGACGCGGCGCGCCCCGCCCCCCCGTCCGGTCCCTCTCAGCAGTGAGGGGTAAGTGATGCGCTCTAATGCCGTCGCCGCCGCCTTTCCACACCCTGCTCTTCGGGTTTGCAGCGGGGGCTCGGGCGCGGCCCGCAGCGGGCGAGGG
>NW_011494636.1:337654-358083 GCF_000754665.1 Bison bison bison
GCGGCCCGGCTTCCCTTGCTAGTGTCCACGTATTGAGTCGTCTTTGGCTGTCTTGGCTTTGTGCAGCCCCCTCCGCCCGAGCTGTTTGCAGGGGTGCGGGCGGAGCAGTGGAGGGAATGGCTGCGCTGCAGCTGGAAAAGGGGTTTTTTCCCGGTCTGAGCAGCTCCCGGTGTCGACCCTTTTTGGGTGGTTGGTTTTGGGGTGTGGGGCGGTTTGGAGAGGTTTGGCAAAGAACATTTTGGACGTGGTGGGAGGGCGTGGAAGATGTGGTGTCAGTCAGCCCGCCGGGCCACAGCACCCGCGCAGGCTGTGGCTCCGTAGTAACCCGGGGGAGGAGAGAGTGGCTTCCTGTCGACTTCATTGTCCTGAGATTCAAATGTGGGCTTTGGTATGGGTCCCTTCATTTCTTCCAGGGAAAGAAGAATTAGCTGCCTAACCAGGGGCGGGAAGATGTGGGATTTGGATCCTAAGTCATAAAATCTGTTTTTGCGGGGTTTTTTTTTTTTTAGTGTTTAGAGGAGTTTTGTTTTCTTTTGTTTTTTGAGAATGTAAGCTCCAGGAAGGCAGGGACAGTGCCTATCCAAGCATTGCCAAGGTGATCCATGTAAAATTACTAGATCACGATGAAGAAAGGACTAGGAAGGGCCTGACGACAAAGCTGTTTGTGTAGCAGGAAGATGAACCAGCAGAATGTTTTTTCATTGGGTGGGTAACGCATTTACGTTCCTAAGGGAATAGGGTAGGCTACATCTTTCCGTTTTGTTTTTTAAGCATTCAAAATTAAAAATAGGCCTGGTATATTTCTGTTTCTGAATTTTTAAATGCATGTTTTTATTCTCTTAATGAAAATTTACCCGCTTGGGAGAAATGTAGTGAAGTAGATGATGTACTTGATTGAAAATGCATCGTTTAAAATGATTTTATTGTTAAGCTTACAGTGCATACAGTCGTTTACTGGCATTAAAACCAGCGAAAGAGATTGAAGCAGGAAGGGGAGGACCCGGTGGAGGAATGATGTGAAAGGAGGGAGTTACATTATGAATACAGTATCCAGATCTTCACTAATATAACCTTAGCAGGGCATGTGCAATGATTTAGGAATTCTACTCTGAAAATACTACATTGCACGTTACAAACCATTTTTATTTTTCTGCCATTTCTTTAAATAGTAAAACCAGTGCTGCTTTTACTTTTTCCTAACTTTGTTAATTTTGTTGAATTTTTTTTTGTTTAAAAACTGAAAAATCTAAATGCACTTGACAGAGACGAAGGAAGATACTAAAACTTGGAAAGTCAACTGATTTGTCTGTCCAAGCCCAACTGCTAAAGAAAGGCAGAGTCAGATAAAACCAAGGTCTTTTTTGCAATGTGCTCTTTCATCCGTGTCCCTTGGTCCCCCTACCCTGTCAAAATTGTGCAGTGCTTTTCTGCGTGCTCTTTTGAGTTGTCTGTGACAGTCAAGTTTATTAATACCTCATAGTTGTATTAGTCTAGTCTTTTCTTTTGATGTAGAAGTAATACTAATGAAGAGGAACTTTAGTTTCATAAATTAACTTTCTGATACAGGAAAAGAGGCCTTAAAGTGGACTTTTCATAAAAATAGAAACTGTTGGAATTTCCCCCCTACTTCATATTAGTAACCATATTTTAATGTTATCTTCTGCTATTCAATACTATTTTATAGTATGATCAACTCTATATAAACTGTTAAAAATGAAATTGCTCCATAGGAACTCATGAAGTTCATCAGTCTTAAATTCAGTGAATTGTGTTATATTCAAGTTAAACAAGAGCTTACTGTTTGAAGGAAGGAAATTCACATTGAACTTGTTTATTAAAATTATGCTCTTTTATTCAGTTGATTTTGCCATAAAGTGGTTTTATTGTCTTATACTTTTTATCCTTTAATTCTACATTGTATTTTGATAGACTTTTAAAAGAGAATTAGTATGTCTCTTAAATTTCATCTTACTTAAAAATAATCTGTAATTAAATTCACCATGTGGAATTAAATCAAACTTGAAATGTATTCTACTTTTAAATTTAATGGTGTGCTAAAATTAATTATGGAAGTAAATAACCATCTGCATGTTTTTCGACTTTACACTATAAAACTATCATACATTGTGTCTATTAGTATGAATATCTAGGTGATTTTAAAAACCTTGTGCTTAAGGATTTGTTTTATTTGTTCCAAGTATCAGTTTCTTGTTTCCTTCTATCTGTTAAAAAAAACCCAAAAGCATCCCGAAACTAGTTTTATTGTTGCATCTGGTAGTGATCAGCTATCACTTATCTAGTAGTAAATACTGTATATGTTTAAACTTGTTGTCAGTATGATTTTTACTCAACAAAATTCTGTCCCTGAAAAATAACTTGGTATTTTAATTAATGTGTAGTGATTTTCTTTTCTTTATCATGAACATTGGGGGGATAAGCAGTATACTGTGCTTATAAATATCTTAACAGACAGCATGGTATTAAACTGCCAACTGAAATATCTGTATAGTTGTGAATTATTCTGCAAGTATATAAAAAAAGAATTGCATACTGTCTGAAAAAAATTTGGTGGATAAATATTATTGACGGAAGCATTACGTGTTGATGTGTTTCAGTAAGAAATGAGTTTCCTCTAATGGGGAGAAACCTCAGATTATTTTTATTTCATAAACTTTTGTTAATAACTAAGATTTCTAATAACTACCCTTGGTGAAATGGGTCTTTATTTACTCATATTTCTCGAGGGAAGTGCTCAGCAATGAGTTAGCCAGTGTAGGCTATCTAAAAGATAAAAGAGTAAGAAAACATCTGTCGGTAGTTGTTGTTTGGTTGCTAAGTCGTGTCTGACTCTTTGTGACTGTATGGACTGCAGCATGCCAGGCTTCCCTGTCCTTCACTATCTCCCGGAGTTTGTTCAGACTCATGTCCATTGAGTTGGTGATGCCATCCAACCATCCTATCCTCTGTCGGCCCCTTCTCCTCCTGCTCTCAGTCTTTCCCAGCATCAGGGTCTTTTCCAGTGATTTAGCTCTTCGCATCAGGTGTCCAGAGTATTGGAACTTCAATTTCAGCATCAGTCCTTCTAGTGAATATTCAGGGTTGATTTCCTTTAGCATTGACTGGTTTGATCTCCTTGCCCTCTGGTAGTATGTTTGATTAAATTGGATATATAGTCCAGTTTAGTTGAAATGATTATACAACAGTATGTTTTTTGGGCAAAATGAATGACATAGCTGATATGTACTAAAGTAAACCCCACTCCTGTTCAGAGGTAGAAAGGAAACCAACAAAAGCAAGGTTATAGAAATTTCTTTCATCCAATAGAGATTATGCGAAGCATAGATGTAGAAATGAATTCCATGCATGCATTACATAGGTTTGAAAAACAAAAAACACAGCAGAGAACAAGTTATTATTTAAGTGTATTGGTGGCTAACAAATAATATAGAAAATACTACCCTTTGGAACATAAATATTTACTGAATACATGAGTAACGTATGTGTGTGCTTAGTTGTTCAGTCGTGTCCTGACTCTGCAACCCCATGGACTATAGCCCACCAGGCTCCTCTTTTCATGAGATTCTCCAGGCAATGAGTAAGACTTACTGTGTATTGAGTACCTACAAAGTGCCAGGCATTTTGTGTGTCTCTGTGTAATTCATGCAGCTGTTGTATAAGTAAGGTATTATTTTACACTTAAAGTTGAAAATACTTGAGGTCCTGAGTTAGTGAATAATTTTGCCTCTGTGTCATTCATTACTCAGCGGTAAAGCCTATTAACTGAATCTTTGTCTTTTTGACTGAAGCCAAAATTGTTTTCACTCATCTTTTTCAGTAAGTTTAAAAAAACAACATTTATTTCCTTCTAATTCACATTATTTTAGAATCAGAGGAGACTTTAGAAGTCATCTCAAACGATGTGCCATTTATTACTAATCTCTGAGATCTTACTGAGCCCACCTTCTCCACGAGGAACACTTCCATGAACAAATGGCCATAGGATGGCTAATTTAGCTTTTGAAAATTATAATAGAAAGCTCTTATTTAAACTGAGCTAGTATCTGCTTTACTATGTAACTTACTCTATTGGTTATAGTTCTTTTGTTAGATACAGTAAGGTCTTTCTCAATATAGTGGTTCTCTGCCAAGTTTTCCCTTTTCTAAATCAAATCTGCAACCTCTACAGCTTCATATGATACAGTTTCCTTTACCTTCCTCATCTCTATCACTAGATAACTATCAGTCGGTTTCGTCAGTGCTGTTCTTTTTTGTTCACATTTAGTTCTGCAATTGTGGTCTGAACACAGTGTAGTGAAATTATCCCTTTCCTTAATTCAAGCCATTCAGTTGTGTTTACAGTCTAAAATTGTGTTAACTCCAACAATGGTAATATCTTACCAGTTCTAAGCAGAAAAATGCTCTGTGGCTTTTCAAGTTACATTTATCCAATTCAAGGGATTATTTTCTTTTTTACATTCTGTATTTCTACTTTTCTAACGTTAAAATGACCTTTTTTTAATGAAAAATAGTGTTGGTAGGTAGTAAGTTTCTTTTGATATTAATCTTTGGGTTTTGTTTTCGTGTTCTTAAATAAACAATAAAAAGTTGGCCTTCTGTTATTTCGCATTTTGTTTCTTAGAAAAATTTGTCTGGAAATCACTGATGTGGTCAATATAAACATGCACCTTTTTTATGTTAGGCTCTTTCCCATTCTGAATATACATGTAGATAATGTTTTTAAGCAATGTTTACCTTTAGCCCTTTTAAATATCATCTAATTGAAGGTAGTTAAAACTTGAGATCTTCTTGAATAATGATTCCGTCATCCAAGGGATTAGCTTCTCTCTTCCTGGCTTTTTGACATTTATAAATTTAACAAGCAAGCCCTCTTATGTCTTTATCCTGCGCATGTATTGGATATAGCCAAGGACATACCATGCAAATTTATAAATAGAAAAAAAGTTACATAAAATATGCTGGAGGAGAAAGGTCACCTTTGTGTGTGTGTCAACAAGGATAATGAAAACCATTTGAATGTTTTGTTTGTTTTTAATTAAAGGGAAAATCATTATGTCCTCTAGTACTAAGGGAGTTGGCTGAAGCTTACTGTCTGGTGTGGACGTGGATAATTATACAAAGTCTAGCATAGATGCTGTGAATAAAAGAAAATCAGAGTAAAGGGATAGAGAGTGATGGACTGCTATTTTTTATTTATTCTTAAGTAGTCATTCACATGGCACATTAAAGTGGTCCCAAAAAATCAAACTATTTGAAAAATAATGTGAAAAGTCCTCTTACCCATCTACCTTATCTGCTGACTTAACCACTTCTCCCAGTCTAATAGGTAACTTTTTAGTGTATCCTTCCAGTGAATTTTTTTTGAATTTAAGTAAATACTGTATATATTTTTATACTATTTACCCTCTTTTACACAAAGATAGCCTCTTTATACAATAGGCTTCAGCAATACTTGAACCTTGAACTTGTAGATGTTCAAGCTGGTTTTAGAAAAGGCAGAGGAACCAGAGATCAAATTGCCAACATCTGCTGGATCATCGAAAAAGCAAGAGAGTTCCAGAAAAACATCTATTTCTGCTTTATTGACTATGCCAAAGCCTTTGACTGTGTGGATCACAAAATTCTGAAAGAGCTGGGAATACCAGACCACCTGACCTGGCTCTTGAGAAACCTATATGCAGGTGAGGAAGCAACAGTTAGAACTGGACATGGAACAGCAGACTGGTTCCAGATAGGAAAAGGAGTACGTCAAGGCTGTATATTGTCACCCTGCTTATTTTAACTTACATGAAGAGTACATCATGAGAAACGCTGGGCTGGAAGAAGCACAAGCTGGAATCAAGATAGCCGGGAGAAGTATCAGTCACCTCAGATGTGCAGATGACACCACCCTTATGGCAGAAAGTGAAGAGGAACTCAAAAGCCTCTTGATGAAAGTGAAAGTGGAGAGTGAAAAAGTTGGCTTAAAGCTCAACATTCAGAAAACTAAGATCAGGGCATCTGGTCCTATCACTTCATGGGAAATAGATGGGGAAACAGTGGAAATAGTGTCAGACTTTATTTTTTGGGGCCCCAGAATCACTGCAGACGGTGACCGCAGCCATGAAATTAAAAGACGCTTACTCCTTGGAAGAAAAGTTATGACCAACCTAGATAGCATATTGAAAAGCAGAGACGTTACTTTGCCAACAAAGGTCCGTCTAGTCAAGGCTATGGTTTTTTCCTGTGGTCATGTATGGATGTGAGAGTTGGACTGTGAAGAAAGCTGAGCGCTGAAGAATTGATGCTTTTGAAGTGTGGTGTTGGAGAAGACTCTTGAGAGTCCTTTGGACTGCAAGGAGATCCAACCAGTCCATTGTGAAGGAGGTCAGCCCTGGGATTTCTTTGGAAGGACTGATGCTAAAGCTGAAACTCCAGTACTTTGGCCACCTCATGTGAAGAGCTGACTCATTGGAAAAGACTCCGATGCTGGGAGGGATTGGGGGCAGGAGGAGAAGGGGACGACAGAGGATGAGATGGCTGGATGGCATCACTGACTCAATGGATGTAAGTCTGAGTGGACTCCGGGAGTTGGTAATGCACAGGGAGGTCTGGCATGCTGCGATTCATGCGGTCGCAAAGAGTCGGACACGACTGAGCAACTGAACTGAACTGAACTGCATCTTGAGAGCTACTATTTTAGAGACTGGTTAGGTAATATCACTCTTTGAGAAAGTAACTGCAGCCATGAAATTAAAAGATGCTTGCTCCTTGGAAGGAAAGCAATGACAAACCTGTGCTAAGTCATTTCAGTCATGTCTCTTTGTGACCGTATGGACTCTTGTAGCCCACCAGGCTCCTCTGTCCATGGGAATCCCCAGGCAAGAATACTGGAGTGGGTTGCCATACCCTCCTGCAGAGGATCTTCCCTATTTAGGGACAGAACCAGGCTCTCTTATGTCTCTTGCATTCGTGGATATTTACCATTAGTGCCTCCTGGCAAGCCCCTGACAAAACTAGACAGTGTATTAAAAAGCAGAGACATCACTTTGCCAGCAAAGGTCCATATAGCAAAGCTATGGTTTTTCTAGTAGTCATGTATAGATGTGAGAGTTGGACCATAAAGAATGCTAAGCCGAAGAATTGATGCTTTTGAATTGTGGTACTGGACGAGACTCTTGAGAGTCCTTTGGACTGCGAGGAGTTCAAACCAGTCAATCTTAAAGGAAATCAACCCTGAATATTCATTAAAAGGACTGTTGCTGACGCTAAAACTCCAATACTTTGGCCTCCTGATGCAAAGAGCCGACTCATTGCAAAAGACCCTGATGCTGGAAAAGATTGAAGGCAAAAAGAGAAGGAAGTGGCAGAGGATGAGATGGTTAGATAGCATCACCAACTCAATAGACATGAATTTGAGCAAACTCCAGGAGATAGTGCAGGCTTGGCTTGCTGCAGTCCATGAGGTTGCAAAGAGCCAGACACGACTTAGCGACTGAACAGCAACAACAACAAGATCTTTCCTAGGTGGATGGATGTGACCACTGCTGCTACTGAGGTTTGAACAGGAGAGACAGTTGTAGTGAGAAGAATTTGTTATCAGGAATTGCCTCAGAGGCATTACTTGTGTGATCTTGAGTTTGTCACAACTTAGTAAACAGCAACAGGAACAAGATATGTCACTTAATTTCAGAAGTTCACTTTCTTTGTTTATAAAATAAAGCTGGCAATAGTCTAACTACCTCAGAGGTTTATTTTGAAAAACTCATTAGATAGATATAAAAGACAAGAAAGTTGTAATTACATTTAGTGATCCTCTTTCCAGCACCACAAGCGTGGTACCATTTGATAGTGTTAGATTTGAAGAAATGTTCTGGTGCAAGTTCCATCAAGCCCAAAATATCTGTAATGAATGAAAAAATAAAATCTGCCAAGGGTTTTAGTACTTTTTATTTTTAAAGAATGAACTTTTTTCATTTGCTATTTTTATTTTAATGTTTTAAATTTATTATTTTAAAAAATCTTTAATATTTATCTCTACTAATTATTGAATGATCAGTTCATTTTTTAGTTCAGAGAAAACACAAGCCTGTAAATTTTACATATACTGGTCTCAGAGTTTCTACTTTTTAAATTATTCATTTTATTCCTTTTCACCAGAGTAAATTCATGAGATAAGTTTTTGTTGTAAAATACAGAGCCTGTGTATATGTGATTTATTATTGTTCTTCTGGATTTTTTTCCTACTATTCTTAATGAAAATTATTAAACATATACAAGGAAATTAAAACAGTTTCATAGTGACTGCTCACATACCTACCATCTTGATTCTGCCATTAACATTATGTTAGTTTTATCACATATCTGGCCATAAACCTTTGTCTATTCACCAATCCCTCTTACATTGATCCATTTCAAAGTAAACTGTAGAGGTATGTTTTTCACAAAAGGGTTCTTAAATCATTTGAAACTGTTTTAGGTTTAAGTTTTCTGAATGTACTTTTGAAATATTTTGTAGTAACCACTGTATTACACTGTATTAACAGTGTAATATTACACTGTTATTACACTGTAGTAACAGTGTAGTAACCACTGTCACATTAAACAGTAGTTTAAAAATGAAGTACTATTTTTTCAGTACTATTTTTTCAGTTTTTCAGAAAACAGTACACTGTTTTCTATTCCAGTAGTGTTACTGAGGGCTACCCTGGTGGCTCAGCTGGTAAAAATCCACCTGTAATGCAGGAGACCCCCGTTTGATTCCTGGGTCAGGAAGATCCATGGAGAAGGGATAGGCTACGCATTCCAGTATCCATGGGCTTCCCCGGTGGCTCAAATGGTAAGGAATCTGCCTGCAATATGGGAGACCTGGGTTCGATCCCTGGGCTGGAAAGATCCCCTGGAGGAGGACATGGCAACCCACTCCAGTATTAGGGCTTCCTGGGTAGCTCAGCTGGTAAAGAATCTACCTGCAATGCAGGAGACCCCAGTTTGATTCCTGGGTCGAGAGGTTCCCCAGGCGAAGGGATAGGCTACCCACTCTAGTATTCTTGTGCTTCCCTGGTGGCTCAGACTGTAAAGAATCTACCTGCAGTACGGGAGACCTGGGTTCAATCCCTGGGTTGGGAAGATCCCCTGGAGGAGGGCCTGGCAACCCATTCCAGTATTCTAGCCTGGAGAATCCCCATGGACAGAGCAGCCTGGCAGGCTACAGTTCATGGGGTCTCAAAGAGTCCGATACAACTGAGCGACTAAGCAGAGTATTACTGAATTCAGTTTTTCTGTAAATAGCTAGCTGACAAAGTTGACACCAGTGATACACGAAGACAAGATATTCATTGTTTGTATGTTCATTTGTGTGTGTATGGTCTTGAAGAGGAATGGTAGATAGTTTGGTTTTTGTTTTTGATTAAGCTGAAGAGCTATTGAAGGAAACATATCCTGTTTCTCCCATCCAAGTACTAACAATGTCCGACCCTGCTTAGTTTCTGAGATCAGATGAGATTGGGCATGTTCAGGGTGGTATGGCCATAGAATACACTGTTTCTCTAATCAAGTGATTCTGCTATTTCCTTCAGTCACAAATCCAGAAATGAAATATTTCTTCTCAGTTCAATACCTCACTACCTTGCACTTCCACTATTCCCCTACCCTTCTTTTGTGTGAAAAATTCTGTGTTAGGCCATTCACTAAATATAAGAGCCTTTGCTTGTGGTGAAAGAGCACGGTTCCACATTAAGATTTTAAGTGGTTCCTGTAACAGATTCCAGAATGTTAAGGATCTACTATATGAATAAAGAATTTAAAATTTGTAAATTGAAGAGGTGTGAACAAATAGAATGCAATTAAATGAACCGTAAATAAAGTAAAATTTAGACATTTATTTGGGGAGGGTGGCCTGAGGACAAGAGAATGGGCTTTTAAGTGTCTAGGAGAAGCAAGTCTACTGATTATTGTTAATAACATTCAGAACATAATTCATTAATAGAACCTGGCACTGTTTTGCTAATGGATTTTAGGTTAATTACAAGTTCATAAGTCTTGTTCACCAAAGATATGATGAAGTTTGTATCAGATGGTTGTTTCAGCAAAGGATACTATCCGACAATCATTTATTTCTTTTTCTGAATTTTCAGGTGTCTAGTTTTGTCACTAGGATTTCTAATCTCTGACTTGCTCTTCCTGTCCTCTCTTTTTCCTGGGTGCAATCTGTAGTTTTTTCCTCCACTCTCAGCATTCTAAATCAAAACATGGTGTATTTCATGTGTGCTCAGTTTCAGTGCAGTCACTCATTCGTGTCTGACTCTTTGCAACCCCATGGAATGCAGCACGCCAGGCTTCCCTTTGCATCACCAGCTCTTGGAGCTTGCTCAAACTCATGTCCATCGAGTTGGTGATGCCATCCAACCGTCTCATCCTCTGTTGTCCCCTTCTCCTGCCTTCAATCTTTCCCATCATCAGGGTCTTTTCCAGTGAGTCAATTCTTCACATCAGGTGGCCAGAGTATTGGAGTTTCAGCTTCAGTATCAGTCTGTCCAGTGAATATTCAGGACTGATTTCCTTTATGATTGACTGGTTTGAACTCCTTGCAGTCCAAGGGACTCTCCAGAGTCTTCTCCAATACCACAGTTCAAAAGGCATCAATTATTCAAAAATTCCTGTGCACTAGTACTTTGTAAATTACTTTCTCTTTATTAAATTACAGCCCATTCCCCCCATTCCCTTCTCTGCCATGTTGTCAGTCCAGTGAATCCAAGTTGAAGGGATCTTTTTGAAGTACTAGAAAATACATGTTTTCATGTACACATTTCTTCAATGATTTATCTAAATAAAGGGAGATTGGGAGAGAGAGTACCTGGGTGGTTGATAGTGCCGTTTATCAAGATAGAACAGAAGGAAAGGCAGGTTTTGTTCAGAGGATGGAAAGATGCAATTTTTTTCCAGATTAATTCTGACAGGTGAATGGGCCTTGGAAATGAAAATGATTTACAAGTAATTAGAGATCAGGTCTATTGCTTATAAAAGAGGTTTTGGCTTGAAATTTAGAGGTGTCACTTAATAAACTGTATTTGAAGTCCAGTGCATCTGTCCCCAATCTTTTTGGCACCAAGGACTGTTTTCATGGAAGGCAATTTTAGACAATTTTTGTGTGGCAACCTAGATCCCTCACAGTGGGGTTTGCAATCTTGTGAGAATCTAATTCTTCTGCTGACCTTACAGGAGGCAGTAATGTGAGCAGGGGGAGCAGCTGTAAATACAGATGAAGCTTCATCATTCTTGCGCTGCTCACTTCCTGCTCTGCTCGGTTCCTAACATGCTACAGATAGTACCTGTCCATGGGCCAGGGGTTTGGGATCCCGGGGTTCCGGTGGCTTCAGTGAAGTCTCAAAGAGAATATATATTGGGAACTAACCTCCTAAAAAATAAAGATTTAAAGAGAAAGTAGAGACTGACCACAAAAGTCAGAGAAACCAAAGTAATGTTTCCAGAAGGTAAGAATGGTCAGAGATATTACGAGGTGATGTAATCAGATCAGATCAGATCAGATCAGTCGCTCAGTTGTGTCCTACTCTTTGCGACCCCATGAATCGCAGCACGCCAGGCCTCCCTGTCCGTCACCAACTTCCAGAGTTCATTCAGACTCACGTCCATCGAGTCAGTGATGCCATCCAGCCATCTCATCCTCTGTCGTCCCCTTCTCTTCTTGCCCCCAGTCCCTCCCAGCATCAGAGTCTTTTCCAATGAGTCAACTCTTCACATGAGGTGGCCAGAATACTGGAGTTTCAGCTTTAGCATCATTCCTTCCAAAGAAATCCCAGGGCTGACCTCCTTCAGAATGGACTGGTTGGATCTCCTTGCAGTCCAAGGGACTCTCAAGAGTCTTCTCCAACACCACAGTTCAAAAGCACCAATTCTTCGGCACTCAGCCTTCTTCACAGTGCAACTCTCACATCCATACATGACCACAGGAAAAACCATAGCCTTGACTAGACGAACCTTTGTTGGCAAAGTAATAGGAATGTTAAAGATCATTGGGTTTACAATTATAAGGATATTTTTGACCATGATTCAGTAAGGCAGTTGAGAGGAAGAGAGAGGACAGAAATTCAGTAAACTGTCAGAAGATATTCAAGAATGTTTGAAAGGTAAGGAAGTTTGTTAGCAAAAACAGACTGTTTTTTAAAGCCTAGCACCAAAAACAAGGAAGGAAAGCACTCTTAGGTAAACTATATACTGTCTGTACTTTATTTTCTTTTTCAAGGTTTTTAAAATTTTTTTCATACTTTCTAATCATTTTAAAACACTTTTAAACAATTTTTTTGTAAACACATTTTCAAGATGTAAAAACTTACATTTAAAAAAGAATAAGCTCTTAGGACATATGATAATATATTTATCCCTTTATTTGAAAGTTAATTTTAGGACATAGATTCTGAAAGGTAAGATGTTCTTAGATTCACTTATATTCCAGCTTTGCTAGTGTATAAGGAGCTAGTTGTCAGAACTAGATTTTTAAAATAAGCTGCTGTCTAAGGGTATCATGCTCAAAATCCAAAAGTTACTTTGGCCTTGGAAATCCAAATTTACTAATATACGTACTGAGTTCTGCTATAAAACTGCTTTCTATCTTTTTTTTTTGATACGTATATATACCATATACTCCTAAAAAGTAAGTTTACCATTTGACAGTATTCAAATATAATGATCAAAATCACTTCTTTAAAATGTATTAAATGTATTCTTTGAAATGATATTCTGATAATGAAGAACCTAATTTTGTAAGCATCTGTTGTTTAATGAATTATATATAATATGTGAAAGAACAAACTTATGGACACAGTAACAGTTGAATCAGCTATTGAAAATTTTTGGTCAAAGATAGGCTTGATTGCTTATGTAATTTACTAATTTGTATGAATGAATTCTATATATCTTTATCATTGAAAATATCATGCTCATTTGATCAGACCAGAATTTCTCTTTCCAATATAAATTATTTTCATCCTCCTGTTCTGTGTGCTTCTATTCTAACGGTATGAAGTATTTAAGTGAAGTCATCCTTAATGTAAATAATCTGTGATTCCTGTTTATATAAAGTTGATCTAGCTAGGGTACCCACTAGCATAGGTGAATATTTGCATTTAATAAAAATTAAGCAAAAAATCTTCTCAAATGCATTTGCCGTATTTCAAGTGCTTAGTAGTTCGCATGTGGCCTGTGGCTCAGGTATTGGACAGTGTAGATGTTAATACAGAACCCTTCTGTCATCATAGTTCTTTTGCACAGTACTGGTATATTTATTAGCATTATGATTTAACATGAAGGTAAAAAGAAATAGTGCATAATTCAGGCTAGTAATTAGCAACTTATTAAATAGTAAGTGCCTCTCTGATGTATTCACAAAATGTATCCTTGTCTAAAACATATTTTGAGACTTCTAAATTATTTTTTTGATTTCAGTTTTCATCTGTTGTACTGATACTATTATACCACCTCCCAAACAGTTTATTTATAGTGAATTAGAGGAGAAAAGGTAGTGATGATAAGAAGAAAAAGTTGTTTGCTTTTTTTTCAATTGAAGTATAGTTGATTTACAATGTTGTGTTAGTTTCTGGTGTATAGAAAAGTAATTCAGTTATACATATATAAATACTGTTTTTCATATTCTTTTTCACTGTGATTTATCACAGAATACTGAATAGAGTTCTCTGTGTTATATAGTAGACCTTGTTGTTTATCGTATACATAATAGTGTGTATCTGCTAACTCCAGCTTCCTAATTTATCCCTCCTCCACCACCTTTCCCCTTGGTAACCATACATTTCTCTTCTGTTTGTGAGTCTGTTTCTGTTTCCTAAATGTTTATTTGTATTGTATTTTAGATTATACATATAATAGATATCATATGGTATTTGTCATTCTGACTGACTTCACTCACTATGCTAATCCTTAAGTCCATCCATGTTACTGCAGATAGCATTCTTTTGTTCTTTTTTATGACTCAGTAGTATTCCAGTGTGTGTGTGTGTGTGTGTGTGTGTGTGTGTAATATCTATATACACCACATCTTTATCCATTCCTCTGTTGATGGGCATTTAGGTTGGTACCATGTCTTGGCTGTTGTAAATAGTGCTGCCGTGAATGAACATTGGGGTTCATGGGTTTTTTTGAATTAGAGTAGAAGTTGTTTTTAAAGGGCCTATTAGAGTTAGGCAGTTACATGCTGAAGTTCATTACAGAAGAATGACAGAAACAAGAGAAATTGTTGTCATAGAGTGAACTAAAAGAGATGAATCAAAAACATTTGGGCTCCAGGCTCTTAGAAAGCCTTAATTCAAGCTGCTTTCTTCATCACTCCCTCCTGTAGGTTCTGTTTTCAGTTCTCTGAGACAACTTGGTGCACCTTTTTCTGCGTCTAGTGATATTTGACAAAGGTTTTCAGATTCATAGGTATGCATTGACCACTAGAATAGTTTACTGTCCTTTCTAATTCTGGATTTCTGATCTATGTTAGTTTATTGAATTTATACCATTCCTCTAGATGGGTCAGTTGATTTCCGGTCTCTGATTTTAATATAAATTGACTGATTCTTTCTTGTCTGTGGACTTCTTAGGGAGAAAAGGTTGGAACCTACTGGTAGCCAGCAGGAAGGTAAGAGGTAGATTAAAAATAGACTGAATTTTGCATGACCTGTCAGTGTTTATTGTGCAAAAACAGTGTCACAAAACATGTTAGTAGGTAAAAATGCATTCTTTCAGTCACATTCAAACTCTTCAGCCAAATCTTCAGCTGTAGGAATTGACATCGCTAGCATCATTTTAAGGCATACTTGAGAAAAATACAAAGAGAGTAGTTGTGGAAGAAGCCCAAAACTTAGTATCTGAAAGCCCGGGTTTGAATTCAGATAGCTTCTGTCTACTGCTGTTAGATTTGTGACCTTGCTTAAGTCATTTAACTTCAGCTTTCTTCCAGGGAAACATGTTTCTCGCGTGCTCCTTTTGTTTCACTTACGCTTGTATGAAAGTATAAGCACCTAGCACAGTTACTGGAACAAAGGACATACTTGATAAATCTTTGAATCTGAGTATTAATTGATTTGTTGGTGTAAAACAAAATTATGTTTTAACAAAGTCATACAGTTCTACAAAAGCAAGCAAATCAGCCTTTACATTTTTCATAAACTGGCAGATAAAACTTAGCAGTAACCTTTACTGCCTAGACAATTTATAGAAAAGTCTGTCATCAAATCAAGTCTTTTGAAGATATATAGTAAACTCAGATGTAGAATATATGACTATTGATATTTGAAATGTCATCTTCATTTTTCTTAATGAAAAAATTTTTTACTCTTTAATGCTGTTTTAGGCAAAAGTTGTACTATAAATTGTTTTTTTTTTCCCCAACATGTATTTGCTTGTTGTTTTTTTTCAAGATTTAATTAATAGTGTATATGGCATATTATAAAGTAAAATATGGAGCAGTTGTTCCAAAATAAACAAGAGTATATGAAAGCAAAAGTTTTTCCAGTACAGATTTTGTTCACATGATCATGGAACAAGTATCTTGGTAGGTATCCAAAATAAGCACAGCTGTGGATTTAATTTTTTGGATTAACTGTACTATTTCAAATGAGGTTGGGGATTTTAAAAGGAATACATTTTTCCCAGGAGTGTATTTCATTATCTCCCTCATCTCAAGTTAATTATACAACAGAGCTGAATTTTTGAATATATTTTCTTGAATATATCAGTTTCTCAGATATGTTTCCCAGACCACCCAGCCTGAACAGCGCCACCCTAACACATTATGCTATTCTTGTTTTTCACGTTCCTATCTTCCCACTGTCACTGAAATTGTCTTAATCATTTACTTAGCTTTTGTTTATCTTTTTTGCTTTTATGAGGTTGTGAACTTTTTCTGTCTTAACACTCTCTTCCTCTTATTAGTGGGTCATACTTAAGTAACCTTATGAATGAAGAAAAACAGATTAATTCATTTTATAGTACTCTGTAAAATGGAGTTTTCCAGTGTAACTGTTGTATAATGTTTGTACACTTCCTAAACCTTCCATCATTTTTGTTGTTAAAAACAACTATGTGAATGTGTGTGTATGAAGCTCTTAGAACTGTCTGGCATGTGCTTTCCTGGTGACTCAGACGATAAAGAATCCACCCTCAATGCAGGAGACCTGGGTTCAATCCCATGTTGAGGAGGAGGAGGAGGGCATGGCAACCCACTCCAGTATCCTTACCTGGAGAATCTCCATGGACAGAGGTGCTCTGGCAGGCTACAGTCCATGGGGTCGCAAAAAGTCAGACATGACTGAGCAACTAAGCACAGCACAGCATAGCACATCTATTATTGTAAGTAAAAGATTATAGAAAAGTATGTGTTTGCTTTTGTAACAAATGGTCAATCACGTCTGCCCCTTATTTGATCCTGAGTCCTAAGCTGAAATGCAGCCCTAATGTTTTCCTCATTTTCAGAAATATGAGGTGTCAGAGGCAGAGTCAGAGCTTTCAGTGTTGAGGATAATTTCAATTAGGGCTTTAGTAGGAGGGAAATCGGAGAAGGCAATGGCACCCCACTCCAGTACTCTTGCTAGGAAAATCTCATGGATAGAGGAGCCTGGTGGGCTGCAGTCCATAAGGTCGCTAAGAGTCGGACACGACTGAGCGACTTCACTTTCACTTTTCACTTTCATGCATTGGAGAAGGAAATGGCAAGCCACTCCAGTGTTCTTGCCAGGAGAATCCCAGGGACGGGAGAGCCTGGTGGGCTGCCATCTGTGGGGTCGCACAGAGTCGGATACGACTGAAGCGACTTAGCAGCAGCAGCCGCAGGAGGGGGGAAATGTGAAGTGGTAGTCCTGAATTTATACATTTATTTAAAATTTAGCCACTTATCTTTTAGGTATTTGATATGATTGAATAAAAAGACATGATATTTATAGCAGCTTTATTCATAACTGCCAAAACTTGAAAACAATTAAGATGTCCTTTCACAAGTGAATGAATAAACTGTCACTCATCCAGAGAATGGAATATTATTCAGCGTTAAAAAGAAATGAGCTATCAAGCTGTGAAAAGATGTGGAGGAAAGTTAAATGCCTACCACTAAATGAAAGAAGCCAGTCTGAAAGGCTTCTAGTTCTATGACATTGTTGGAAAGTGTGGACACAGTAAAAAGATCAGTGGTTGCCAGGTTTGGTGAGAGAGGGTTGAATAGGAGAAGCACAGAGGATTTTTTTTTAGGGCAATGAAAATACTCAATATACCGTAATGATGGATACATACAATCATATATATGTCAAAACCCACAGAATGTACAATACCAAAGGTGAACCCTAATATGAGCTAGGTACTTTGATACTGATGTGTGAGTGTAGGTTCAAGAATTGTTAAAAAAAAAAAAAAAGTATCACTCTTGGTGGGGGATGCTGATAATGGGGGAAGCTCTACATGTTTGGTGGTTGGGAGTATTGGGAAATCTCTGTACCTTCCCCACTCAGTTTTACTGTGAACCTTAAAGTGTTCTAAAATAGTGTCTTACTTAAAAGTAATTTTTAAAAATATAGTACAAGTTATAAAGGCCTAGATGGGCAGTTGATGCTTTGATTTAGTTCATTTAATTTACAAGCTTTACTGCTCATTCAGGTGACAGTTTCAAGAGGTGAACTTGATCACGTTTTTTTGTTGTAAGTTTTCTTTTTCCTTTCTCCTACTGTTTATTCATTCAGGAAACAGAGCTGGGTACTGGACCAAGCCCATTGTCACCCTTTCATGCCTGCTAATACCAAAAGAAAAGTTGTCACGTGGGTGATAGGGTTTTATTAAAATAAGGATTATATCAGTTGAGGAAAGCCTTTTCAGCTGTGTAGATTGATAGTGCTGATGTTCCCTACAGCAGTTATTTCTTACTACAGGAATTGAGGTTTATGAGAGGAAGTTCATTCTCTATAAAGCCATCTGGTGATAATCAGCCAAGTGATTGCCAGAGCATAAGGATAGACTTTCCTTAACATGTTTTTTTAGCTCAAGTAGTTGAATACACTGATGATTACTTGTGTAATAGTTTTATTTTTCTGCTCAAACCTAATAATCCAACTAAACTAGTTCTTTGCTGTGGGTTATGTGATGCATTGTTTCAAATTTCTTTCGTAATGTTATTATATATCAGGTACACTGTGTTTACCTATCACAAGGCTCTATCATTACAGTAATTAAAATCACATACTCTTCTTGCTGTCAGTCCTCAATTTGAACTGTGACAAGCAACTTTTAAAAAAAAATAGATAAGCAAAAGCAGTAAAATGTATGTAACGTTGAAACTTAAAAGTGTAATGAGAATGTGTCTGTGGTGAACGTTTGCAGTTTCTGTTTTGTTTTTTTTTTTAATTTAAAGCTGTAGTACCACATTTGTAACCCATTAGTTCCAGAAATGAACTCTGATCTAATGGGAGAGTCAGTTTTTAAAGCTGACTGTAGCTACCAGGAACTTGGAAATGGGACTGTGATGCTAGGTCAGTGTTTACCTCCTCCCTGTGACCTCCAAATGTCAGAGCTTTAAACTTTGGCAGCTGCTGCCAAAAGACCTTATCTGACGAAGAGAGAAAGAATAAGAGAGACAATTGAAGGCAGGGAGGTGGTGGAGATGGGGGGAGTTAACCAGGATTTAAAGGCTAGATTTAATTGCAGCAAAGGTTAAATGATTAATTTCTAACCCCTTATGCTTGCAGATTTCCAGATTATTCTCAACTCAAGAGTTGTAGGAGCTCTATAGAGCTACTCATTCATTCATTAAATATCGTGTCACTCACACTAGAGGCAAAATATTGTACTCGGCTCCGGGAATACAGAGATGAAGAAAGGCCTCTCAGCTCTGTACTGACTTGCAGTACTACTCCCCTCAGTGTTCCCATCCCAGCCTGGAGTAATGGCTTGTTCTAGTAGCACCTTAGGCTTATCTCTGTATTGGCATCTACTGACCAGCATTCCCTATGGATTGAGTTCCTGGGGCAGGCTTTTCTTTTTGTTTTTTCCTTTGTGCACCTTGAATTCTCAGAGTGCCTGAATTTGGTAGGTTTCTCAGAAGCATTTCCTGAAAGAAGAGGAGTGGAGGAATACAGACTTTCAGTTCAGTTCAGTCGCTCAGTTGTGTCCTACTCTTTGCTACCCCATGAATCACAGCACGCCAGGCCTCCCTGTCCATCACCAACTCCCGGAGTTCACTCAGACTCACGTCCATCGAGTCAGTGATGCCATCCAGCCATCTCATCCTCTTGTCATCCCCTTTTTCTCCTGCCCCCAATACCTCCCAGCATCAGAGTCTTTTCCAATGAGTCAACTCTTCACATGAGGTGGCCAAAGTACTGGAGTTTCAGCTTTAGCATCATTCCTTCCAAAGAAATCCCAGGGCTGATCTCCTTCAGAATGGACTGGTTGGATCTCCTTGCAGTCCAAGGGACTCTCAAGAGTCTTCTCCAACACCACAGTTCAAAAGCATCAATTCTTTGGCGCTCAGCCTTCTTCACAGTCCAACTCTAAAGAGGTCACCAACTAGAAATATGCAGTAACATTGCAATCTAGAGAACATAATCATATAATAATATTGCAGATATCAGTAACGTATAAGTTGTAGTTTCAATGATAGCATGATAGATGTTTGAACTAAGTTTTATAGGGCTATAAAGTGTATTATTCTGCCATGGGGAAAGACTTATAGACAGGCAGCATCTCTTAATACTACTCTTTATCATACTGTGGAATATCTTAAATGCTGAAATTAAGAAGCACAGAAAGTAGAGACTAATACAGTTTTGTATATAGTCTGCAACATATCTAAGATTATAGGCTTCTTAATTAAGTTATTCTAGTGTTAGAAATTGATGCTATGGGAAATGGAAGTTTGGGGTTGTATTTTAGTTATATTGATAATCACTTTAAATAAAGCAAAAAAATGTGTTCATTTCTCAATAATAGGCTTTAATATTTGTAAATCTTAAGTTACTTTTTTTTTTACATTTTGTGGTTAAAGCCCTTACCTCTTCTCATACCCAACACACACACACACACACACACACACACACACACACAAATATATATTTAAGAGTTTTGTTGATTTTTTTTTTAAATTTTAGAATTATGTATAAAGCTCTCAGGATCCTGAATCTGTTTAGCTTGTTAAATCTAAACCTGAGCCAATACACATGTTAATTATATGTTCATGACTAATGGGTGAGCATACTCCATATGGTCTAATCTCTGAAACTATATTAGTAAGTTTCTGAGCTAATATTTTAATCTCTTAAATTCCTCTTTATTTATTTATTTATAATTTAAATGTATTTATTTTAATTGGAGGCTAGTTACTTTACAATATTGTATTGGTTTTGCCATACATTGACATGAATCCGCCACGGGTGTACATC
>NW_011494636.1:358690-359167 GCF_000754665.1 Bison bison bison
CTCCCATACAGGGTTATCATTACCATCTTTCTAAATTCCATATATATGCATTATTATACTGTATTGGTGTTTTTCTTTCTGGCTTACTTCACTCTGTATAATAGGCTCTAGTTTCATCCACCTCATTAGAACTGATTGAAATACATTCTTTTTAATGGCTGAGATGGGCAAACAGTGGAAACAGTGTCAGACTTTACTTTTTTGGGCTCCAAAATCACTGCAGATGGTGACTGCAGCCATGAAATTAAAAGACGCTTACTCCTTGGAAGGAAAGTTATGTCCAACCTAGATAGCATATTGAAAAGCAGAGACATTACTTTGCCAACAAAGGACCGTCTGGTCAAGGCTATGGTTTTTCCTGTGGTCATGTATAGATGTGAGAGTTGGACTGTGAAGAAAGCTGAGTGCTGAAGAATTGCTGCTTTTGAACTGTGGTGTTGGAGAAGACTCTTGAGAGTCCCTTGGACCTGTCCATTC
>NW_011494636.1:359267-432995 GCF_000754665.1 Bison bison bison
TGAGCGACTGAACTGAACGAATACTCCATTGTGTATATGTACCACAGCTTTCTTATCCATTTGTCTGCTGATGGACATCTAGGTTGCTTCCACGTCCTGGCTATTATAAACAGTGCTGCAATGAACATTGGGGTACATATGTCTCTTTCGATTCTGGTTTCCTTGGTGTGTATGCCCAGCAGTGGGATTGCTGGGTCATATGGCAGTTCTATTTCCAGTTTTTTTAAGGAATCTCCACACTGTTCTCCATAGTGGCTGAACTAGTTTGCATTCCCACCAACAGCGTAAGAGGGTTCCCTTTTCTCCACACCCTCTCCAGCATTTATTGCTTGTAGAATTTTGGATAGCAGCCATTCTGACTGGCAGGAAATGGTACCTCATTGTGGTTTTGATTTGCATTTCTCTGATAATGAGTGATGTTGAGCATCTTTTGATGTGTTCATTAGCCATCTGTATGTCTTCTTTGGAGATATGTCTGTTTATAGTTCTTTGGCCCATTTTTTGATTGGGTCGTTTATTTTTCTGGATAAATTCCTCTTTAGATAAAATAAAATTCTTCCAGTTTATCAGATAATATGTATTAATGCCCTGGATGTATCAGATTCCTTTCTTTTTAACTCAAAGAACTTATCATGAAAGGATTTTGCTTGTTGTCAAATAGTTTTTTTGCAGCGATCTGCATAATTAGTTAACTAATGCATTTCTGATCATTTTTTCTTTCATTTAGTATTAAGCTCTATTACCTTGATTCATCTTTATATGTTGACCCATCTTTTAATTCCAGAAATAAATCCCATGTAGCCTTGGTATATAATCCTTTTGATATGCTAGTGAGTTCGGTTTGCCAGTATTTTGTTGAAGATTGTTACATCAAATAATATATTAGTGTGGTTTTCTTTTCTTGTAGTTACTGTGTCTACCTTTGGCATCATAATGCTGCCCTCATGGAATGGATTAGGATGTCTTCCCTCTTCAATTTTTGGAAGAGTTTGTAAAGAATTAGTGTTAATTTTTTTTGTAAATTGAGGTATAGTTGATTTGTGCTAAGTTGCTTCAGTTGTGTCCGACTCTATGTGACCCCATGGACTGTAGCCCGCCAGATTCCTCTGTCCATGACATTCTCCAGGCAAGAATGCTAGCGTGGGTCGCCATGCCCTCCTCCAGGGGATCTTCCTGGAGTAGTCGATTTACAGTTAGTTTCAGGTGTACAACATAATGATTCAAAATTTTTATAGATTATACTTTATTTTGTATAATATTCCTGATGTGTACAGTATATCCTTGAGACGTATTTATATTATACGTAGTAGTTCATGCCTCTTAATCCCCTCCCCATTTCCTGCCCTTCCCTCTTTCTTCGCTCTCACTGGTAACCACTATATCTGTGAGTCTCCTTTCTGTTATATTCACTAGTTTGTTTTGTATTTAGATTATACATATATGTGATATCATACAGTATGCAGATGTCTTTCACTGACTTATTTCACTTAGCATAATATCTTCCAGGTCCATCCATGTTGTTGAAAATGGCAAAATTTTATTCTATGGCTCAAGTAGTATTTCATTCTATATAAGTATATATCCCACATCTTTTATTTGTTCCATCTATTGATGGATGGACTCTTAGATTACTTCCATATCTCAAGCATTATAAGTAATGCTGCTCTGAACATTGAGGTATATATTTAATATATCTTTTTGAATTAGTGTTTTTGTTTCCTTCTGATATATACCCAGGAATGGGATTGCTGGATCCTCTGTTAGTTCTATTTTGAGTTTTTTGAGGAACTTCATACCGTTTTACCAAGTAAAACAGTTCCCTTTTCTCAGTTTCTTTGTTGAGTTCCCTTTTCTTAACATCTTTGCCATCATTTGCTATTTGTGGTCTTTTTGATAAGAGCTGTTCTTTTTGTGCGTGTGTGGCTTGGGATCTTAGTTCCCCAACCACAGGGATCAAACCTGTGGCCACTGCATTGGAAGCATGGAGTCTTAACCAGTGGACCACCAGGGAAGTCCCCTGATGATAGCTGACAGGGGAGGTGTGAGGCGCCCTGATGGTGTGAGGCTGACAGGTGTGAGGTATCTTATTGCGGTTTTCACTTTCCTTTTTTTTGGTGGTTAGCAATGTTCAGCATCTTTCATGTTCCTGTTGATGTTGAATTGCATGAAATCTTAGTGTTTTTGCCTATTATCACATATACAATTTGGATATTAAACCTTTATCATGTACATAATTTGCAAATATCTTGTCCCATTCAGTAGGCTGCCTTTTCTGTTTGTTAATAGCTTTCTTCATAGTGCAACAATGTTTTAGTTTGATGTAGTCACACTTGTTTATTTTTTTGTTTTGCTTCACTTACTTGAGGAGAGATATCCAAAAAGACATTGCTAAGCCCATGTCACAGTGTACTACATATGTTTTCTAGGGATTTTATGGCTTCAATCTTTACGTTTAAGTCTTTAATCCATTTGCAGTTTATTTTTGTATAAGATGTGAGAGAGTAGTCCAGTTTGAGTGCTTTGCATGTGGCCATCCAGGTTATCAACATCATTTATTGAAGAGGGTATTTTTCTCCAGTGTACATTCTTGCCTACTTTGTCATAGGTTAATTCACCATATACACATGGGTTTATTTCTGGGCTCTTTATTCTGTTCCATTGATGGAACAGAATCTCTTTTTAGGCCAGTGCCATACTGTTTTGATTACTGCAGCCTTATAGTATGATTTGAAAATGAGGACTGCCAGCTTTGTTCTTTATCAGTATTTTTTGGGCCTATTGAGTGTCTTTTGTGTTTCCACACAATTTTTAGATTTGTTCTAGTTATTATTTGCTTTTGGCGGTATGGACATTTTAACAGTATAACAGTATTAATTCTTACAATGCATGAACACAGCATGTCTTTCCATTTGTACCATTTTCAATTTCTTTCTTCCATATTTTACAGTTTTCTGATTATCAGTCTTTCACCTCCTTAAATTTATTCTGAAGTACTTAATTCTTTTTGATAGAATGAGAAATAAGATTGTTTTCTTAAATTATCTTTCTGATCGTTCATCATTAGTATATAGAAATGTTGCAGATTTCTGTATACTAATTTTGTATACTGCAGTTTCACCAAATTCAGTAATGAACTTTAGCAGTTTTCTGCTGACATCTTTAGGATTTTCTGTGTGTAGTATCATTTTGTCTGCAAACAGTGACAGTTTTACTCCTTCCTTTCTGGTTTGTATTCCTTGTATTTCTTTTTCTTCTCTGATGGCTGTGGCCAAGACTTCCAATACTGTGTTAGGTAAAAGTGGTGAGAGTGGGAATCCTTGTATTATTCCCGATCTTAAAGGAAATGCATTCTGCTTTTCTCCATTAAGTATGATATTAGCTGTAGGTTTATCATATATGGCCTTCATTATGATGAGGTATTTTTCTTCTGTGCCCACCTCCTGGAGGGTCTTTATCATAAATAATTGATTGTCAGATATTGAAAAGTCCTTGCATCCCTGGGGTAAATCCCATTTAATCATGGTGTGTAATCTTTTTGATATATTGTTGAGTTTGGTTTGCTACTGACTTGTTTAAAAGTTTTGCATCCTGCTTCATCAGTGACACTGGCCTGCAGTTTTCTTTTTTTGTATTGTCTTTGTCTAGTTTTGCTATTGGGGTGATATGGCTTCATAAAATGGGTTTGGAAGAGCTCCTTCCTCTGCACTTTTTTGGAATAGTTTAAGTTAACTCTCCTCTAAATATTTGTTAGAATTCACCTGTGAAGCCATCTGGGCCTGAACTTTTGTTTGTTTGGAGTTTGTTTGTTTGTTTAAATTAATGATTCAGTTTCATCTAGTAATTGGTCTGTTAATGTTTTCTGTTTCTTCCCAGTTCAGTATTGAAACGATTGTGTATTTCTGGGAATTTGTCCATTTCTTCTGGGTTGCCCATTTTATTGGCATAATATTGTTCATAGTAATCTCTTACAATTCTTTGAGTTTCTGCAGTATTGATTGTAACTTCTTTTTCATTTCTGATTTTATGATTTGTGCCCTCTTTTTTCTTGATGAGTCTGGCTATATAGGTTTATCAATTTTGTTTATCTTTTCAAAGAACTAGCTTTTAGTTTCATTGATCTTTTCTTTCTTTTCTTTTTTTTTAGTCTCTGTTTATTTCTGCTCTGATCTTTATGATTTCTTTTCTTCTTCTAACTTTGGGTTTTGTTTTGCTGTGTTTTTTTTTTTTTGGTAGTTCCTTTAGGCATAACATTAGGTTGTTTGAGATCTTTTGTGTTTCCTGAGGTAAACTTGTATCACTATAAATTTCTATCTCTGAAATGCTTTTGCTGCAACCCAAACATTTTGGATCATTGTGTTTTCATTTTCACTGTCTACAGGTATTTTGGGGTTTCTTCTTGAATTTTTTCAGTGATCCATTGGTTGTTTAGTAGCATTTTGTTAAACCTCCATCAATTTGAGATTTGTATATTTTTTCCCCTTGTAGTTGATTCCTAATACAGTATTGTTTTGGTTGAAAAGTTGCTTCATATGATTTCAGTTTCCTCAGATTTACTGAATCTTGTTTTGTGGCCTAGCATGTGATCTATCCTGAAGTATATTCCATATATACTTGAAAAGAATGTGTATTCTGCTGCTTTTGGATGGAGTGTTTTATATGTTGCTATTAAGTTCATCCAGTCTAATATATCATTTAAGGTTAATGTCTTCTTATTGATTTGTTGAGTGAATGACTGTTCATTTATGTAAATGGAGTGATTAGTAAAAAATTAGAAAATGTAAAAAAAGAAACACAACTGAAGAATATATAACTGAAAATTTAAGATCCATTAGAAGGAATCGGCAGTAGGTTATATGATACAGAGGAATAGTCAGCATACTGGGAGACAGAGTAGTGGCAGTCACACAAGATTAACAGAAAATAATTTAAATTTAAAATGAGGCTAGATTAAGAGACCACTGGCACAAAGTCAGGTGTAAAAACATTCACATTATAGGCTTCTTAGAAGGAGGAGAGAGAAAGGGACAGAAAACATATTTGAAGATACTGTAGCGGAAAACTTGCCTAACCTGGAAAAGGAAGCAGATATCTAGGTCCAGGACATACAGAGTGTCCCAAAGAGGATCACCCAAAGTGGACTACATCAATATATATTGTAGTTAAAATAGCAAAAATTTAAAAATAAAGAGAGTATTAAAAGCAGCAAGGGATCAACAACAGTTACATACAAGGAACTGAGCTTCTGCATGTGAGAAGAAAGTGAAACAATGTATTTAAAGGGATGAAGAGGGGAGATCTACAACTCAGAAAAATCTACCAGACAAGATTCTCATTGAGATTTGACAGATCAAAATTTTACAAACGAGCAAAAGCTAAAAGAACTCAGCACCACCAAACCAGCTTTACGAGAACGTTAAGTGATTCCTTTAAGCAAAAAAGAAAAGGCCACAGCTTTAAATAGTAATCTTTATTGTCTTCTTACTTCTATTAGCTTTGGTTTTGGTTTCTTTAAAGTGTGCACTTAGATTATTGATTTGAGATCTTTTTTTTTTTTTTTTCCTTTTTACAGTGATTACAGCTATAATTGTAATTGTAACTTTCCCTATTAGGACTATGCTAATGCTATGCTAAGTCACTTCAGTCATGTCCGACTCTGTGCGACCCCATAGACGGCAGCCACCAGGCTCCCCCATCCCTGGGTTCTCCAGGCAAGAACACTGGAGCGGCTTGCCATTTCCTTCTCCAGTGCATGAAAGTGAAAAGTGAAAGCGAAGTCGCTCAGCCGTGTCCGACTCTTAGCGACCCCATGGACTGCAGCCTACCAGGCTCCTCCATCCATGGGATTTTCCAGGCAAAAGTACTGGAGTGGGGTGCCATTGCCTTCTCCGCTATTAGGACTAGTTTTGAACAAATATTATTAGTTTTTTATTCTGTGTTGCTTTCATTTGCTTTTTCTTTTAAATTCTTTTATGATTGCGTCTTTACTACTCATTGTCAAAGTGTGTTGTTTAATTTTTATATATTGAGAATTTTCCAGTTTTCCTTCTGTTACTGATGAATGATTCGACTGTGATTAGAAAAGTTGTTTTGTACGTTTTCCATCTTTTTAAATTCATTAAGACTTGTTTTACTCCTAACATTATGTCATGAAAATGTACTTCATGCACTTGAGAAAAATGTGAGTCTGAGTGAAGTGTTACATCAGATTGGTTTCTAGTGTTGTAAAATCCTTTATTGATCTGTCTAGTTGTTTTTCATAGTTGAAAGTGGAGTACTGAAGTCTTCAACTATTATTGTTCTACTGTCTGTTTTTTCTTTTAATTTTATCTGTTTTTGCTTCATATATTTCGGTGTTCTGTTGTGTATGTTTGCAGTTTTTATATTCTTTTGATGTATTGAACCTTTTATCAATATATAATGTTCTTTGCCTTTCATAAGCTTTTTTTGAACTAAAGTCTACTTTATCTGACATTGACATAGCCATCTCAACTTTGTTTTGATTACTGTTTGCATGGAATTTCTTTTATTGTGTTTTCCTTACATTGGCAGATTCTCTCATAGATGGCATGAAGATGGACACTTTTATTTTATCCAGTCTACTATTTTCTTCATTTTCACAGGAGAATTTAATACAAAGGTTTTATTAGGAAGCACTTTGAAATATATACGTGTTTGAAGTTTTCGTTGCCTGGAGAATCCCATGGAGGGAGGAGCCTGGTAGGCTACAGTCCATGGGGTCGCAAAGAGTCACACGACTAAGCGACTTCACTTTCACTTTGAAGTTTTCCTTATAGTAGCTTCTTTCCAAATTCATAAAGTTACCAAGAATATTTTTTTAGCCATTTCATTTAAGAATATGGAAATATATTAGCATATCATATGTTGTTTGATGAACTATTATCCTCACTTGTCTAGGAATTGTCTGGAGGCATATCCAGAGTTAGATTAACATAATCATGGAGACTTTTCCCCCCTTACTTTTTAGCTTCTATTGAATCACAGCTAGTACTTGTAATATTAATAGTACCTAACTTGAAATCTGAACTCAATGGAATTAGAATGAAATAACCAAACTACAAATATGGAGAAGAGATATTATCATTGGAAATTCACTTCTTTTAAGAGTAGCTAAATTTCTCGAGTCAATCTGTAGTTCAGTGTTATTTCAAAATTGTATGCTAAAAGAAACAGTTTTCAAGAAGTATTTTGAATAGGACCCCTGAAATTTTCTCACTTCTTCCCAGTCTCACTAATACAAAGAGAAGGAGAGGAAGAGACGTTGAGAAAGTTTTGGAAGAGGGGGAACTGTGGTAGGAAGAACTAAATAAACAATTGAATTCTCTTAGAATCTTGGAAAGGCTGGGGAATGTGACATACCCTGTATCTTAGTAGGCAGGATGGACTGAAAACAAGGAAATTAGTTGAAAGTTCATATAAAAAACTATCAGGGCTCGTTGCCTAAACCCCCATTCCCACAGAAGTTGAGAGGTTTATTATCTGAAGATACTATTTCAGAGAGACTCCAAACATGTGACCATCAAGCTTACTCAAGGGTAGGGTAAAGTGCTATGCTTAACCAGGCAGATAACGTACACACTCTTCACAGAATGGTGAGATTCTTCCCACTCATTTCTCTCAACTTGACTTCTGCAACATCATCAGTGTGTTTTTGCCCACTATGAGAGGAGCTTGGATGATTCTCCTGTGGGTAAACTGAACTGTTGCAAATGGTGGAAAAGTAAACTGTAGATGTTGACCCTGTTCACCCGAAAAAGTGAGCTTGCATCTTTTTCTATTTCTGGATTCTCTCATTTTTGTATTTTTTGTTAAAATAAGCTCCCTTTACCTACAGTTTGTAGTTCTGTAATACATCACAGCCTTAGGTTTAATTACACAAATAAATGTTACCATTCTGAGATGAAGAAAGTGGGGAAAAGGGGACAATTTGAACAAAAATTTCATATGTATATTTTTAGAAATAAGTGTATTGGATTCTCATTCTACTGTTGAAAGACCTTCTATTTCAGTAAATTATACTCATCTTTTGTGCATTATAGTCAACCTGCAAATCTCTCAATGACTCAAAACAACAGTAATTTTATTGTTGTTCATATATCTGTTCTTAGTGGTTGAATGACATACTTGAGGGCATGCTTCAAGTTCTGTGTTAGATCTATATCTCTTCCATATGTCTTTCTTCTTGAACCAGTGGGCTAGCCAGGGCATGTTCTTTTTATGGTGAAGGCAGAGGTACAAGAGATCAAACCCAGTTGCCCAAGCATATTTTAGTCTCCATTTGCATCACAACTATTAACATCACCCCATTGGCCAAAACAAGTCATGAAGCATAGCCCAGAGTTATATAGAGGGAAATTATAGCCCCACTGAAACAGTGCACCTCAGACTGGGCCTTGAACCCACATGCTGGGACTCAAATTCCCAGGCAAAACCCTAATAAAAATTTGAACCCATGGTCATTTAATCAGAATCAGTCACCTTGCATCTGGACTTACTGAGGCTCAGGTTCCTTGTGTCTCAGCACACAAGTGATAGGCAAGAAGTAGTTTTATTAACATAAAGCACTTGTGAGAGATACAAGTAAGTGAGCACATGAGGAATCTCTGCCCCGAGGATCAAGAAGACTAAAATTTTATAATCAAAGAAAAGTTAAAGAGAGGGCAAAGACCACCTTCTTCAAGAAGATATCAGGCTTATATCACCAGCACCTCCTGTGAGGTCAACTAGGATTATCATAGCATTTATTCTAATCAGTAGAAGGGTGGTGACATTTTTCTTTCACCTCATGGCCTGGGGCGTATCTTGTGCTTTTATTTATGGCTTTATAGTTAAGTAAGGCTGCTTCCTCCCATGATGTTCCAATAGCTTTCTTGAGCGATCATTAACTTACAGTGGTCTCCCAAAGTTTCCTAGGTTTCCCTCTCTGTCTACAGTCCTTTGCTGGGACTTCAATAAGTACCTGTGTATCTATCCTATTCTATCATTATCACCACCTTTAATTTGAGGAATTGCAAAGTCATAGAGCAAACGTTATAGTTTATGGTTGCACTTGAGTATGTAAGAAGGTCTGGGACTGTAATCTTTGTGAAGGTCAGTGGTCCTCCATACTATTGAGTCTTTAGATTTCCAGTATGACCTAAAGACTGTGCTTTGAGAAGGTGTTTCAGGAAGTTCAATCAGTGATCCATTAAATGGACTCTTCAGAATTGAAATATGTATGAATTAAAGGTTGTAGTATTTTTCATTTTATGAATAAGTTACAAGGCATTTTATATTATCATAATTTTTCCCTAAAATGTTTAAGTGAGTAATTTTAGAGCATTGACATAAACGATATGCAATGTATGATTATTGTTTAGTTGATGTATTTTGATAATGAGTGGGGCTGATGATGGGTCTGGCTGATACCAGACCACCATACCTGCCTCCTGAGAAATATGTATGCAGGTCAAGCATCAACAGTTAAAACCAGACATGGAACAATGGACTAGTTCAAAATTGGTAAAGGAGTACGTCAAGGCTGTATATTGTCACTCTGCTTATTTAACTTATATGCAAAGTATATAATGAGAAATGCCAGGGTTTACGAGAGGCACAGGATGGAATCAAGATTGCTGGGAGAAATATCAATAACCTCAGATAAGCAGATGACACCACGCTTCTGGTAGAAAGTGAAGAGGAACTAAAGAGCCTCTTGATGAAAGTGAAAGAGGAGAGTGACAAAGCTGGCTTAAAAGTCAACATTCAAAAAATGAAGATCATGGCACCTGGCCCCATCACTTCATGGCAAATAGACGGAGAAACAATGGAAACAGGAGAGACTTTATTTTATTGGGTTCCAAAATCACTGCAGATGGTGACTGCAGCTATGAAATGAAAAGATGCTTGCTCCTTGGAAGAAAAACTATGACCAACCTAGACAGTGTATTTAAAAGCAGAGACGTTACTTTGCTGACAGAGGTCTGTCTAGTCAAAGCTGTGGTGTTCCAGTGGTCATGCATGGATGTGAGAGTTGAATCATAAAGAAAGTGAGCACTGAAGAATTGATGCTTTTGAACTGTGGTGTTGGAGAAGACTCTTGAGAGTCCCTTGGACTGCAAGGAGATCCAACCAGTCGATCCTAAAGGAAATCAATCCTGAATATTCATTGAAAGGACTGATGCTAAAGCTGAAGCTCCAATACTTTGGCCAGCTGATGTGAACAACTGACTCGTTGGAAAAGACCCTGCTCCTGGGAAGGGTTGAAGGCAGGAGAAGGGGATGACAGAGGATGAGATGGTTTATGGCATCACCGACTTGATGGACATGAGTTTGAGTAAGCTCTGGGAGTTGGTGATGGACAGGAAAGCCTGGCGTGCTGCAGTCCATGAGGTCACAAAGAGTCGGACACAGCTGAGCAACTGAACTGAACTGATCTGATCACATCCATACACGACTACTGGAAAAACATAGATTTGATTATACGGACTTTTGTCAGCAAAGTAATGTCTCTGCTTTTTAATACACTATCTAGGTTTGTCGTAGCTTTTCTTCCAAGGAGTAAGCATCTTTTAATTTCATGGCTACAGTCACTGTGCGTAGTGATTTTGGAGTCCAAGAAAGAAGTCTGTCACTGTTTCCATTGGTTCCCCACCTGTTTGCCATGAATTGATGGGACCAGATGCCATAATCTTCTTTTTTTGAATGTCGAGTTTTAAGCCAGCCTTTTCACTCTCTCCTTTCACCTTTACCAAGAGTCTCTTTAGTTCCTCTTCGCTTTCTGCCATAAAGGTGGTGTCATCTGCATATCTGAGGTTATTGATAATTCTCCTGGCAATCTTATTTCCAGCTTGTGCTCTATTCAGCCTGGCATTATGCATGATGTACTCTGCATATAAGTTAAATAAGCAGGGTAACAATAAACATACTCGTTCCCAATTTTGAACCAGTCCATTGTTCCATGTCCATTTCTAACTGTTGTTTCTTGACCTGCATATATATTTCTCAGGAGGCAGGTTAGATGGCCTGGTATTCCCATCTCTTTAAGAATTTTCCATAGTTTGTTGTGATCCACACAGCCAAAGTCTTTCGCATAGTCAATGACGCAGAAGAAGATGTTTTTCTGGAATTCCCTTGATTTTTCTATGACCCAGTGGATGCTGGCAATTTGGTCTCTAGTTCCTCTGCCTTTTCTAAATCCCTCTTGTACATCTGGAAGTTTTTTTTTCACATTCTGTTGAAGCCTGGCTTGAAGGATTTTGAGTGTTACCTTGCTAGCATGTGAAATGAACGTGATTTTGAGGTAGTTTGGACATTCTTTGGCATTACCCTTCTTTGGGATTGAAATGAAAACTGACCTTTTCATTTCAGTGGAATGAAATGAAAAGTCCTTTGGCCACTGCTGAGTTTTCCAGATTTATATAAAATTTTATTTTATATAGTTATGTACTTATTTGGGCTTCCCCGGTGGCTCAGGCAGTAGAGAATCCGCCTGCAATTCAGGAGACCCAGGTTCGATCCCTGGGTTGGGAACATCCCCTGGAGAAGGGAATGGCAACCCAATCCAGTATTCTTGCCTGGGAAATCCCATGGACCAAGGAGCCTGGTGGGCTACAGTCTTTGGGTTCGCAAGAGTTGGACACGACTTACGGAGAAGGCAATGGCACCCCACTCCAGTACCCTTGCCTGGAAAATCCCATGGATGGAGGAGCCTGGTAGGCTGCAGTCCATGGGGTTGCTAAGAGTCGGACACGACTGAGAGACTTCACTTTCTCTTTTCACTTTCATGCATTGGAGAAGGAAATGGCAACCCACTCCACTATTCTTGCCTGGAGAATCCCAGGGACGGCAGAGCCTGGTGGGCTGCCATCTGTGGGGTCGCACAGAGTCGGACACGACTGAAGTGACTTAGCAGTAGCAGTAGCGACACTTGACGTATGAAATGCTGAAAACCATTTTGACGAAAAGTACACAGATGAATGCTTCCTTTGCTGGCTCAGTGGTAAAGAACCTGCCTGCCAATGTAGGAGATGCAGGTGTGATCCCTGGGTCAGCAAGATCCCTTGGAGAAGGAAATGGCAACCAACTCCTGTATTCTTGCCTGGAAAATTCCGTGGACAGAGGGTCCTGAGGGCTACAGTTCATGAGTCACAAAGAGTTGGACACAACTTGACAGCTGAGCTTGCACATTGCAGACTGATGAGTAGAAGACTAACAGCAGCATCTGCATCAAGGAGTTAGGTGAATGGAAGATTTAAGAATCCACATAAATTGACCATATTAATGTAATAAACTCAAAAGAGAATAGAACTTAATAGTTTTCACTTTACAGAAAATTATTTGCTTATTTTGATGAAGCGCATGGTTTCATGTATGTGTAGACAAATTCATAACATACAAGGTTTTTACTTTAACATAAAAGTCCACATTTTAAAGGATTTTCTTTTAATGTATAGATGTGTTTCTTATTGCAGAATATTTCATTGTTTTGTGGTATAAAGTGAAAGTAAAAGTCATTCAGTTGTGTCCAGCTCTTTGCGACCCCATGGACTCTACAGTCCATGGAATTCTCCAGGTCAGAATACCGGAGTGGGTAGCCTTTCCCTTCTCCAGGGAATCTTCCCAACCCAGGGATCGAACCCAGGTCTCCCTCATTGTAGGCAGATTCTTTACCAGCTGAGCCACAAGGTTTGCTGCTTATTAAATTGGAAGAGAATGGATCATTTCACAGGAAAAATATACTGTAAGTAGTAGTCTTTGATCCATAAGAAAAAAGCTGTCATGTAGACACTATCCTTGTTTCCATTTTACACAAGAGGAAACTAAGGGACCCGGAGTAAGTAACTTGGCCAAGGTCATGCAGAAATAACTGTAGAACAGGAGTGTCTGACTCTTAAGTTTATGCTCCTAATGACATAGTCACATCCTCTAAGACAATAGTTCTTGAAGCTCAGTCAACAGGCCTCTGGGAGTCCCTGAAACCATATCACGGGTCGTGAAGTCAAAACTGTTTTCTTAATATTATCAAAGCATTATTTGCTTTTTTTATTGTATGGACCTTTGAACTGATATGAAAAACAATGCTGGCTAAGGCTGCTGCTTCCTTAGTGAAGGCATTGGCATCCTACTGTGCTAATAGCAGTCATATTCTTCACTGCCGTGCACTGGAAAGTAAGAAAAAAAAGCCGGTTTCACTAAAGAATGTCCTTGATAAAGTGTTAAAAAGTATTAAGTCTAATAAATCTTGACCTTCGAATCACCATCTTTTTAATGTTCTGTGTGACTAAATGGAACTGCACATAAAGCACTTTTTTCTGTGTACCAAAGTACCACGGTTGTCTCAAGAAAAGCATTTGTGTTATTGTTTGAGTTGTGAGCTGAACTAGCCAGTTGTTTCATGGAACACTATTTTTACTTGAAATAATGACTGGCAGACAAATTATGGTTTTGCAAACTTGAGTATTTGGTAGACAATATAAACCTGTCACTTCAAGGAAAAGAATTAACAGTGTTTTTTGACAGGAAAATTAGGCTTGCAAGAGAAAATTCGAATTTTAGGAACTTGATTCTGCTGCTTCACAACTGCCCAGAACTTAAAAGACTTTTCTTATGAGATGAATGATGATATTAAATGAATGTGATATTTTTAAATAGTATAGTAAAATGTATCATCACTTGGAAGATCTGTGTAACTTAGGGAGCCAGTGTTTTTCAAGTGATCAATGTATGAAGTTACAAAATCCCTTCAAAGCAGAAAATAGATTCTCATGTTAAAATGTATGCAGTTTCAGATTCCGTATTGTAAATAACATTCAAGAAATTACCACCTGGGAAGTTTTGGTGTAGTATCAAAGAAAACCATCTTCATTTATTTGGAAAGATTATTACAATAAATTTACCATTTCCCATTAGTTATCTGGAAATAAGTATGAAGCTAAGTTTTTAAGTATGTTAAGTTAAACAGATTGAATTCAGAGCAGATATGAAAATCTTCTATTAAATCAGACCTTAAAGATTTGATTTTAAAAAATGTATAATGGTATTAGTCTCACTGATTTTGGGGGAAGTATAATTAGTCTTCATTAAAATGTTAGCTATTCTGTAAAATTGATTTATCAATAATTTTAAAATGAATTAATTCATACCAGTTTCTTGGTTTTTATTTCTAATATGATAAATATTAATATATCTAATCCATGTAAACAAAATGTTCTTTAGGGTCTTTTTTTTTTCCTGAGTGTAGAAGAATCTCAAGGACAAAAAGTTTAGGAACTGCGGCTCTAGGAAAAATGTATTTAGAAAGTTGTTTTTCAGTCGCCATGAACTGCAGCACACCAGGCTCCTCTGTCCTCCACTGTCTCTTAGAGTTTGCTCAAACTCATGTCCATTGAATAGGTGATGCTGTCTAATCATCTCGTCCTCTGCAATCCCCTTCTCCTGTTGCCTTTAGTCTTTCCCAGCATCAGGTTCTTTTCCAAAGAGTCAGCTCTTTGCATCACGTGGCCAAAGTATTGGAGTTCAGCTTCAGCATCAGTCCTTCCAATGAATATTCAGAATTGATTTCCTTTAGGATTGACTGGTTTGATCTCCTTGCAGTCCAAGGGACTCTAAAGAGTCTTTTCCAGCACCACAATTCAAAACCATCAATTCTTTGATGCTCAACCTTCTCTCTGTGGTCCACCATCTGTATGGTGTATACCATACAGATACGGTACAGTAGTCATATCTGTACGTGACTACTAGAATAAACCATAGTTTTGACTATACGGACCTTTGTTGGCAAAGTGATGTCTCTGCTTTTTAATATGTTATCTAGGGCTTCCCTGGTGGCTCAGATGGTAAAAAATCTGCCTGCAGTACAAGAGACATAGGTTTTATCCCTTTTTGGGGAGATCCTCTGGAGGAGGGCAACCCCCTCCAGTATTCTTGTCTGGAGAATCCCATGGACAGAGGAGCCTGGCGGCCTTCAGTCCATGGGGTTGCAAAGAGTTGGATATGACTGAGTGACTAAGCACAGCACAGGTTTGTCATAGCTTTCCTTCCAAGGAGCAAGCGTCTTTGAATTTCATGGATGTAGTCACTGTCCACAGTGATTTTGGAGCCCAAGAAAATAAAATCTGTCACTGTTTCTACTTTTTCCCCTTCTGTTTGCTATGAAATGATTGGACCAGATGCCATAATCTTAGTTTTTTAATGTTAAGCTTCAAGCCAGCTTTTTCACTCTCCTCTTTCACCCTCATCAAGAGGCTTTTTGGTTCCTCTTCACTTTTTGCCATTAGAGTGGTAAAAGTACAGTACATAAATAGCATACTTTTGAAAGAGCATTGAATGGTCTACACTGATAGTGAAGCAGTTTCTTTGTTGTCCCTTGTTAGCTCTTAATCAGTTATCAAATATATTCATTTAAATTGAGTCTGTCTTTCTCAAATAATTTGTAATTTAGATACTTATTTGTATAATATTGTAATATTGCTAGCATTTACTGAGGTTAACATAATACAAACGTGATCATTTACCTAAGAATTGTAGACCTTTATAAGCTATGCTGAAAGCCTTTCAGACGTATGATAAATGTTATTACTTGACTGCCTAATTGACTAATTTTTTTTTTAATTGACCTCTTATTGGAGTTTGTAGACTTACTTCTGAGAATATGTTAGATATGTTTTTTTCCTGGGATCTGTGGACTGTCTATTTATTTAGTCAGGTGTAAATGTTGAATGCAGTTCTATTCCAAGGCCTACTTACAGGGTTTGGTGAATAGATACCGAAATTGAAAATATCTGAATGTATGCTTTTCTAAATCTCTCTCTTCAGGATGACGTAGCTTTCCCAAAGACTTAGAAGCTAAACAGAAAATGAGCTTAACATCCTGGTTTTTGGTGAGCAGTGGAGGCACTCGCCACAGGCTGCCACGAGAAATGATTTTTGTTGGAAGAGATGACTGTGAGCTCATGTTGCAGGTAATTGCATCCACCTTCTATGTCTACTCAAAACCTGAAATTGTTATGAAGTATTTTTCTTTGAACAGCAACACTACTTTACTGTGAACTTTGAGCTTTCCAACTCTCCGTCTTTAAATTCTAGCTACTAGTTTAATTTTTTCCCTTTTGTACCATTTAAAAATAAGTTCTAAGTCTTGGAGATTATATATTAAAAAATGAGAACTTTGAGTAGAGAAGTTTATTTTTAAGAAGTTTCACATTATGCACTTTTAACACACAAGTAATAATTTTATCTCCATGTAAGTGTACTAATTCATAAAATTAGCATAGCATGAAGTAAAACTGAATTTTATTCATGGGTAGTTGATTGATACTGGAATTAATCTGTTTCTTTCAGAGATATTCATATTTATTCATTATATCTTCTAATAGTTTGAGCATGCAGATTGTTGGTATTTAAAACGGAATTATTTTTAAAGGTGTGTGCATGCTCAGTCGTGTCCCAACTCTTTGCAACCCCATAGACTGTAGCCCACCAGACTTCTCTGTCCATGGAAATTTTCCAGGCAAGAATACTGGAGTGGGTTGCCATATCTTTTCCCAAGGGATCTTCCCGATGCAGGAATCAAACCCATGTCTCTTAGGTCTCCTGCATTGGCAGGTAGATTCTTTACCACTGTGCCACTGGCAAGCTTCATTTTAAAGCAATTACTTTTAAAACACACTTTTAAGATATTTTTGAGCAAAGTAATTAGCAAAAATGATCCCCAAGTTTTTGAGAACTTTGTTAATTTAATAGGTCCTGACAGTCTAAAATAAAGTTTTATCCAATTGCTGTCCCCGCTTTTATTGATTAAAAACTGAACAAGTGCTTAGAATAGAGATGTTTATTGTGTTAGCCCAGTGGTTCTCAATTGGTATGATCCTGCCTTCTCTAACTTTTCCGAAAGATATCTGCAATATTTAGAGACATTTTGATTGTCATGCATGGTGAAGGACTGGAAGTGATTGCTACTGACATTCAGCAGGCAAAGGTCAAGCAGGTTTGCTAAAAACCCTACGGTATGTAAAATACTTCTTCATACCTCCTCTGTTACCCCGAGAACACATACAACAAAGAATTATTTGCTCAAAAATATCAGTAGTGCTGAGACTGAGAAAACCTTCATTATCCCCAGAAAAGTCAGATTTGCATATATTTATATACATTTTTACTTTAAGAACTTACAGTTTTGAGACAGTAAAAGTAAAGCCACTGTAGAGCTATATGAGTTACATGTTTAATGATACCTTAATTAAACAAATTCAGTGAGAAATAGAATAGTACAAAGATTTTCTGGGCTCCTCAATGTGATGGAGTGGTGAGACTAGCAACTAAGAAGAAGGCAGTAATGATTCTGTTTGGATATAGGCCACTTGTAACTGAAACATATTTTAGGTTCAAACTGGGTAGAACTCATTCTTTAGAGAGTGGAAGAGGTTGTTTCTGCATGGCATTTGTCTTGAACCAGCATAGCAATATCTTAAGAAATATGGGAATGGCTGTTTAGGAACTTACAGGATAAATCTCTTTTTACACTTACAGGGAGATAGGATTAAAAGACATGACTGGTGAGGTGTCTGTGTCTTGGTTTATGTGTAACAAATGTAGGTTATCTGACAATTAGGTTGGAGGGAGGAAACTGAGAGTCCAAGGAGACCAAGACGCGATCCAGTATCAGAGAGGAAAGAGCTACACAGAGAAAGAACTCTGCAGAGAATTACCCTTGAGTATGTGATTGAGTGGAACTTCCCTGATGGCTCAGTGGGTAAAGAATCCGCCTGCAGTACAGGAGACACAGGAGACGGAGGTTCATTCCCTGGGTCAGAAAGATCCCCTGGAGGAAGAAATGGCAACCCACTCCAGTATTCTTGCCTCAGAAATTCCATGGACAGAGGAGCCTGGTAGACTGCAGTCCAAAGGGTCACAAAGAATCAGACAGGACTGAGCAACTAAACGCACACACATATGTGATTGAGTACGGATCAGCACACATGTGTGAAGAAACTCCCCAAGGGCAGGGGGAACAAAACTCAAAAAGATTATAGAGTTAACAGTAATTGGCACTAACAGGGTTAGAATGATTCCTATTTCTAACAGCCAGATTGGAGATCTTCATAATTCACAGGGCATTGGTCTCTACCCCTCTGTATTGGGGAAATAATTAATGCTAGTCTGAGTTCTACTCTTATCTAAAAATATTAAAAACAAAAGGGTCACATTTTTTAAAAAGTAATTTAGCTGTATCTCAGAGCAAAGTTCAAGAATATTTATAGGAATATAGAAATATCCATCATCCAAAAAGGTAAAATTCCCAGTGTCTGGTAACCAGTAAAAAATTATCAGGCCTCTAAAGAATCAGGAAAATGGACCCCATAATAAAGATTGGTTAAAGATTATTTAGACTTCCCTGGTGGCTCAGACAGTAGAGTGTCTTGCTTATAATGCAGGAGACCTGGGTTCAATCCTTGGGTCGGGAATCTGGAGAAGGGAATGGCAACCCACTCCAGTAATCTTGACTGAAAAATCCCATGGACGGAGGACAGTCCATGGGGTCACAAAGAGTTGGACACAACTGAGCGACTTCACTTTCACTTTCAAAGATTTTTTGTTTCTGAATAGTTTGGCAAAGTTGGCAAAATTTAAAAATGGCAAAGCAACCTTCAAAAAGAAGAATAAAGTTGAATGGCTCACACTTCTCAAATTCTAAATTTATTATAAAGCTAGCAATACTGGAATAAGGGTAGACATATAGACAAATGTAACAGAATGGAGAGTTCAGAAATAAGCCCATATACCTATGGCTGTTATGTTTTGAATTGTGTTCCCCCAAAAGATGTATGAAAGTCTTAATACCCTATACTTACGAATGTGACCTTATTTGGAAATAGGGTCTTTGAGGATATAGTCAAGTTAAGATGGAGTTATTAGGGTGGGTTCTAAGCCAGTATAACTTGTGTCATCAGATGAGGAAAAGACAGACCCACAGAGAAGACAGCCATGTAAAAATAGAAGCAGAGATTGGAGTTATGCTGCCAGAAGCTCAGGAAACATGGGTTATGAGAAACTGGAAGAGACAAAGGAAGATTCTTCCCTAAAAGTTTTAGAGGAAACACAGTCCTACCAACTCCTTGAATTTGGACTTCCGGAGTCCAGAACTTTGAGAGAAGAAACGTATTGTTTTTAACTGATTTTACCGCCCAATTTATGGTACTTTGTTGTGGCAGCCCGAGGACACTGCTGCATTAGGTTTTTGAGAAGGGAGCCAAGTCTGTTCAGTAAAGAATGGTCTTTCCAACAGATAAAATTTGGACAACTGTACTTCCACATAAAAATAAAGTGAGTTTGGTCCCCTGCTTCACAACATATATAAAAATTAACTCAAAATGGATCAATGACCTGAATATAACAGCTAAAGTCATAAAACCCTTAGAATAAATCATAGGGATAAATCTTTATGACCTTGGATTTGGCAGTAGATTCGTGATTCATGATACCAGTCGCACAAACAGAGAAAGCAGAAAGTAGATAAATTTGACTTTATCAAAATGAAAACCTTGTGCATCTTAGGATACTATCAAGATTGAAAGGACAACTCATAGAATGGGAGAAAATATTTATAAAAACATGTATCTTATAAGAGTTTAATATCCAAAGTATGTGAAGAACTCCTACAACTCAATAACAGATCACAAATATCCCCCTTTAAAAAAATGGACAAAAGACTTGATACATTTCTCCAAAGAAGATATAAATATGGCTGATAAGCATGTGAAAGATGCTCAACATCATTTGTCATTTAAAAAAGCAAATCAAGGGACTTCTCTGGTGGTCAGTGGTTAAGAGCCCACCTTGTAATGCATGGGACAGGAATTTGATCCCTAGTCCAGGGTGACTCCACAAGCCATGGGGCAGCCGAGCCCATGTGCTGCAATGACTGAGCCTGTGCCCTGGAGTCCCCACCCACACCTGTTGAGCACATACTCCAGAACCACTGAAGCCCATGTTCCCTAGAGCCTGTGTTCCACAGGAGGACCCACCGCAAAGAGAATCCCACGCACCAGAGCTAGAGAGTAGCCCTGCTTTCCACAACGAGAGAAGGCCCGAGTACAGCACCAAAGACCCAGTGTAGCCAAAAAAAAAGAAAAAAAAAAAATCTATATGTATATATTCTAGACAAGAAATATCTAGAACAAGCAATATCTAGAAATATCTAATACAAGCAAATATCTAGAACCATCATCATAGAGATGCAGAGTAGATTAGTGATTACCAGTGGCTGGGGGAAGGAGACTTGGGAGTTACTGCTTTACAGTAACAGAGTTCTGTTTGGGTGATGAAAGGTTTTAGAATCCAGTATCATGTAACAGTGATGTTTGTACAACATTGTAAATTTAATTAATGCCACTGAATCATACTTTTAAAAAGTTTAAAATGACAAATGATATGTTATATATGTTTTACCACAGTAAATAAATGAAATCAGTGGCAACAAAATTTTAAAATATCTTTGATTTGATTCAGATATTATAATTGAAAAAATGCCTTTATAACAAATTTAAAACAAAATCAATATTTTTTAAAGAACTGAAAGCAATTTTTACCAGTATAAGAAGTCAAAAATCAACATTTTTATTTAAAGTTCATCAATGTGTCTCATGTGGACATCTCTTCTACTCATGGCTATTTTGTAAATTTATGCTTTGTTTTAAAACTAAAATATAAAGCTGATGAGGAAACTCAATGATCAAGTGAGAAAAAACCCAGTTTTTACCTATTCTTCAGACTCTACCTCTAAAAATACTTATGCTCTTTATCTGATTGGAGCATACTTCTTATAGCACTGCACTAGACAGTGTATTCTCTGAAAAAAGCCCATGATTTGATCAGCATAATGGTTATCTGGCAATCAGAATCAGTTCTATAAATTAATGGAACTTCTTAGTACAGAGAGACACATCTTGTGTATGAAAGTAAGAACAAGTATTTTTACAAATTGTGTTTAGTTTTTAAGTGGTTTAATCTTTCATAGTATATTAGTAAAATAAATGGATTATTTGAAACATTATTCTTTTTATATTATTTCTGAAAAGTGAACTAAGCTCATGTATGGCTTATACTTTTGAAAAGTGAATACTTGCAAGTATATAAATATGAACTATATTTGTTTTGAAAAATGAGAGCTCTTGAGTTGATGAAGTTATGTTTTCATCTTAAGATGTTACATAGATTAAATGGTTCTGCATTGGTTAGATCAGTTGGTTTGATAATTGAAATTGTTAGAAATAAAAGTAGTACTATTTTATTGCTTTTTAATGATTAAATAAAATATCTTTTAAGATTTTGTTAGCCTAATTAGCATTTATGGTTTAAAAACCCTTCATTTTTAACCTACAGGAAATAACTGGTTAGTTGCTAGCTTTTAGAATCTCTGCTAGATAGTTTTCAGCAGTTTTTTACCTGTAATTAGATTTACTGGCAACAATACTTTGATGACAATGTAGCTTAAAACGTACTGCAAAAAGGGAACAAATGATCCCGTGAGGTCATATGATCTGTTTGATTACAGTTAATTTTTGTTGTTGTTGTTAATTATGACTAAAAAAAATGTTTGGTTGTTTTTTTTGGGGGGGGGGTGGGTGAGGGTAGGTTTCATCTCACTCCGAAAAAGGTAGTGTAAAGAATGTGGTCCTTGAGAAGAAAATGTGCTTGGATATTAATGAGTAGGTGATTTTGAAATTAAGAATTCTGTTTCTACCACTTAATCTTGGAAGACTTTAACAAATTAATTTGCTGTGCTTGTTTGTCTTGAAGGATGATTATACTATGTTCCCTAAGACATGTTATGTAAAACAAATCTTAAAGAGCCATGAATGCAAGGTATAAAGTATAATTAAGGATAAAGGTTATGTTTGCTTTGCTTTGAGTGACAGACAGCACTACTGTTAAAAGCACCGTGCTGTTGAATAGCACTGTCTCTTGTTATCATTATTCATTTATGTTGTCTCAATTGTTCCTCAGCAATTTTTGAAAGATATAACTACCTCCACTTTGCAAATGATAAAATTAAGATTTAGAAAGATTTAGTGACTGGTTTTTATTATAATATATTGGATTCCTCTGTATGCAAATGATTGCCTTTTGAAAAGAGTTTTCAAAATTCTGATTTTTATATTCATAAAATTTTTTAATTGCCCCAAATGAATGAATTTTTCTCTTTTGGAGAATCATCATCATATTAATTAGACATTTTTTCCATACATAATAGTAAATATAATAAAATTATATTTGATTCATTATTTAATAATTTTGTATGATGTATTAATGATGGAATATATTTTGAAGCTCATAGGTTACTAATTTTCATCTATTCTTTGGAGCAAAGGATAAATCACTATTACTGTGATTGTAAAAATGCAACTGGATGTTTAAAGAATCTGTCAACTATAATATCTTTTAAATTTTTTAAGTGATGGTGACATACAGTGGCAGTCTTTTCTCTTTTTAGTTTTTTCTTAGCTTGTTTTCCATGTATTTCTGTCTTTTTTGCTGTCTTAGATTTTAGAGAAAAATAATAATGTTGGTCAATAGCTGTTTCGTACCCAAACCATGTATGACATATATCAAGTAGTCACTTGTACCATTTCATATGCTAGTTTTTAGTTACAGATTAGTCAGTGTGAGTCTTTGATGCTTTTTTGTTGTGCCTGGCCTGAAATTGTTTTTTATGTTTTGACTTTATTCAGTGGCAGGCTTTTTCTTGTTTGTTTATTGCAGGAAAGGAAGTATTTCTTTTTAAGAAAAGTATTATTGCTTCATTTTGATACTCTTATTTTCCAAATTTTTCTAGTTTTATAGTTATCTGAGAGACAGAATTGGTTTGGTTTGGTTTGGTTCTGTTGTTTCAAGCCATCTTGTTTGTCAGCTTCTTAAAATTTGGCCTGAACTTTGTAACTTCTGTACTTTTTTAATTTTATATATGAGAAAACTTTTCTACCTCCATCATTTATGAAATGAGATTGGCCAAATAGCGTGAATTTTCTTTCCATCAAACCTTTTTAAACATATGGCTAGGTAGGCCCTGTGCTGCATGCCGCTGCTTCCCTGGTGGTTCAGACAGTAAAGAATCAGGCGACCTGGGTTCAATCCCTGAGTCAGAAAGATCCCCTGGAGAAGAGAATGGCAACCTACTCTAGTATTCTTGCCTGAAGAATCCCGTAGACAGGAGCCTGGAAGGCTACAATCCTTGTGGTCGCACATAGTCGGATATGACTGAAGCCGACTTAGCACACATGTTGAGTGCTGAGGTATCACTGTGTATACAGATGGGATCTCTGTCCTTAGGGTCTAGCTCTAGTAGAAGGAGATGTTTATATAAATAAGTAAGTATAACACAAGACAATGATGGGAGTTGGTGTGGGGTACACAAAAAAGAGGTTGGTCACTTTTGCCTGTGAGAAAATGTGGGAATGAGGAATCTGGAAAGACTTCTAGAGGAGATGGCTTGAGCTGAATTATCTTAAAAGATGAATAAGTGGTTTCTGGAAAGTTAGAATGTGGTTGAGTGTGTGGTATTGAAGATAGAATGGCATTCATTGTCTGTTTTTAATAGTTCCTTGTAGTTTGTATGTAGGATGTGAACACAAGCATTTGGAGAGAGTACGACTTAGGCATTAGAAGCCACCAGATCTTGGCAAGCCCTGTGTACTGTATTAAAGATTTGGTGTATTTTAACTTAGCCAGTAAGAGGCTTGAGGAGTTTTCAAGCGGGGCAGTTTTGCCTTTACAAATGTCTCCCATGTGTTTAGTCATCACGAAAAAAAACTATAAGCTAGGTGAACCTTTTGATAGAGTGATTAATATGAAGATGAGTAGTTTTACCAAGGTTCTGTAATTGGCAACTGGCTGGACCAGTTCTTTTTGACTCCAGAATCTGTACTTTAAACCAGGGGTCCTCAACTCCCAGACCACAGACCACTACCAGTCCATGGCCTTCTAGGAACCTGGCCACACAGCAGGAGGTGAGTGGCAGGCCAGCGCACCTTTATCCGTATTTAGAGGTGCTTCCTATCGCTTGTGTTACCAACTGAGCTCCGCCTACTGTCAGATCAGTGGCAGCATTAGATTCTTATAGGAGCTGGAACCCTCCTGTGAACTGTGCATGTGAGGGATCTATAATAGATTGTGTTCTCCTTTTGAGAATCTAATGCCTGATGATCTGGTGGAACCCAGGCAGTGATGCTAGCTCTAGCTCCAGTGGGGAGTGGCTGCAAATACAGATTAACATTAACACAAGAAATGAGTGCCCTTGGATTGTCCTGAAACCACACTCTGCCTCTGGTCATGGAAAAACTGTCTTTCATAAAACCAGTTCCTGGTGCCAGAAAAGTTGGGGACTGCTGCTTTAAACCACTAGGATTGGAGATCAGAATTGATATAAGCAGTTAGACTTAATGACTTCCAAACTCTGTACATCAGTTCAGTTCAGTTGCTCAGTTTTGTCTGACTGTTTGCAACCCCGTGGACTGCAGCATGCCAGGCTTCCCTCTCCATCACCAACTCCCGGACCCCACTCAAACTTACGTCCATTGCGTCGGTGACATGTACATGCTGGACTGAAAACTGAAAATGATACCTCCTCCCCATTTTGGATGGTTCCTTTGCTTTTAGTATACCAAGGATAACATAATAACCCAATAGTAAATGGTTGTTGAGTTCATATTCAGTGGTTCTCAGATTATTTCTTCATGTGGCTATACTGTTATTTCCTTTGGGTGCAAATTTCCAAAGGCTTATAGTTCATCTCTGAGCCACTTTCATCTATAGATAACTCACTAAGCTCTAAGAGAAAGAGTGTGTGTGTGTACTTTAAAAGAGACTCAAGAGCAATTTTCAGAAATCTGTTTGCCATTCTAATTCCTTTTTTTTTTTTTTTTTTTACTTTCTCTTTCTCTCTTAGAGCTCTCCCATGAGTTTTAGAGCCCATATTCTAAGCGAGGATAATTTTATATTCAGGAACATATCACATGAAAGATGAAAAGCCTGTATGGTAATTTTTCTTGCAATGAGGTACATAACACATGAAGTTATCATTCACATGATTTCCATATAAGAGTTTCATATTATTTTTAAAAAAGTATTGTCATTTGATACATTCAACAAAGTCAGCTGATTTAAATTCTCAAAAGTAGAACGTGTGACTTTGGTAGAAAAGAATGTTTTAAAATTGTGGCAGCTTTCCTCTTTAAAAAGTGATGCCAAATTTCTATTGGATAGTAACAGTTTAAATCTCATTTAATCTAGTTTTACTTTGGTATTTTCCTATATTTACAATCTTATTAAAGTATTTAGCCAAAAATCAGTGTTTTGGTATTTATTCTGGCATTTTCTTGCATGTTTGTTTGTTTTTTTTAACTTAAAATTTTTTCTTTCAGTCTCGTAGTGTGGATAAGCAACATGCTGTAATCAATTATGATGCCTCTACTGATGAACATTTGGTGAAAGATTTAGGCAGTCTAAATGGGGTAAGTTAAGAGTTTTCTTTTTATCTTATTTGACTTTTTGTTTAATATTGTAAGAAAACAGATAAAAACACAAAATCCCGTTTGTGTTTTATTTCCTTTTCTTTAGTGTGCACCTACTTTTAAGTGCTTACTGGGTACATAGCACTTTGAGGACCTTATGCTAGAATATGAATGTGGCTTACGTTCCCAAGAAACCCTCTTGGTGGTTAATACTTAAAGGAATTCAGATGGTTGTTGGTTGTTATTATCTAATGGTTAAAGAAAAAAAAAGGCTTCTTTAAGGAAGTAAGAGGAGGGCTTGTCTTTACTGGATGACTGAATTTATATGTGAGAAAAGAGTGGTAAGTCATGACAGTAAGAATTCAGAAAAGCAGTCTTTGAGAGACATAATTGTCATGCGTGTGGGTTAACTTTGGGCAAAAAAAAAAAAAGATGCAAATATGGTTTGGTGTTAGATCGTTGAAGAATCTTCTAGATTAGAGTACAAAGGAGTGAAACACATTCATTTACCTTAACAAATGTGGTGAGTTGTCTAAACTCTAGTGTCTGTTGTTGCTTCTTTGGAGTCCTACATTGAAAATTTTTGTGTTAATACAGTGAATTTTTTTCCCTAATTCTTCAATTGATTTTTCTACATTGGCAGAATGTAAGTAGCTGCAGAATAAGAGAATGCTGACATGTTGAATAATTTATCTTATTTCTTCTCAGTTTTCTCATGGCTTTGCTAACAAAAACAAATAAAATTTTCTTGCGATCTGTGCTTTGAAATTCTTCAAAAGAATTTCACAGAATTAAATGTGTCTAGGCAATGGCAACCCACTCCAGTACTCTTACCTGGAAAATCCCATGGACGGAGGAGCCTGGTAGGCTGCAGTCCATGGGGTCTCTAGGAGTCAGACACGACTGAGGGACTTTCACTTTCACTTTTCACTTTCATGCATTGGAGAAGGAAATGGCAACCCACTCCAGTGTTCCTGCCTGGAGAATCCCAGGGACGGGGGAGCCTGGTGGGCTGCCGTCTCTGAGGTTGCACAGAGTTGGACACGACTGAAGCAACTTAGCAGCAGCAGCAGCAGCATACTTCTAACTGGTTCAAAATACACCATTAAACATTATGTGAAAAAACATGTAGAAATTTGGCAAATATGGTAATTTTTTTTTCTTTTAATTGGAGGCTAATTACTTTACATTATTGTGGTTTTTGCTGTACATTCCACATCCTCCTGAAGGCAGCAAAAAAAGGTATTGAAGAATATTAACTCATTGATGTAGTTAACATGTTGAATGATTAAGATAGAGGAAATAGGCAGATGAAATAGAAATTGTTCTAACATGTGGCATGTAAGTACGCAATTTGGATTCTGAGGTGCTGTTTCCTTGTCCACACCTACAGACTTCTGTTTTAATCTCTGTCTCAGATGCTTTATCAGCCTTGCTAATGCAAGGTTTAATAATCTGCTTGTGAATCTGCTTGTGAATATCTGCCACCGTGTTAGACTTTGTGTTCTTCTGAACAAACAGTTCCTGGGCCTTTTGCTTCGGTAAACACACCACAGTGCCTGAACCCAGTGAATCTTTTTGAATGGAATTGAATGAATTTTCTGTATGAAAGACTTTATAGAGAAATTTTTAATCCACTTCCATATGTGGAATGTTTTAAAAATGTTATATTCTGCTTTTAAAACTAGAAAATTTAATCTTGACCACAGCACTCATCTTAGGTGTCTTTACATTATATCTTGGAAAATAATAAGTGAGAATTAACATTCGTGTTTTAGTCTTTTAAAACATTGTGACCAAATATAAAAATTATGGATGTAGGTTATAAAAAATCAGGTGAAATATTAACTTCTAAGTTTATCAAAGCTGACCGTTCTTGTAATTTGATTGTACTCAATTTTCTGGAATACAGTAACTCACGGAGAGTAACATCTTCATTTTGAACTTGAAATCAGGACCTAGATTTGAATCTCAGTCTGTAACTTATGAGCATGATAACCCTCTGAAATTCCATTTCCTCATATATATTCATAGTTGTGCAAATGCAATGAGTTGTGGTTCATGGGGTCACAAAGAGTTGGACACGACTGAGCAACTGAACTGAATGAGTTGAAGTTTATGAATGTGAAGACTCAACACAAAATTTAGTTACCTGACTTCGTTTTTAGAATAGTGAAACCATAATTCTTGCTTTATAGTAGTGTTGTAAGGATTAAATATATGTGAGTATCTGTCTGTTACAGAACTTTAAAACGTTATACAAATAATAAATGCACTGTTACCCAAATGAATAGCCTAGGAAATATGCCAGAATGGACTCTGGTAGCCAAAGTCTGTGAACTACCAGCTGTCATGCATTTTATTCATAGAAAACTTGGCTGTCAGAGGTGCAGGTGCTCCAGAGCACGGAGGAAGCAGGAAGAACTGGAGGCAAACAAGGGCTCTCATAGAAAAGAGAAGCCTCAAGGAGCTCGCAGGGAAACAGCCCACTAACATAAGCTACAGAAGCAGTTCCAGCTTCCTCAAGCAGAACAGCCTCATTTCTGGTCGTAATAACGTTAAGTATGGACCTACGTAACTTAACATTCATAGAATCTTAGAAATTTGAGCATCAGGTTAAAAGTAGTAACTTCAGAGAAGGCGCAGTGTAGTGGTATGAGCCCAGCTTGAATTCTTACTAGTGGTGTGATGCTGGACACGTCACTTAATTTTTCTGTTCCTCAATTTTTAAAAAATAGAAGTAGTAAAGTAGTACTCCTCTCAGGTTGTTGTGAATAAGTTAATAGTTTTAAACACCTAGAATAGTATGTAATAAGCATTCAGTAAGTGTTAGTTACTGGAGTTCCCTGGTGATTCAGTGGTAAAGAATCTGCCTGCCAATGCAGGAGATGGCTAATTCTATCCCTGAGTTAGGAAGATCCCCTGGAGGAGAAAATAGCAACCCACTCCAGTATTCTTGCTCCAGTCCGTGGGGTCACAAGGAGTTGGACACGACTGAGCACGCGCGCGCACACACACACATAGACAAGTGTTAGTTACTGCTGTTATGATAAGAAAAGCAGTTAAAACAACTTTGGCATCCTGTAGGCTACCTACTTTTTAGTGAATACATATGCAGTTAATTTTTTTTTTAAAGCACTGTATCAACTTAATTCATAAATAGCTACCTGTGACTACTTTCACTTCTGCTTCCTTTCACCCTACCCTAAAATACACTTGCAAGTTACCTAGGTCCACACTTAACGTTATTACGACCAGAAATGAGGCTGTTCTGCTTGAGGAAGCTGGAACTGCTTCTGTAGCTTATGTTAGTGGGCTGTTTCCCTGCGAGCTCCTTGAGGCTTCTCTTTTCTATGAGAGCCCTTGTTTGCCTCCAGTTCTTCCTGCTTCCTCCGTGCTCTGGAGCACCTGCACCTCTGATAGCCACCACTGGCTTTTGCCATACCACTCCCATCCCATTCTACCTCAGCTCCCTGTGTTCCAGCCCCTGCTGTGTCCTCTTTCACACTGCATATCCCGAAGCATCAGAACAGTGTAGCATAGAATGAGCAAGTAGGAAAGTAGTTAGGGGAGGAAGAGGACACCTTACTCGCTGGCAACATGATTGAGGTGTTGTGCTGCTGGCCACTTCCTTCAGATTTCCCAGAGCATTACTGCAGTACCTGGTCCTTATATGATTCTATACTGTCAATTATGTAATACATTTGCATTTAAATTAAACATGTTTATCTGGTTCAGTTGGCTTCTCTAAGGGTAGTGGTGTGGATGGGGGAGTTTGGGGAGCTGGCTTGGCTTGATCACCCAAGTGTTCTTGATGTGCAGTGAATGTGGGATTTGTAGTTCAGAGACCTGATTTTGAATCCCAGTAGTTCTACTTCTGAGCTCGAATCTTGATTGTTACTTCATGCTGTGTGCCTCGTTGTCCTCACCTGTCCTGCCTACCAGCTAGAGGTATGAGCAAATGATGTTATGAGCATAAGAAGTAAAACCTGTTTTTCTTTCTATATCTAATTTGTTAAAATGCTTCATAGCTGATTTATATAAATGATTTTTTTTCCTTTTGCTCTTTTAAATTTTCTCCCCTTTTATAATTTTAAACCATCAGAAGACTTTTTGCTCCCAGGTGTTCTCAATTATATTTTGAGAGATGAAATTTTGTGTCTGGCTCATATTTCCTCAGCCTTTTTTAGACTGTAGGGTATATTTTTGTCATAAATGCTAGCATGTTAAAATTATGTTTTTTAATCTCTGAAAGTTCCTAGTACATTTGTTAAAAATAATAGGTGTTTAATATTTAAGAGAGTCAGGCATTGAGCTTTGAGCAGATCTTATAGGTCATCTTAGGTCTTTTAAGTAAATATGGTATTTTAGGATGAGATGGTTTTAAATAAAATTGGTTTAGAACTGTGGCATTTCTCTTATACTGTATATCTATCTTCTGCATATCAGACATCTGTTAATTAATATTTTATTTTATTCTTTTCTCTTTCATCATGCTCCTTTTCTCAAAAAACTTTTCTCTTTTGTAATTAATATAGAATATGTTGGTAAACTCAAAATATAATTCTTAAAACACTCTAAAATATGCATATTGAAAATGAGCCTGAAATTAGAGTTTATAAATGCCTGAGCTTTCGAATTTTCTTTGAATTAACTTTTCCTTCTTTCTGTGAAGCATGTCAGAAGGTTATTATTTAGGATTATTCATAAATCATACTAATATGTGATCTTGAGTTTAGCAGTATTCTGCTCTCTCCTTATATCAGGAATAAGATTGCAGCTTCTATTTTTGTTTGTTTGTTTTTGGTAGACTTAGAAACTGGTATTGTGTGACATATTACAAAGTGCCAGCTATGCAAAGGAATTTGAGAATATGATCATAATAACACAACGCCTTTATGTATTTTATTTTCTAACATTCTAAACTTATTCATTGTGGAGGGAACCTTCTCAAGCAAGCTTTGATGGCCATCTCGAATCCAGTAAAATAAAGAACAAGGAAAATGAGATTCAAACAGAAAGAGTAATTTTTAATTTCAACTTATCAAAGGAAAGCATTGGACACTTATATGATGTCTGCATTCCAGGCAGTTAAGTATAACGTTGTTCTGTGTTTTATAAATCAAGTGGATTCTAGGTCTTTACCTTCTAGTATGTCAGGAAAAATTATCATCACCATTTACCGTCTTGTGTCCAGTGGACCCTTTGAGTCTTTTTACAAATAGTTTACACAAGTAAGAATTAAAAGATGAGAGAACAACTAGAACTTTTATTAAAAAATGAGATGTGTGTGTGCATTGTAAGTCGCTTCAGTCATGTCCAACTCTTCTGGCCCCATGGATTGTAACCCGTCAGGCTCCTCTGTCCATGGGATTCTCCAGGCAAGAATACTGGAGTGGATTGCCATTTCCTTCTCCAGGGGATCTTCCTGACCCAGGGATCAAACCCACATGTCTTTTGTCTCCTGCATTGGCAGGTGGATTCTTTACCCCTAATGCCACCTGACAAACTCCAATTTTTGTTCCATATTTTCCTGGTTTTGAAAGATACGTAACAAAGAGAATGAGTATTGTTCTTTGAGAGCCACGAATGTGTCAGTTGTCATGCATTCTATGGGATATATATCCATTTTATAGATGCTGATTCAGATTTCAAGTACATCTCTCGCTGGTTCTAGTTTACTATTATTTCTAGTTTTTCTTGCTCTTGCATTATCAAAATGCATTATTTTTAAGATTTTTGACAGTTTAAAATTTTATCAAGAAGAAGGTCATCTTCTTTTTCTTCCATAATTGTAAAACATTACAACAGTTGCCAGATCAGTTCAATGATTTTATTTCTCTTAATACATCATCTCTTTACTACCAGTTACTTTTATATAGATACATTTGTTCTCTTACATGCTAAATCAAATAAACATTAAAGCACAAACATTAAAAAATGAGAGAAAACTGTCACAATTTATTTTAAAGTGCAGAATCATCAGTTTTGTGTTTAAAAATACTGTGTAATTCCTCTTACTGACTTAGGCTAACTGGATGAAAAATATTTTTTAGGGTTTGTTTTTTTTTTTAACTTTGGAAACATTCTTCTCTCATCAATTCTTGTGTTAGGCAAAATTCATCTAGGATTATCTTCATCCGAAGACCCATGGTTTGATAGTTTGCTTATTTTGTTAATGTTTTATCATTGTTGTTAGTCTAGAATGCTGCTCTACCTTTTGTATTTACCCTTATAACTGAAAAGTTTCCCTTTTCTTCTTTGCCTTTATGGATGTTAAATAAAAAATGCTGAATTCTCAATTTTGCTCTTTAATAGCTTTTTGAAAAAGGGCAAAGATGCTGTCTTTAGCTTCTTGGGAAAATGATGCAATAATTTGGATAATGTAGTAAGAAACCGAAAGGTTGTACAGTATTTCATGATTGCATCATCCATCTAGCTCTGTTTGATATTCACCACACTATCCATGTGTGGCTACTGAGCACTTGAAATGTGTCTAGTCTAAAAAAGAAGGTACAAAAGAAAGAATGTAAAGTGCTTTCTTAATTTTTATATTCATTATTTGTTAAAATGGTACTCTTTTGGATGTGTATGTTAATCAAAATATTTTATGAAAATTAATTTCACCTTTTTTCACCTGCTAGAAAATTTAATAGTATACCTACTAGTGTAGTATACCTAGTACAGTATACTAGTGTGTTCTAGATAATTCTATTCTTCTGTTATTATTTTGGTCATTTCCACAGTAAGAAATAATTGGTAAAATGAAATAATGATGGGATGATGATGTTGATGAAACAATATTTTGAGATACAGGAAAAATAATGTTTCTATAATGTATCGTAGATTCATGTAAGGGTCTTGTAATGTATCTTAAGTTCTTAAAAGCATCCAAAGGACTCATATGGCAATTGTAAAACAGAATGAGTTTTATTCAGTTTTTTTAAGTAAATTTTCATTTTCTTCTTTAAAACACTTCTAGGAATAAAAATAGTGAAAGCTCAATCCTCACCAATAATTAAAACTGTCCAGAAAAATTAAAATTGAGTCTAGTGGACCCTGATATTATATCTAGAGCTAAATATTTCACCTTTTACAATTTCTAACTTCAAGTAGGATCTTTTCTTGGAACCATTTTTAGGTGCCTAAATTTGTCTTGGCAGCATAGTAGACTTAGAGGAACTGCAAGTTGGTTCTTTGTGTGTTATTTGTAATAGTAATAAAGGGCTTAGTATGAAATCTTTGATTATGAAATCACTTATTACAGAATGCATTTTATGATGATACTCAAGCTGTGTTAGCCACCATTCGATCTATACTTTACAGTATAAGGTTTGAATATTTGCTTGTCTAAAATATAATAATTCTTCAAATATTAACTTAACATCTATCTTTTTTATCTCTTGTAGACTTTTGTGAATGATGTTAGAATTCCAGAACAGACTTATATCACCTTGAAACTTGAAGATAAGTTGAGATTTGGATATGATATCCTTATATGATTTTGTGCATTTATTAAATTTATTTAAAAATCTTTATTCTGGTATAAATTAAACATTTCTTCAGACATAAGAATTCATAATATAAGCATGCTGAAAGTCTCTTTGCCCTTCCAAATTAAAATTCATGTTTAAAAATAATATATTTTCTTTCTGCTTATTATGCCTGTTCCTAAAAACAATGCTGGAAAAATTGATGGACTCTTTTATTCCTCCTCACTCTGTATTATAGTTTCAGCAGAAATATTCCTGTGATGCCATTACATATGCACTTTGGGTATCAAAGAACTGGGTAGAAGACAGAGTGTGTAATAGTAGCCAAGTCTAGGGATTTATTGTTACACCTTGTAGTTGAAAATTGTTTAATTAAAATGCCACAGCAACAGAAAGAACATTTACTATGAATTAAGACTGGAAAGAACATTTACTGTGAGTTGAAACTGGAGTACAGTTTATCTGCCAAAAGTATTTTTTTCTAATTAGAGTAATTAAGTGACTTGGAAAAGCAAGTAGTGAAATATCCAAGTTTAAGAAATGAATGTAAACTCAGGAAGTATAGTGAAATGCTACACTTCAGAAATAGGTACTGTATCTCCAGGTGGCTAGATGTGTAGCAGATAAGCAAGCCTAAGTTTGTTTATTTTACAATTATTTATTGAATGTCTCCCATGTGCCAGACATAGTCCCTACAGTCTGGGGATGTTTTGTTGTTGTTTAGTCATGAAGTTGTATTCAACTCTTTTGTAACCCCACAGACTGTAGCCTGCCAGGCTCCTTCTGTCCATAGGATTTCCTGGGTAAGAATACTGGAATGAGTAGCCATTCCCTCCCCAAGGGTTTTTCCTGACCCAAGGATGGAACCCATGTCTCCTGCATTATAGGTGAGTTCTTTATCACTGAGCCACCAGAGAGCCCCAGTCTGGGGATACAGTACTAATTAAAACAGATCACAGTCTCTGTCCTCCTGGAGCTTACACTTTAATGGGGTTGGAGGTAGCTGACAGCACACACAAAAAGAATGATAGAGGGTGATAAATTCTATCGAGGAAAAGTGTGAATGGAATACAGAGAGCTAGTGGTGGTTCGTGAGAAATTATACTTTAAAAAGGCTGTTCATGAAGACGTCACTGAGAAGCCAACATTGGAGCAAAGATAGGGTGAAGATGCTGACCGTATAATGTATCACCTTTAATAGGTCACTGTAAGAATTTTGGCTTTTAAGTGAAACAGCGATTTAGAGGGTTTGGTCAGAGGAGTGAGGTGATAATGACTTACATGTTTAAGAGAATCCTCTGGTTACTCTTGTTCAAAGACTTAAGGGTGGGAGTGGGTAGGAGTGGTAAGAGGGAGACCAGTTAGAAGGTTGTTATGGTAGTTGCAGTAGCTCCGGGTGAGAAATAATGGAGGTGATAGAAGCAGAGGTAGTGAGAAATGATAGGATCTGTACATGTCTTGTAGATGGAGCCAGTAATATTCCTGGTTAGACTGGATATGGACTAAGAGAAGAGAGTCAAGGATGAATCCAAAATTGTACAGTTGATGTAAACAATTAGAAAAATGGAGTCACCATTAACCAACAGCATATTCTGTAGGTAGAGCAGATATTGTGGAGAAAATGGGAAGAATCTTCCCCCCCGCAGTCCATTTAAATTTGATGTAATTGAATTTGGTTTAATTGAATTTTTCAATTGTTAACGTTTTCTATTTGACTTCTACTGTCATTATTAACTTCTTCCAAGTGAAAGCTGAGATCATTCGAGACCTTTCTTTTCTAATATAGGCATTTAGTGCTATAAAATCCACCCCCCCACCCTGCCCAGTACAAACATACCTTAGAGATACTGTGGTTTCAGTTCCAGACCACTGTAGCATTGTAAGAAGCTAGCCACAAAAATTTTTTGGTTTCCCAGTGCATATGAAAGTTAATGTTTAAATGACATTGTAGTCTATTAAGTATGTGATAGCATTATGTCTAAAAAATTTGTATATACCTTGATCAAAAAATGCTTTATTACTAAAAACTGCTGACTATCATCTGAGCATTCTGTGAGTCATAATCTTATTAAGGATGCAGGGTCTTGCCTCGGTGTTGATGGCTGCTGACTGACTAGGGAGGTGGTTGCTGGAAGTTGGGGTGGCTGTGGCTATTTCTTAGAATAACACCACAGTGAAGTTTGCCACATCAATTGACTCTTCTTTTCATGAGTGATTTCTCTGTAGCACATAGTGCTCTTTGATTGCATCTTACCCAAAGCAGAACTTCTTTCATAATTGGAGTCAGTCTCTCAAACCTTACTGCTGCTTTATCAACTAAGTTTATGTAATACTCTAGTCGTTTGTTGTTATGCTAACAGTCTTCACAGCATCTTTACCAGGAGTAGATTCCATTTCAAGAAACTGCTTTCTTTGCACATAAGAAACTTCTTATTCATTCTAGTTTTATCATGAGATTGCAGCAGTTTAACCACATCTTCAGGCTCCACTTTTAATTCTAGTTCTTTTGCTATTTCCACTATCTCAGCAGTTACTTCCCCCACTGAAGTCTTGAACCCCTCAAAGTCATTCATGAGGTTTGGAATCAACTTCTTCCAAACTCCTGTTAGTATTGATAATTGACCCTTCCATAAATTACAAATGTTCTAATGGCAACTAGAGTGGTGAATCTTTTCCAGAAGGTTTTCAAATAACTTCCCAGATCCAGCTGAAGAATCACTGTGGCAGCTGTAACCTTATGAAATGTATTTGTTCAATAATAAGACTTGAGGTATTTCCCTGGTGGTCCAGTGGCTAGGCCTTCATACTCCCAATATCGGGGTGCAGGTTCAATCCTTGGTCAGGGAAATAGATCCCACATGCTGCAACTAAGACCTGGCACAGCCAAATAAATAAAAATAAATAGTTTTTTTTTTTAATAATAAGGCTTTAAAGTCAGAATGTCTCCTCGATTCATGGGTTGCAGAATGAATGTTATTGTTGTTAGCAGGCATTAATTTTGTCCATCTCCATCAGAGCTCTTGGGTGACAAGGTACATGGTCAGTGAGCAGAAATACTTTGAAATCTGAGCATACGTGCATGCTAAGTCTCTTCAGTCGTGCCCCACTCTTTGCGATCCCATGGACTGTAACGTGCCAGGCAGTAGGTCTCAAACAGTGGGCTTAAAATATTTAGTAAACAATGTTGTAAACAGATGTCCAGTCACCCAGGCTTTATTATTTCGTTGGGAGAGTACAGGCAGAGTAGATTTAGCGTAATTCCTAAGGGCCCTAAGATATTCAGAATGCTAAGTAAGCATTGGCTTCAACTTAAAAGTCACTACCTGTATTATCCCCACTAACAAGAGAATCAGCTTGCCCTTTGAAGCGAAGTCATTGACTTCTCCTCTCTAGCTACGAAAGGGTGTCTTCTTCCAAAGAAGACTGTTTTGTCTACACTGAAAATCTGTTGTTAAGTGTAGTCACCTTCATTATAATTATCTTAGCTAGATCTTCTGGATAATTTGCTATAGCTTCTACATCAGCAATTGCTGCTTCACTTTGCACTTTTATGTTATGGAAATGGCTTCTTTTCCTGAGCTTCATAAATCGTTCTCTGTAAGCTTCAAGCTTTTCTTCTGTAGCCTCCTCACCTCTCTCAGCCTTCATTGAAGAGAGGGCCTTGCTCTGCATTAGGCTTTGGCTTAAGGGAATGTTGTGGCTGGTTTGGTCTTCTATTCAGATCACTAAACTTATTCCATATTTACATTAAATCTGTTTAGCTTTCTTACCATGCATGTGTCACTAAAATAGCACTTTTAATTTCCCTCAAGAACTTTTTCTTTCCATTCACAATTTGGCTGTCACATGAGGCCTATCTTTGATCCCGTCTTGGCTTTTTTTTTTTTTTTCCCCCTCAAATGTCCTTCCATCTTTCTCTCTCTCTCTTTTTTTTAACACCAAAAATATTTTTCTGTCTTGGCTTTTGACATGCCTTCCTCACTAAGTTTAGTCATTTCTAGCTTTTAACTTAAAGTACAAGATGTGTGACTCCTCATTTCACTTAAATGTTTAGAGGCTGTTGTGGAGTTATTAATTGGCCTAACATTAACGTCGTCATGTCTTAGGGAATAGGTGGCCAGAGGGGAGAGAGAGAAAGAACGGCCAGTTGGTAGGCCAGTCAGAACGTGCACAACATCTATCAATTAAGTTCACCGACATATATGGGTGACGTTCATGGTGACCCGGAACAATTACAATAGTAACATCAAAGATCACCGATCAGGGACTTCTGGTGGCCCAGTGGTTAAGAGTTCACCTTCCAATGCAGGGGACTCAGATTTGATCCCTGGCTGGGGACCGTGCACCACAGCTACTGAGTCTGGGCACCTCGATAGAGAGCCCATGTGCCACAAACCCATGGACCACAGGCAAAAAATCCCACATATTGCAGCAAAGACCCTGCGTGCTGCAGCTAAGACCTGACACAGCCAAAAATAACTGATCACAGATCCCCATAACAAATATAAAAATAAGGAAAACGTTTGAAATGTGCGAATTACCATACAGAGACATGAAGTGAGCAAATGCCATTGAAAAACTGGCTCCGATAGACTTGCTGGGTGCAGGGTTGCCACGGACCTTCAATTTGTATGAAACGCAGTGTCTGCAGAGCACAGTAAAGGGAAGTACAATAAAGTATGCCTGTACTGCTTTAACACGCAAGATACTTTCTAGTTTCTCTTTTGATCTTTGTTTGCATTAATCTTTGTTACTTAGTTTCTAAATATTTGGAATTTTTCCGAGGGACTTTCTGTTATTAATTTCCAATTTACCCATAGTGGTCAGAAACATACTTCATGTATTTCAAATCCTGTCCTGTCACGCATGGTATATCTACTCTATCTTGGTAAATATGCTCTGTGTACTTGAGAAGAATGTGCATTCTGCTGTTGTTGGGTGGAGTATTCTATTCGGTCAAATTAGTTGTACTGTTGTTCACATTTTCTGTATTTTACTGATTTGTTGTCCAGTTGTTGTGTCAATTATTGAGAAAGCAGTATCAAAATTTCAGACTCTCATTGGGTTTGTTTCTCCTTGCAGAAGTATTGGCTTCATGTAATTTAAAACACTGTTATTAGAAGTGTAAACATTTAGGATTGTTGTGTCTTCTTGATGAATTGATCCCCTTTGTAATTATAAAATGCTTTGCTTTATCTGTGATAACATTTTTTTGTGCTGAAATCTGGTTTGTCTGGACATTAGTTTTGGATTGGTGTTAGCATGGTATATCGCTTGCATTCTTTTACTTTTAACTTATTATTGTCTTTACATTTGAACTAGGCAGCACATAGTTGGTCTTAGTTTTTATTCAGTTTGATCATTTCTGCCTTCATCCGGGGATTTAGAGCATTCATTTAATGATGTGGTTATTAAATCTATCGTATTGATATTTGTGCTCTATTTGCCCCATCAGTTTTTTCTCTTTTTCTCCCAATTTATTTTGGATTATTGAGTTTTTTTATGATTTCATTTTGTCTTGTTATTTTACTACTGTAACCCTTTTAAAAAAAATTGTGGTTAAGATTTTATAATTTTATCTTTAATTTTAAGCTGTATCTTCAAATGACATTATACTCCTTCACATACAGTATAAGAACGTTACAGTGGTATACTTTCTTTTTTTTCTGTCCTTATCTTTGTGTTGTGATTGTCATACATTTTATTTCTATATATGTTACAAATTGCATTCTACATTGATATCAGTAAAGCATCAGTTATCTTTTAAAGAGGTTTAAATAATAAGAAAAATAGATTTTTATGGCCATTGTAGTCATATCTTAAATCACTGTAATTACCATTTCTTGTGCTTTTCATGCTTTTTTATATTGATAGATCCACATTTTCATCTAGTTTCATTTTCTTATTGTGTAAAGAACTTCTTTTAATATTTTTTTATAGTACAACTCTGCTGATGATGAATTCTTTCAGCTTTCGTGTGTCTGGAAAAGCATTTCACCTTAGTTATTAGAAGTTATTGTTGCTGGACATTTCTTTTAAGTACTTTAAATTTGTTGTTCTCTCTTGCATTGGTTCCCTTTCCCCTGGTTTTGAGCAGTTTGATTTTAATGTGCCTTTGTGCGGTTTTCTTCATGTCTCTTATGCTTGGGGATTTTTGAGCATGTTGGATCTGTGGGTTTATACTTTTAATCAGATTTAGAAAAAAATTCAGCCATTATTTTTTTTAATTCTTTTTTCTGTTCTCCCCACTTTTTTCCCCAAGGACTTCATTTAAACGTATATTAGGCTACTAGAAGTCATCTCCTAGCTTACTGAGGCTCTATTTATTATTTTTTTAATGAGTATCTGTTCTCTGTGTGTTTCACTTTGGGTTGTTATTGTTGCATTGTCTTCAGGTTTACTAAACTTTTCTTTGGCTGTGTCTAACATGCAATTTCCCTATCCAGTATAGTTTTCAGCTCTAAAATTTGGATTTTGTCTTTTATATCTTTCAAGTCTTTACATATTTTTTAAACATATGGAATACAGTGATGTTAACTGTTAGAATGTTTGTTGACATTTGTGTCAATTCTGGGTCAGTTTTGATTGATTTTTACATTCATTGTTTTGACTGAAAGACAGACATTGTGGATTTTTTACCTTGTTGAGTATTGTATGCATACTTTTGGATTCCTATAAATATTTTTGAGCTTTGTTCTGGGACACAGGTTACTTTGAAATAGTTTTATCATGTTGAGTCTTGCTTTCCTAAAAATTTTTGAACTTCTGAGATTATTCTGCGGCTAATTAATTCCCCATTACAGAAGCAAGACCTTTCTGTATACTCTGCTTTAGGGGTCAGCAAGACCATTGGTAAACCTGGCTCTCAGCCTGTGTTTGTAAATAAAGTTTTATTCGTACATAGGCATATCCACTCATTTACATCTTTCTTTAGCTGCTTTTGCACTGTCATAAGCAGAGTTGAGTAGTTTAAACAGAAATCATATGGCTTCCAAAACCTAAAAAGTTTACTGTCTGGCCCTCAATAGATAAACAATTTGCGAACCCCTGCTTTATCGAGTGACCTGGGAAACATGAGGTTTTTCAGCTTGGCTGTTGTGATTAGACACTATTCCTGGCCCTCTCTGAGTAAGGGGCACTATTACTTCGAATACTTTCAGGTGGTTCTTGTCCCAGCCATAGATATGTTTTCTCAAATTAATGTGCTGATCAGTTCCCAACTGAATACTTGAGCCAGCCCCTTAACAGTCTCTGGAATACTACTTCTGTGCAGCTTTCTGAGCTGTAGTCATCTGGGTCTGCCCAGACTCTCAGCCCTCTTTTCTTCCCAGCTGAGAGTCTGCCAGGTTTGGCCTTGCTTACCCCTCCCTCCAGTGTGACTTGGAAGTTCTCTAAAGATACTGAGTTAGGGCAGTGATTGCAGTCCCCTTGATTTGTTCCTCCTCACTCAGAAATCACTGTCTTTTGTTACCTGGTATTGATTGTCTTTGCAAACCATTGTTTCATGTATTTTTTCTCTTTTTCAGTTGTTATTCAAAGAAGTGTGGAAATAATTTATAAATATTAATGATTTTTAATAAATAAGATTTAAGTAAGCATGACACTTTATGAAATTTCTTGAGATATAATTGACATACAGCTGTAGTTAATATGACTGTATTGTGTATTTTGTAACTTGACATCATAAGTAATTATACATTAGATTGTCATTTTTCTAAATTAAGCAAACTGAAAACAGTTACCTGGGTCTGTACCACTAGTAGCTTTGAAGGTGAAAGCTGGAGTCAGGAGTAGTCTCAAAAACCTCATTGTCATACTAGGATTCTCAGTTAAATTCATAACCTAAACAAGAGGAATCTTGAATTCTTTGGTCTCCCACACAGGAGTTTTTTGGTAAGGCAAAGTATGTGAATCTGAGTTATACCCTCTTTATAAGTTTTCCTTGATCCTAAAGAAGTCTAAATTTAAGAGGATGCCCTAGACTAACTTTGAGGAATAGCCTTAATTAAAGCACTCCCAGGAGAAACTTGAAGCAGCAGAAAGCACTCACAGCAGGCTAAAATCATTTGTTTCCCATTGAAAAATAGAAATGACTTCCAGTAGTTTTAAGATGGTGTTTTCCACTGTAAATGTAGGAATGCAGTGAATCTTCTGCGGCTGTTAATGAGTTTTTTGGGAGTAAAACAAAAGCTTACTAGAATTTTTACTTTTATTAAGTACTTAACTATGAACTGTATATAGTCATATATACCAGCAAATGTGTATCAGCATATATACATAATAAAAAAGGAAATTTTTTATTATTTCACAGTTACTGGAAGCAGTGTAAAGTGATAAGAAAGCCCTGGACTAGTATTCAGTTGACTAGATTATTATCTTGGGTTCTGCCTCTCTAGTCCTCAAGTTCCACGGGGACTTGAGAATGGGAAGGTGGGTTAATGGAATTGAATAGGATATTCCCAAAGTGCTTTACAATTCTAGAAAATTCTGAGTTTTTATTATTTTAATGAGTAGAACTATGGATCAAATACTTGTAAACAAGTTTACCGCTTGTTATGCATGGGAAGTCTATTTTTCTCCCAAGTGGTCATGATAATTATAGCTTTCTACCCTTGAAGTCATGGGTGCTCTGAACTGATAAAGAAGACTTAACATTTACTATGTGGTTACAAAAGTCCTTTCATTAAGGGGTTAAGTGATGGTGAGAAATGTGACCTCTGTTGTTTAGTGAAAGATCTTTTTAACATACAGAGGCATTGTTCTTTTTGGCATAATAATGAAAGCATTCATTATATCTAGCACTTGGTTCTAATCTGTATAGAATCAGTTGTTTGATAATGTAATTTGACCCTGATTGCAATTCATGGGGGGAAGGAGTGGTTGTAGTTGCTGTAAAGACCCTAATTATAGCATTTCTTTTGCACTTTCAAGATGAATTTCATTTTTATCAGTGCTTGTGAAGTAGGAATAATTGAATTCTTCAGGATTTACTGTTGGGTAATTCCTGATGACACTTCTTTTTAGATTTTTGTGGTTAGCTATCAATATCATTTGACCCAGGTGCTTTTCTTCTTTGTGGTCATATTACTGTTAGTGAGAACTGAAAACGTCTTTTGTGCTTAGGTTAATCACCCAGTTGTTTGCTTCTTGAAGGCCGTGATTATTACCTAAGTTTGGAATTACTTGCTAGACTTTTTAAGATTTTATTTAGTATTAAAAATTTTTTATATTTGTGAACATAATTTAACATTTAACTTTTTTTTAACACTTGACTCTTAGGGAAATATGGTCATTCTCTTATTATAATTGCTTCTTGAAAATAGGACGATTTCTTTATTATCTTTGATTGTTTTAAGCTTATCAGAGTTTTGAAATTATATTCTTCCTTAGCCCTGTTTACATACAAATCTTTTCACTGTAGTACGAGGAGAAATGAGGGTCCCTGAAGAAGCTCTTAAGGTAAACATTTTTACTTATTTCTTTTGTAAACCTGCCATTTACTAGGGTTGATTTCACTCATGGATATTTCACTTCCATTTTAAAATGTTTTGTAGCATGAGAAATTTACCATTCAGCTTCAGTTGTCCCAAAAATCTTCAGAATCAGAATTATCAAAATCTGCATGTGCCAAAAGCATAGATTCAAAGGTAGCAGATTCTGCAACAGAAGTGCAGCACAAACCTACAGAAGCACTAAAATCTGAGGAGAAAGTTGTTGGTAAGTTAACCTCTTTGAAAATATCATGTTTATTCTTGATTATGAAGAAGTTGCATGCTTCCATGTCCTTATAAAAATAATTAATGATAATGACAATTTCAGAGTGGGTTTTAATGCAGCCAGTGCTTCTTAAAAAGCAGTGTAGAACATAATTATATGGCAGTTGTATGTAAGTGTATTTAGTATATTTATTTGAAGAAAGTAAATATAATTTACCTTAATAGTATTTTTATTATTCCATGTTTGTCTGCTTTTTTCCCCCTAGATTATAACTGAAATGAATGAAAAGGAAATGTCCAATAATGGCTACATTATAATTATTATGATATGTATCATATTACAGTAGGAGCTTTAAGAATAGTTTATATACATAATCCCAGTCATATAAAAACAATTTTTAAAACTGTTAGAAATTATCAAATTGCTCAAATATAAGCTTATTAGTCCAGTTAACAACTGGTTTAAATTTAGTTACTGTGCAGTGTCCTTAGGCTTTAAAGTTTTTTTAAAAGTCACTTATACCAAAATTTAGTTTTGTCTTTTATGTTTAGACTTATGAGCCATTTCTGTGTGCCAGTGAACAAGTTGCACTTTGACTAAAAGCTGTTGGACTCTAGCAGTTTATATTACATAGATATTAGCCAGTGCAAAATTTGTTTCTCATGTTCAATATTGAATGAGATCCACAAATACTATTCAACTTAGAGTATTTTCTGCTATCTAGACTATACAGTTAACCCTTGAACAGCACTGGTTTGAACTGTTGAGCAGCTGCTGCTAAGTCGCTTCAGTCGTGTTCGACTCTGTGCGACCCCATAGATGGCAGCCCACCAGGCTCTCGTATCCCCAGGATTCTCCAGGCAAGAACACTAGAGTGGGTTGCCATTTCCTTCTCCCATGCATGAAAGTGACAAGTAAAAGTGAAGTTGCTCAGTCGTGTCTGACTCTTAGCAACCCCATGGACTATAGCCTACCAGGGTCCTCTGTCCATGGTATTTTCCAGGCAAGAGTACTGGAGTGGGTTGCCATTGCCTTCTCCGTGTTGAGCAGCACTATTTTTTTTTTAAATGCAGATTTTTTTCAATAGTTAATACTACAATACTACACAGTCCACATTAGTTGAATCCATGAATACAGAACTGCTTCCCTCGTGATTCAGATGGTAAAGAGTCTGCCTGCAATGTGGGAGACCCAGGTTTGATCCCTGGGTCAGGAAGATCCCTTGGAGAAGGAACTGGCAACCCACTCCAGTATTCTTGCCTGAAGAACCCCATGAACAGATGAGCCTTGTGGGCTAGAGTCCATGGAGTCACAAAGAGTTGGACATGACTGAGTGACTAACACAGGAACTGTGGATTTGGAAGTGAAAGTTGTTGAATAAGTGTTCTGCTCTTTGCAACCCATGGACTCTAGCCCACCAGGCTCCTCTGTCCATGGGATTCTTCAGGCAGGAATACTGGAGTCGGTTGCCAGTTCCTTTTCCAGGGGATCGAACCCAGGTCTTCCGCATTGCAGGCAGATTCTCTACCATTTGAGCCACCAAGGGAGCAGGCTAACTATAAGTTATACTATGCTTGAATTTTCAACTGCGGAGAATGTGAAGGCTCCTAAACTCTGCATTGTTCAGGGGTCACCTGTACTTTGTTTTTCATTAAATCAACTGGGCGATTCTAGCATTCTCCAAAAGCATGTTTGTTTGTTTGTTTTCCTGTTTTCATGTGCTTTTCCCCCACTTCTTTACAGATACTTCTGCCATGCCCCGTGGTACTCCATTATATGGGCAGCCTTCATGGTGGGGGGATGATGAGGCGGATGAACAAAGACCTTTCAAGTCAAATGGCAAACCTGAAGAGAAAAATCACGAAACTGGAACATCAGGTAAAAAAATCTCAGACTGTGACATTAAATGGTTTTAAGGACAAACTTACTATCAAAGCAAAAATCTATTCTTAAAAGTGTATCTCCTATTATTTAAATGATATAGTTTAATAATATGGTTGGGCATTTTGAAATAATTATTAAAATGTTCTAACTAGACCAAAATAGTAAATGCAGACTAACTTTGTGTGTTTTCACTAGATTGACAAGCATATAATCGTATTTTTAAATGAAAAATTTTTATTATGTTCAAAATGTATGAGGTTAAAGCTTCTTTAAAATCTCGGTGTGCCTGATTTCGAGGGGTATGATAGCAACAAGATTAGCTGTTAAGCAGCCAGAATGAAGAAATAATTCTGAATCACATTCTCAGGTTAATAGTCAAGGAACATATTCTTTTGTTGCTGGAGAAATTTAGGAATGAACTAAGTCAAAAGCCAGAAAATCAAGATTTCCAGGAAATAAATGGAGGTATCAGTTGCCTGTTACATAAGGACTTGGCATGGACATCAACACTGGTGGATGGAGCAGCCGGTTTCCTTGATAATGGCAGATAAGGATCAGAACTGGAGGAATTAAATACAGGCACCAGGGAGCAGTATGTAAAGCCAACTGTGACTGAGTCAAGGATAGATTTCATCAGCACTCCTGTCAACTTTCTACCTTTCACCATAATTCTACAAGATAAATAAGACATTTTTCTTAGCTGGAGAATAAGAACACTGGTTCTTATTCATAAATATACTCTAATTTTACCAGGATACAGGTCTAAGAAAGCTGGCCTTATCAACTTGCTCTTAAAGTGCCCCAAACTAAAGTTGTCAACTTTGCAAATAAAGTCCCATCTCAGTTTTCTTATTTCTGTGGCCTACACAACTCTTTCTTCATGTTCAAGCTCAGAAGCTTAATATTATTTAGCATACCCTCAGATGCAAATGACAGAAATGCCACCTGATAACAAAACAGGACGGAAATGTACCGGCTTAAATAATGAACCTCTTTAGAATTGGTTAATGCAGCATCTCAGTGGCATCATCTGCTAGTGTTTTCTCTCGGACTCTCAGCCCTTTTGTTCAGTGGCTGCATACTAAGGAAGTTTCCCTAATACTCTTAGGCTGTTTGCCAGTAGCAGTTGGGGTGCATGCTACTTTGATCACATCCAGTCGAAAATAGCAAAGGTTGCTTCTAAAAGACCCCCTGGGAACTTTCCCCAAAGTTTTTAACACATCTGTCATTTCATTGATCTTTCATGGGTTCAGGAGTAGATCACGTGCTTATTTCTGAACCAATCCCTGGCAAGGGTTATGAGATTATCCTTAAGCCAGTCTTACCCATCTTGAAGCTGAATGTGGGGTTAATTTTCCCTCAAGGCACATGTGTTGTATCAGGGACGAGCAGATACCTGGGAATGTTGGAGTTCTTTTTGGAGGAAGAAATAGGAAACGGATTTTGGAAGACAGTCAAGAATGTCTACTTTATTTGAAATTTTTGTGTCTTCCCTTCCTTTCACTTCATCTGTTATATTGCCTACTTCTCTTGTGCTTTTTTCCCCTTTGAATCATAACTGAACTATTTCCAGTTTCAACCTTTCTGCAGTTCAGTTTGTGCAGTAAATCTAAGCTGTCCTTTATTTCCTTGGCTTAACAAAGACTTTATGTGAAGATTTTATATTTTCACATAGATTTTATGTCAAAATTTCCAACTGTATCCCACTTTCCTTAGCCTTATATCCCACTACAGTTATTTAGTGCTCTCCCAGTGCATTCCCACAAAATTAGACTAATTTCTGCCTTCTCTTCTCCCACAGGAGTATATACACATAAATCCAGTAGTATAAAATTCTAAAGGATATGTCTGTGTATGTGTTTCGTAACACTTTTATTTAGTATTTTGTGTGTATTCCTTATCTTAACTGCACATTTCTTACTCCAGGGATCACATGTTATATTATCATGTGTACTAGAGCAACCTAGGAGAGAGAGAGGGAGGGAGAAAAGGAGGAAGGGAGAGAGAGAAGAGTGAGGGAAAAGAATGTACTAATTATTAGGGAGTTAAATGAAACACAGCATAATTTAATGTTCCCAGATTCTGAAAATAATTGTGATAGTGAGTTTATCTAGCCGTTAAAGATCCTTCTACCCAAAACAACTTCTGAAATCTGAAATAAATATCTTGTGGAACACAGTGAAGTATAATTGTAATTTTTGTACTGGAGACAGAACTATGATTTATTAACAATAGATAATACTTCAGTGGTGCTTACTTTATCCAGACACTCTGAGTGCCCTGTGTATATTTAATCATTTAATCCTCATAGCTGTACCTGAAAGTAGTTACTATTATCATGCCCATTTTATAGATAAGTAAGTGGCAGCACAGTGATGTGAGTTTATTCACAAGGTCACTCAGCTAGCAAAAAGTGTAGCTGGGATTCTAAGCCAGGTGACCTGACTTATAGAGTCCATGCTATTACCAACAGTTAACTTTTCAGCAGTCATTACACACCCACCCACACACATTCAAAATCATTCCAAAAGAATATACTTTGTAGAGTATAAAGACTAAAATAAACACCCCAAAAACAAACTGACATAAAAATCAATCCCTCATGCCTCAGCATAATAAAATGAATTTCAAGCTGTGAAGTGTCCAGTAGTAATTTCATCTATGTGAATGAAACTAAATTCTTAAATGATTATCAGCTTGTGTGGCCTATCTCATTGAGTATCTTTTCTGCCAGATGACAAAAGCTGCTTCATAATCATGGGATTATTTTTTGAGTTAGAAGGAATTTAGTGATTTACATCTTTTGTTAAGAAGCTTAAAGCACTCTGTCAGATTCAGCTGATTAAAAGCTTTAATGAGAGTCTCATTTACTTTCATATATTAGCATCAGGATGTGATTGTTATGGTAAAGCGTCTGTCTACAATGCGGGAGACCCAGGTGACCCAGGAGACCCAGGTTCGATCCCTGGGTTGGGAAGATCCCCTGGAGAAGGAAATGGCAATCCACTCCAGGATTGCTGCTGCTAAGTCACGTCAGTCGTGTCCAACTCTGTGCGACCCCATAGATGGCAGCCCACTAGGCTCCCCCATCCCTGGGATTCTCCAGGCAAGAATACTGGAGTGGGTTACCATTTCCTTCTCCAATGCATGAAAGTGAAAAGTGAAAGTGAAGTCCCTCAGTCATGTCCAATTCTTCGCGACCCCATGGACTGCAGCCTACCAGGCTCCTCCGCCCATGGGATTTTCCAGGCAAGAGCACTGGAGTGGGGTGCCATCACCTTCTCCGACTATTACCTGGAAAATCCCATGGACAGAGGAGCCTGGTAGGCTACAGCCCATGGGGTCGCAAAGAGTCAGACACTACTGAGAGACTTCACTTTCACTACTATAGGATGAGGGAAACAGTTTACAAGTCTGATAAAATTTATGATGCCAGCACGTGTTGTAAAGTTTGAAAATTAAATGCTATTTTATTCGGTCATTGTGAAATTAAAAATTTTTTTTTTTAGTGTTTAAAATTGTGAAATATAAATGATTAGTTTATTTGTGCTCTAAGCATGCTTTTCTGGTAAAAACAGAAAGTGATTTGCTTCTTCATTACCAGTTTTTAGAATGTAGAATCTTAGTTGTCCTTTAGTTGCTAAGTCGCTTCCAACTCTTTGTGACCCCATGGACTGCAGACTCCCCTGTCCTTCATTGTCTCCCAGAGTTTGCTCAAACTCATGTCCACTGAGTCAATGATGCCATCCAACCATCTCATCCTCTGTCACCCCCTTCTCCTCCTGCCCTCAATCTTTCCCAGCATTAGGGTCTTTCTTTTCCAGTGAGTTCACTCTTTGCATCAGGTGGCCAAAGTATTGGAGTTTCAGCTTCAACATCAGTCCTTCCATTGAATATCAAGGTTGATTTTCTTTAAAATTGCATGGTTTGATCTCCTTACTGTCCAGGGGACTCTCAAGAGTCTTCTCTAGCACCCAAAAATCTTAGTACTTATTTTAAAAGGTGAACATTCCAGAAAGGATACTAGAGTATCTACTCCCTAGTAACTTATGTCCCTTTCTGTGGGTCCATGTGTATCCAGAATCTCCTACCTATTTACCTTAAATTCCCCAAAATCCTGGAAGCAAATATTAGAGCAGTCAAGTTCTCCTGAAGTAGTGTGAATATTTTGAGTCCTATTAAAGGAGAACTTGTCCTCGATTTAGTTCAGATGTGTTCTCTGACCTGCTAACATGGTTTAAACATTTTTTAAGTTATAATTAATGGCCTTAAAGTGTTGCATTTTGAAAAGGTTGCATATAACTGTGAAGAGTAGATTTTTGGCTCTTTTACACTGATTTTTTAATCTAATTGAACTAAATTTTAAGACTTTTGAGTTGTAATTCCTTTTTGATAAAAGGAGTTTCCCAATCTTTGTAATTTGAAGTACTTGAACGTACTAGGTTGGATGGATATCTTAAGTAGAATTTGCCTTCGTAATTACAGTCTTTGTAAGCATCTTGAAATAGCTTAATATTTCATGTAATTTAGAAGGCAATGGCACCCCACTCCAGTGCTCTTGCCTGGAAAATCCCATGGACGGAGGAGCCTGGTGGGCTCCAGTCCATGGGTCGCTAAGAGTCGGACACGACTGAGCGACTTCACTTTCACTTTTCACTTTCATGCATTGGAGAAGGAAATGGCAAGCCACTCCAGTGTTCTTGCCTGGAGAACCCCAGGGACTGCGGAGCCTGATGGTCTGCCATCATGGGGTCGCACAGAGTTGGACACGACTGAAGTGACTTAGCAGCTTAGCAGCAGTACAGAAGAAGGAAGGGAACATTTTTTTCTAGATTATGTATATCATGAGATTCCCTGGAAAGTGACACAATCATAAAATGCCTTAAGAACTTAAGGATATTGCTCTTCTGGTTTAGATAACCATAATTGATTCTAGCATGATGATTTATTAAATACTCTTGGTTGAGGTTAATAATTAAGTATTAGTATGAATGAAAATTATTCTAATAATATTTTATTCATACCAATGTTTTATTATTAATCTCATTAAGAGTATTGAGGGCTTCCCTGGACAGGGAGGCCTGGCGTGCTGCGATTCATGGGGTCACAAAGAGTTTGACACGACTGAGCGACTGAACTGAACTTGTAGCTAAAATGGTAAAGAACCTGCCAGCAATGCAGGAGCCCCAGGTTCAATCCCTGGGTCGGGAGGGTCCCTTGGAGAAGGGAATGGCTACCCACTCCAGACACTTCTTGTCTGGAGAATTCCATGGTCAGAGGAGCCTGGAGGGCTACAGTCCTTGGGGGTCGCAAAGAGTTGCACATGACTGAGTTTACTTTAGTATAAATAAAACAGTTTTTGAAGAGAAATTCATGTTAAATTCGTAAATTTCAGAATGATTTTTACCAGTACTAAGAAAGGAAAGCTCTTTTATTTTTCTATATTAATTTAGAAGACCCTTAATAATTTCTCTAGTGGTCCTACAATCCCAAGTATAGTAGGCCAACACTTAATCTGGTTTTATCATCTTTAGCAAAATGATTTCCTCTACTAATGAATTTTCCAAATGACCAAACTTCACTTTTACAACTGCAATTTTGTTTTTTAAGTTTAACCGTTCCCTTAATTTCTATTTAGCCATGTCATTTCCTTAAGCAAAGAAGGCTAAATATTATTAAAATGTTTACTTTATGACTCAGAAGCCTCATTATGAATATCAATAATTGAACTATATGTTACAGTAATGTCCTTGGGAGACTTGATGTAAGATTGTTTGCCCATATACTGAATGGTTCTGAACTGCTGTGTTTTTGAGCCACATGTCTGCTCTTTATTGTTTTTTGACTTATCTCGTTTTCTTAGTGCAGTATATCTGACCTTAATCCTTGCTTTTACATACCCTCCAGATTTGTCACATGTAAGCTGAGTAAATAGTCAAAAAAAAAAGGTTCTCAGTGAGGGATGAGGACATGGGTATTGCCATATCTGTCTTGGGTTTTTAGTTAGATGTTTGGTTTTAGTTTCTTGTTTCCCTAGTTCGCTGTGTTGGAGAGTTGGGGGAGAAAAAGTGAGAGAAACATTTATTTGTGTGCCTACTTTGTGCCAGACTTTTTCTGGGTGACTTATGCTATCTCAGTTAATACATACCTCACTGACTCGTCACAACAATCTTATGGGTGGGTATTATTTTCTCATTTTACAATGAGAAAAATGAGAATTAAGAACTGATAGAGGTGGGACTTACCTGATTTCAAATCTTCTTCCTGCTTTCTGCTAAACCAGGCTGTTTGACTATAATCATCAGATCATAAATGCTGTCTTTCTACTCTGTTGTGCTGTTGACATTGTTAGATAACTGATTACTGGATAAATTGGGTGTTAGCCTATAGAGGTCTCAGATTCTAACCTTTGGAGGAAAGTCAGTTTTGAAGTAGGAATAACTTAGAAAATAATAACCTTAAAAATAGTTACATGCAGTTGGTGACCTCTGCTTTTTAATGTGTTACAAAGTGAAAGCATGTTAAAAGTATGTCAGAAATAACTGTGGAGTTTTTCTTCTCAAGGGAGGAAAATTGAGAACATACTCATTTGAATCATTAGTGACAAGTAGATGGTAAATGCTATCCCCCTGGGCCAGCTTGTTGCAGTCACTGCTTTATAGTTTAGTCACATCGTTTATTTGAGCATTCAGGTAGTGGGGGTAGGAGACTGCTGCATTCTGTCCTCAGTGTTACTCTGTTCCTGTAAGGATGCGGAAAACAAAATGAGCGAATGCGGTCAGGTAGATAGGAAGGATAGTTCTACATGAAATTGGTCAGGAACAGTACATTATTAAATTAGTAAATAAATCAGTGTATGAAAAAATAAAAACATCAGTGATTTTATCAATATATAGAGAGCAGTCAATGCATTTTACTCTCATGGTAATTTTAAGTGACAGGCCTCCAACGTAAACATTCAAGGGGACATTTTAATATTAAGGAAAAAATAAATGAGCTCTTTAATAAAGACGTTTTTGGAACATTACTTAGGTTATTAAGAATCTTGCATATCCTTTTCTTCTAAGTAGTGTGTAGAATTACTGCTTTGATAGTATAGAGTTTTTCTGATACACTTTTTTATTTTCAGTGGTGAGGAAACACTAAGTAGATTTGACAAGGATAATTTTTCTGTTAAAAATTGTTTCGTTATATATTCTGTTTACTGTCTGTGTAATATTTTTCTCTTCTCTTTTTTTTTTTTTCGAAAGTGGAACTTGAAGTCTTTAATGATCTGTGCCCTCCTCCAGGGGATCTTCACAACCCAGGGATCGAACCCAGGTCTCCCACATTGCAGGTGGACTCTTTACCATCTGAGCCACCAGGAAAGCCCCAAATACTGGAGTGGGTAGCCTATCCCTTCTCCAGGGGATCTTCCCGACCCAGGAATCAAACCAGGTTCGCCTGCAATGCAGGTGAATTCTTTGCCGTCCTCGTTGGTTGTATTTTACACTGGAGATAATTCTTAATTTGGAACTTCCCAGGTGGTGCTCGTGGTAAAGAACCCGCCTGCCAATGCAGGAAACATAAGAGATGTGAGTGATTCCTGTGTCGGGAAGATCCCCTAGAGAAGGGAATGGCAACCCTCTCCAGTATTCTTGCCTGGAGAGTCCCGTGGGGAGGAGCCTGGTGGGCTGCAGTTCTTGGATCGCAAAAAGTCGGACATGACTGAAGCGACTTGGCACACGCGCAGTACCTTGTGCCGCACACTGGACTGTAGAGATGTTGCTGTCCCATTCTTGTGTAACCTAAAAGCAAACAGTTTTATGACTTTCATATTCAGAGTGTTGCTAAGAAACTGATTATAGCACCTGAAGAATTCCATCGGTATTTAATACTTGGAAAAATGTTTCAAGAGACCAAATACTTCACTTAATTAGAAAAGTATTATAAACAACCTTGTCCCTCATATATTCTTTCCTAATAAATTATCTGTAAATGATTTTTCTATCAATGTGTTTTTAAAAGGAATGCTCTTTTGAGCTTTAGGGAAAGTTTTTATTTGAATTCACTCTTTACCATCTTTATAATAGTGCTTTTGCTTCCTGAAAATCAAAGCAGTTTAATCTTAATTTTTTTTTGCATTTATAATATCTGATAACAGATTTAAGACATTTCGGTTATCATTTTCATTTTTATGCCTTCACATATTTTATATAGAGATGCATTTATTTTCATACCTTCTTATTTGTCTCTGAGGCAACAGAGGAATAGTGTTCCAGAATTACTTGCTTATGCCAACTCTTGTTGGTGATCTGAGATTTATAATTCAGCTTTCCTCTAAGGATTTTTGGCAGTTGAGCACATTCTGCTGTATAGAAATGTACATGAATTTTCTTTTGGAATTAATTGGCTGGCAACTGAATTTTCTATTTTTAACTTTCTTGTTTCACAATGCTGCTTGGATTGCATTTTACAAGCAAACCACATGTCTTTACTCATTCTTTTCTTTATAAAATGTTATCTGTCTTCTTGTAAGGATCACACATTATAATATTATTTTTGTGATTCTGAAAGTAATATCTCTGAATTGTGATGGTGAAGAATGGTAAGTAAAATCATCCTGTCCAGAATGTTGCTTATGTATTAACCTCATGTTTCCTTCTTCATTTGAACACTCGTTCTCCTTTAGAAATTTACTTGTTTTTGCAATATTTCATCCTCCTTACTTGATAAGGAAACTCATATTTTTTTCTCTCTCTAGATATGTACATTGAACATGCATCTCCATCTACATTTGATTTCATTTCTTTTGTACTTTTGATGATTTCTGGATCCACATTGGAAACAATATAGACCTAGCCATGCAAAATCCCATCTCTTAACTGCTTTGCTATCCTTTGCACTGCTGCTTATCTTGCATCTCCTATTGGTAACAGAAATGCCATGTTTATAATAAAAATTATTTCTCTTTTATGACTTTTGTCATTCTTTTTCATCTAAGCAGCAATCTGCCTTCTGATTCCCATGGAGTAATGGAAGTGGCCATTACTATACTCCTTCAAGTTCTAGAAGCTCCCAAATATTTTGAATTTTCTCTTATTTTTCTTATTAGGGTGCAGCATAGATGCCAAGCAAGTTGAAGAACAATCTGCAGCTGCAAGTGAAGAAGTACTTTTTCCTTTCTGTAGGGAACCAAGTTATTTTGAAATCCCTACAAAAGAATTTCAGCAACCATCACAAATAACAGAGAGCACTATTCATGAAATCCCAACAAAAGACACACCAAGTTCTCATACAGCAGGTGCAGGGCATGCTTCATTTACCATTGAATTTGATGACAGTACCCCAGGGAAAGTAACTATTAGAGATCATGTGACAAAATTTACTTCTGATCAGCGCCACAAGTCAAAGAAGTCTTCTCCTGGAACTCAAGACCTGCCGGGGATTCAAACTGGAATGATGGCACCCGAAAACAAAGTAGCTGACTGGCTAGCACAGAACAACCCTCCTCAGATGGTATGGGAAAGAACAGAAGAGGATTCCAAAAGTATTAAAAGTGATGTTCCAGTTTACTTGAAAAGGTTGAAAGGTAACTTTTCAGAACTTCCTTTCTTATGGTTAACTTCAGTCTTCACAGTTACCAAACTATGATTAGAAAAATAATTATATGATATATAATTATATCATGTAAGCAGATAAGAAGCATATAAGAAGCATATCATATAAGCATATAAGAAGCAGATATAAAGCTCCTGCTTCTGCTTTTTTGAAGGTTTATATTTGATCTTAAAGTTCAAAAGCCAGCCATTCTGCCCATATCCAACTTACTCATTCAAAGCAGTCTGCCTTCATTTTCTTGCCAAAACCAAATTGGTTTTGTAAATTTATATGTATGCCATAGAGACTTCCCTCGTGGCTCAGACGGTAAAGCGTCTGCCTATAATGCAGGAGAGCCAGGTTCGATCCCTGGGTCAGGAAGAACCCCTGGAGAAGGAAATGACAACCCACTCCAGTACTCTTGCCTGGAAAATATATGCCATTAAATATCCTTTTCCTGTGGAAATATTCATTCATTTCACCAGTGGAATTCCTTAGAAGACAGTTCTCATAATTTTCCTGATTTAAGGAAAATATATGTTTAATTCTATTCTCTACTGTGTGCTTCCTGTAAAATGTCAACATGTAGATTTTAAACGTTTTAAGTTACTGAATTATGGGCTTAGAGTTCTACTCTGGCAATATAGTCACATTGTTGGTGGAGTGTTTCAGACTGTTCTCAAGATACTCTAATCATGAAACAAATAGATATACTAGGACTTAATTGAATTAAGAATTCACTAGTGAAAATTGCAGTTAAAGGTTTATTTTTGAAATAATTATTAAATGTTTTATTAAAAATACTTGACAAAAAATATTTTATTAAAATACATCAGAGTATCAACTAATCATTTTCCCCCATTAGTTTTGCTAGTTAAATTTTAATTTAGAATTTGCTAAATACAGATTTATGTTACTATATCTTGATTTTATTTAACAAGCTTACTATAAGGGAAATGATTACATGTTAATCTGATCATTCTGTTACCATACAAAAAGTAAAAGAGCTTTAAAAGAATACTTGTTGAGCTGAGATTGTATATTACTTACCTTATATCTCTAGCCCTTTCCTGGGATTTGAGTATGTGATAGTTACTCAGTAATTTGAATAATCAATGAATGACTTCATTATTATTGACAAAACTGACCCTGGTTTAACCTGTACTTTATGGTTTGGGATTCTCTTCACCTAATGGAAGAAATACCTATTTCCTATTTGCTTCTAAGCCGTTTCAAGATTGTGAGATGGTGTGATTACCTAATTCTTTGTCAGGGCCTATTACCATATTTAATTATAATCATAAGCAGTTAACCTGGCATACAAACTTTTGACATGTAATTGTTGTCTTTACTCCTACTAGATAATAACATACATAATTGAGACCTATATGTGTATTGATATGTATATAGGTTAAAGCTTACATATAAATCAATTTGTAAATTGATCATTTTTTATGGATTGGATAAAATAAGACTGATATCCTAGTATAATGTAAAAAGTAGTATAAACTTTGAAAATTTAGAAATAACATGTTCTTTAGACCATCCTTAATAAATGTACACAAATGAGCTAAGAGATAAACCACCACTAAAAAATACCTTTATGGAACTTTCCTGACATTCCAGTGGTTAAGACTCTGCTTCCACTGCAGGAGGCACAGGTTTCACCCCTAGTTAGAGAACTAAGATCCTCCAAGCCATGTGGTATGGCCAAAAAAAAAAAAACCTTTACTACACCCTATTATTGTAACTGTAATTTTACTTATAATGACTATTTTCTGTTTTAGCTGTTATTTTGATTCCTGTTAGAGGCATTGATATTCACATTCAGACTGTATTCATATATTATGTTAGATTTTTAAAATCCTTACCAGAAATTATACAAATTATTATTATCCCTCAGAGTTGATTTATAGGTAGATATACATTCTAGTATGTTGTCATTGCATAGAACCCTGCTTTTAAATTTGCCTTCAGAACATTTTACAAACCATCTAAGAAAATGTCTTTGTGAATATGCCTCATTTTTGATCCAAGATTTATCCATTTTATTTTTTCAGATGTATTTACAAATGACATTTTACTTTCCCCCAAAGTTAGAGCTGCCATCATCAGATAAAGATTTTCCACAATTTAAGAGATCAAAAGTATATACCTAGTCTCTAGATAAATATAAGTATAGCAAATAGAAACTATTTTACAATAATTAGATATTCAGCAACTGCTTAGATCGGTCAAAAACTTGAAAGTAGGCAAAACAAAACAACTTTGCTCCTGCAAGAGTGAAATGCACGTGCTTTGGGACAGTGAAGACAATAATGTACACAAAGTCCATACACTTTTACCCATTAGAAGAGTTGAAGCTTCTTTTGGCCACAGCTACTGATTAGTTACAGTCAATCTATCCTAAAAAATACTAGAAGAACTTCAACATATTAATGCATGATTAATGATAGAACAGAAAAAATCTGAACAGTTCCTAATGATGTTTCTGTTAAATAAAAACAAAAATTGCAGTTTTTTCATCTGATCAGATGTGTTATCTTGTATAACACTGGGAAATGAAAGAATAATTTTCTACAAAGAAAATGGCTAATCTATAACCTTTTAACCTGTAACTTAAAAGACACTGAAAAGACCTGACACCAGATAAGCACCAAATTTTTATATGTTGTTACAAGAATTATCATATAAGTATGTCATAACATATGACTGTATGTTATATATGTGTTATAACATATATAATTATGTTATAACATATAACTTGTTACAAGAAATAATACATAACTAACATGGACTCTATGGACATGAGTTTGAGTAAGTTCCAGGAGTTGGTGATGGACAGGGAAGCCTGGCATGTTGCCATCCATGGGGTCACACAGAGTCGGGCACGACTGAGCGACTGAACTGAACAAGAACTAAAGTCTGTAAGATGGTGTTTTCATATTGTGTATGTGTGTAATATGGGTTATCTGGTCCCATTACACATGAAATATGGGAGTTTAGTTATTTACAGCTCTTACAAACTGGATTCCTTTTCAGTATATCCAGTGCAATATGAAATAGGTTGTACAATGTGCAATTTTCCTGAGTTTTGTATTTGAACTAGTGGTTTGTTTGCTTCTGCATTCCATCTGCCTATCCTTTATCCCTAGATTAATTATCAAGGCAGGGATTCCATTAATTAAACTAAACACTAATTTTTGTTTTTTTTCTTTTCGTATTGCATTTTCACTAGTTGCTAATTTGAAGGAAGATTTTCAGATTTAGTTCTGGAAGTATTGAAATACACCTGGTTGACTAGATTCATTTAAGCTTTCTTCTAAAGAACTATCTTTTAAGCCCTCATTTGTGACTCAGTCTAAAACACCCATAGAATAGCTCAACTTTCCATTAAATTCATGCTATAAGAATATAATAATTGTCATTTGATTATTTCCTCTAGTGTGCTTATTGTTTACATGATAAGAATTCTAAATCAGTGAAAAATCAAGTAGTTTTCATAAAGTTTCACACTTAATCCTTAACAGAGCTATGAAGAGTAACAAAAAGCCTCTGTTAGGAAGCTGATATTTTCAAAATTCAACTGCATTATTCTATCTTGACTCTATATGCTTAATGGAGAAAACATATTTTTGTCTCGTTATATTTAGCAACATGCCATTTGTCTGGTAGGTTTATATAGGATTTCATAGTCTATGCTTTTTCCATGCTAGACCTTTTAGCATGCTTTATTTAACTCGTTGAAGCCACCAGAGTTGAAATGAGCACACATACAAAATCGCAAAAATTACCATAGCTAGAAAGATGTTTGTAAAGAATTGTACAGTAATTGGTGGAAACTGCAAATTTGCATTTTTAAATATTAAAAAAGGAAAGGAATGCTGTACTTTTGAAAGTTTTGAACATCACTGAAATTAACGATTCATCACACTTTTTTATTGCATTTGCATTCTCTTTTCCTGGTGTAACGATAAGCATTTCGGTGGGATCACACTTTTTTCTGTCTTTTCCTTTCTAATGCTAAAGATAAATTTTTGATTGTTTAAATAAGGTATAAGATTTAAAGGCAGGATTAATATTTAATGTTACAAATATAGACTATCACAGATGTTGTAGCACTGCTTATCTTTTAAGGCATTGATGAACCATTATAAAGTTAAAATTTGGAGAAAGAAAAGTAATCCTATTCAAGTGTTTATAAAGGACTCATTGTTGGTTGATGTAATTTGAATGTAAGCATTGCAATTGAGGGAAGTTTGCAGAGCCTGTTACTGAAAAGAACATATGACTTTGGATTGAAAGGGGGGAGGGGCAGAACAAGCAGCACTTTTGTATATGCTTTGATTTTCTACATAGGATTTTTTCCCTTCTCTATTATGCGGTTTCTTTTCTGTGTCCAGGAAACAAACATGATGATGGTACACAAAGCGACTCAGAAAATGCTGGGGCTCACAGGCGCTGTAGCAAGCGTGCAACTCTTGAGGAACACTTAAGGCGCCACCATTCAGAACAGAAAAAACTACAGAAGGCCCAGGCTACTGAAAAGCATCAAGACCAAGCTGTTGTAAGTCAAACTGCTTTTATGATTGCATTCTTTGATGAAGACAATCCCAGAAAAAGAAGGTCATATTCTTTCTCTCAGAGTACGGGAATCTTGTGTCAGGAAACTACTCATTCAGCACCACATACAAAACTTGAAAAAACAAAATCTCCAGCAGCAGATGCCAAAGTGGTTTCTTTGTCTTTACAGACTAGCTCTGCGCACCACAGAGGGGGGCATGGTGTTCCACATGGGAAATTGTTAAAACAGAAATCAGAGGAGCCATCGGTGTCAATTCCCTTCCTACAAACTGCATTATTAAGAAGTTCAGGGAGTCTTGGGCACAGACCAAGCCAGGAGATGGATAAAATGTTAAAAAATCAAGCTACTTCCGCTGCTTCTGAAAAGGATAATGATGATGACCAAAGTGACAAGGGTACTTATACCATTGAGTTAGAGAATCCCAACAGTGAGGAAGTGGAAGCAAGAAAAATGATTGACAAGGTAAATAATTGGTATTAGTTTTCTCGTGCTGTATTTAACTGTTGGAAATTATTAGAGGATATAAAATGTTTTCATGTAGTTAGTATATTAAAACTTCAGGATTTTATTAGGGAACTGAAAACCTAACAATAAGACCAAAATACTTTCTGGTTTTGTTCTGCTGTATTCTGAATTTGCTTGAGTTTCATATGTAAAGTTCTGTACATATAAGCTGTTTGGACCTGTTAAAGTTTTAATAATTTAAGATTGACTTTTTAAATGCTACATCTTGACCATGCTCACTTTGCATTTAAAAACTAAAAATCAAAGAAAACCAGATTACTGTTGACTCCATTAATATAAACATGAGCTTCAATTGAAAGTAGTTAAAGTTTTCCTGCCTACTAATTTTATTTTGGAAGCAGATGAAAATACATGTTTAATCCATTTTATTCTTTCTCCTTAGTTTCTCCTCTTAATTTCTATTCACTGCTGTCTGTGGTGATAGAAAAGAAATGTATAAACACAAAATCAGCATGTTTATGATACTCTGAGTTTAACCAAGGGTATACCTAGTTATGATAATAATTTACATTACAGATTTTATTTTTGATGTATTTGATTAAGGTGTATAATGATTGTTGTATGGTTTAAAAAGTAGTTTTGCCCCCAGTAATGAAAGATTGACTTTAGAATCTGCTGTATATTTGATCCCCTGGAAGACAGAAACATAAATTTGGCTAAGCATTAATCTCTTGTTTCAGTTCTTGTTACTTAGCATGTGAGCAGCATTAGCATCACTAGAGAGCCTGTTAGAAATACAAATCTCCAGCCCATCTTAAACATAGTGAAAAGGAATCTGCTTTAAAAGTAGGGCTCATATGCAGATTAACATTTGAGATACACTAGTTCAGATGATGAGCTTAAACAGTGGTCTTTTAGAGAATAGACAAGGTAACCCTTTGGGAAGCAGGAAATTATTGGGACTTATATTTACTTTTAATTTCATAGTTTTTATTTCTGTTTAAGAGTGTGTTCTATGGTGTATACAGTCTATTACTACATTGGTATGTGTATATATATATATATATAATTTCTAACATCCATTTATTGAGGGGCAAATGCTCAGAATTGTTCAGTGTTGGGGTATAGAACTCCAGACTTCCGGAAACCCATTAGTTTAGGAAATAGATATTATGATAGTTGTTAATAAGAGAAATAAATTTTTAAAAAAAGAGAAATAAAGTTTTAAAAAATTAACAAACATAAAGTAATATTTCTAATAATAGTAAAGGAAAGCTAAGAACACAGTTGTAGCAATAGAAAATGACTCAGTCATTTCTAATTATTTTCATCACTGGGAATCAATAATGACATTACTTTCAGATTAAAGTTAGTATATTTCTATTTAAGATACTGTCAAGTAGAAAATAAAAGGATAGGTTTTGAAAAAAAGCTAATAAGTTTTAAAATTCAGATTAATTTTATTCTAGTATAGTTTTGTTTGATTTATGTATATTTCACTTATAGTTTATTGATGTTTCTCTATTAAAAGATCTTTCAGTGAGAGATTATATTGTAGTAGTTTAAAAACATGAACACTTGTAGGCAGACAGATCTATACTAGCTGTACCAGATACAAGTACACTGAGTGAACACTAGATTGCAGAAAGAATTCAATAAAATATATGAGGCTTATTATTATAATGCTATCTTATGATAAAAGGTCTATGAGGAGTTTCCATGTATGAATCTCTACACTAGGTTTTGATAAATCCTGAAAAGTTCCTCAGCATTGAAAAGGTCAAATCTGGAACTCAAATGGAAGTTAAAGTGCAAGGAAATAGCCTGGCCACAACAACAGAAAGTCAAGAAGGAAGTCCCTGTTGGCAGTTGAGACTCTTGAAAAGTCAACTGCTGGATGAAGAGGACCACAAAACCTGGTGTATACCTGCTGTCCATAATAAGCATCCTTTTTTTCATTTTCAAAAAGAGTCCCAATTTCAGTGACAAAGTATATGGTTACACTATGGATAAAGAAAGCCAAGAATCTAAAGCAGGATTCATTTAAGGGAATAATGTCAGAATGTGACTGAGTAGATAATTCAGTCATTCTTAGTTTGTATAAACCAGAAAACAAAGCTAAGGCCATAATTGTAGGGGAAAACAGGAGTCACTACATTATGTTGTGAATGCCAAAGAAAAAGTGCTGAGATTCTACTGGCTGTGGTTAAAGCTAGAGGTCAGATTCAGGCTAACTAAAGTCAGGCTCTGGGAAAACAAATGTCTGAAGAAAATGAAGTAACCTGTGAGCATGAAGAAAACAAAGACCCAAAATAGAATCAGGGCGTAAGAAGGACTTTGGGAGGATGGGAGGAGATTCAGACATCATATCAAGTTGCTCGGGAAAGCTTTGTCATCCGTTTTCTCCCTTTTAAAGTTGGGGTGTGTGGGATGGAAGTGGGGACTATCAGCTGTTGTCCCTCGGAATTTAATTGTTATTTGGGCCTGAAAACTTCAGTGTGGTTTCTTTCCTTTTTTACTCCCTCATTTGAGAGCTGGTTTCTTACATTAATTTTTTTCTCAACCTTTATTCAGCATCTGCCATGTGCCCAGCTTTGTGTTAGGAGAGAGAGAGATTGAAATGGAAAAGACAGAGTTCTTCCCCTCAAGAACTAAGTTATATGGAGGCATGGAAATATACAAGTGAAAACATATGCATTAAAAATAGTATGGTGGATGCTTTGATGAGCAAACTGTTCAAGTAAGGGTACCAATAGCTTCCATGAGGAGATCTCAGGTTAAATATCTTTTCCTCAGAGAAGTCTTTAACTGTCCAATCTAAGGAAACACCCCTCTCCTCCCCTGTACTATCAAATCAGCTTGTTTTGTTTTAATCATAAGCTCTATCAGCATTTGATAGTTTCCTGTTTATTTATTTGCCTCTCTGCTCCCCTATAATACACACACAAACACACACATGTGCAAGAATATAAACCCCATGACTATAGGAACCTAGTGCCTGGCATATAAAATGTCCTCAGTAAATACCGAATTTAATTGCCAACCAAGCTCGTTTTGAAACGTACAGGATTAATCCCATAATAGGCATGGGGTCGCTAAGAGTCGAACACGACTGAGCGACTTCACTTTCACTTTTCACTTTCATGCATTGGAGAAGGAAATGGCAACCCACTCCAGTACTCTTGCCTGGAAAATCCCATGGACGGAGGAGCCTGGTAGGCTGCAGTCCATGGGGTTGCTAAGAGTCGGACACAACTGAGCAACTTCACTTTCACTTTTCACTTTCACGCATTGGAGAAGGAAATGGCAACCCACTCCAGTGTTCTTGCCTGGAGAATCCCAGGGACGGGGGAGCCTGGTGGGCTACCGTCTATGGGGTTGCACAGAGTCGGACACGACTTAGCAGCAGGCATGGTCAAGGAGAGTTTTTCAAAAATATGGAGCAATCTTTTCAAAAGCCCAGGAGGGTAGAGGCCTTGTTCAGAGGACTGCAGTTACTTTCAGAGAGATGAGATTGGACTAGACATTGATGGCCTCTCCATATTGTATTAAGGACTTTAATGTTTTTGTTTTAATGCTGAATGCAGTTGTGAATCATTGAACACTTTTAAATCTGGCAATGACATGCAAATCATTGTCATAAGTGTGAAGAATGGATTGAAACTTGGAAAGGCTGGAAGCAGAGAAGGTGATTAAAAAGCTACTGACATGTCCAGTAGTCAGTTAAATATAAATGTCTGGATCTTAGGTAAGAGATCTGGGCTGAAATAACATTTCTGGAATTACAAGAGGGTAGCTGTGAATGCAAAATAAAGATGAGATCACCTGGAAAGAGTGTATAAAAGTGAAAAGAGGCAAAGTATGAAATTCTTAGCAACACCAGTATAGGTGGACAAAGGAATAAGAGTGAATAAAGGAGGATCAAACATAGGACTAAGAGAAAATAAAAAGAACAGTAGCACCTTGGAATCAAAGACAGAATAATAAAAGTGAGTAAGCAGCAGTTTCACATGATACACTGACATTAAATATGCTAAGCACTAGAATGCCGTTTCAGTTTTTCCCCAAAGTACATTGTATTTCTGCGTCTAGAGACGATAAACAGAACATATACTTGCCTTGCAACTCAGGAGAAGTTGCATACTGTTAAAGTAGGATCTCTTTAAAGAGATGATCAAGCTATTATGCCATTATCTTTTTCTGTGTCGTTGTACTGTTATGTAATTCAAGGGCACTGAGATATCTCTGCCCCAACCTCCAAGTTACGGGATTACAGCATTTTGGTTTATACTTCTGTGTTGTGTGTTTGTCAGTACATAAAACTTATTGTATGCTCTGTCCCCAAATTTACTTTTTATAATATTAATGCATGTCTGTTATTCATAAAGAACTCTTAAGTTTTACATCTAAGCTTACATGGAGATGTGCTATAATAAGAAAGTGCTGTTAACTGCCTGGATTAAAGGTAATTATCTTCCGCTGCAACGATAGCCTCCCCTAGACCTCCCTCCTTTGACTTCCCTATAATAACCTAGAGAACCCATCATAGTACCAGTTTCTTTTCCCCACTCCTTCGTCCAAAACACTGCTAAGGGAAGAGAAGGATACTGTCAGGGCTACTTCATAGACTTTAAGCTAAATGAGAAAGACGAAGTGAAAACAGAAAGCCAAATATTAAATGAAAAAAAAATACTGGTCTTTGTAGAGGTCTTGAGATTCTTTTGAAAAAAGTATTTTTCTTCTCCACAAATTTCATACCATAGACCAGTTCTACCAGATACTTCTTTCCTGAGTTTTGATTCCCCCAGTGCCTCTTATTAGCATATTCTCTCCCTTCCTGGGGTCTTGTATCTATCAGTGCTTATTCTGTAGGCAACAAGTGGTAGGGAAGAATCCAGAACCAGGAGAACTATACAGGACTGGAAACACAAAATGAGGAACATCGACAGCAGTGAGACATCCCAAAGGAAGTCAGTGCTGAGAACTTGGATCCAGGTATAAGCAATTTGGAATGAAGATACTCCAAACTCTCTGACATTCACAGCAGGATTCTAGACTAGGTTCGAGTGAGAGTCAGGGAACTTGATAAAGCAGAGTCAAAATCTAGGTAAAGAGAGCCTGTTAAAACACAGAGGAGGGAGGTATGTGCAGAGTCCACTCATATACCCAGTCAGGTATCTGGGAACTAAAGGAAAAGAGATCAGATAAGAGCCTTGAGTAGTAGAAGAGGACCTTGATAATAGAGGCTGCATTTGGAATTTGACTTAATATTTTTTTTTCTAATTCCTATCAATCCAGAAATAATCTGAGTTAATATAAGGGCTGAAGCAAAGTGGTTAAGTGGTTCTTAACAGGTAAATTCTGACAGCTTGATTTTTTTTCTTTTATGTTAATCTTCTTTCCTGCTGTCTCTTCACTGAACAATTTAAAAAAAATTTTTGTATCAGGAGAATTCAGTTTTGGTCACTCTGTTGATGCTCCTCTCCCCTTTTTAACACTCCATGTCCTTCTTAGGTACAGGAAACTCTTTACTGCTGTATTAATCCCCAAAGCTTCATAAGGAAACCCTCACATTTTTTTCAGTTAAAAGCTTAAAATTTATTAGGTTTGCCCCGATTTTCCTTTTTCTACTATTGTAAGAGATCTTACTTATTTTCCTGGTTTTTAGGGGCTTTTCACTTAGTGTGCCCTAGTCTAATAAGCTCTTCCCTGTGTGGTTTTTTGGTTTAGTTTTGCATGCCTACCTCCTTATAATTTACTTTCAGAGGCTTTCTTTAACCACTCTATCTATAAAATAGCCCCAGCATTACCCTCTTATAATACTACTGTGATTTCTTTATAGAACTTACCTCTAGCTAGTTTATTCTCTCTATCCTTTCTAGAATGATCTCATTTGTATTCATCACGTTTGTATTTCTTGTGCCTAGAACAGTTCCTGGTATGTAGTAGACACTCAGTAATTATCTTTTGAATGGATAAATGAGAAAGAAAAAATATTGACTTGATTTTTATGTTTATCTATTTATATGTGGTTAGCTATGTATTAGCTAATTTATTTCAGTGAATTTATAGATTGATTAAATGCAATGAGGTCTCTACAAACAGATTTTCCTATATTTTATGTACTGAAATTTGTTTATATCTTGATTCCAAAATAACTTGTTAAAATGTGTAATTTAAAACCTGTGTTTTGTAAGTTTTTCTTTGTAATAAGAAATATGAAAGCTGCAAAAGACTTGGTTGCATCAGAAGAAATGTGTAAGTTTCAGGGGGATTGCTTTGATTAATAGAAATCTAGAAATACTTTTCAGTTTCTATTAATACCCACTTAAGCACTTAACGCTTAAAAATCTGGCAAAGAAAGCATAAGATGGTAATTGATGAGCAGCAAGATTTAGGCATGAAAGAAAAGAATGCAGGACAATAAATTAAGCCATAAAAAGGAGAGAAACTGGACATTTTAACTGTAGAAGCATTAGATAAGAACTGAGTGTGATTTCAGTATACAAAAGGAGGAACTAATAGAGAATGCTAAACAGTGATGAAAAAGGAAAAGAAGGTGGCTGTAAGAGTCCAAAAGAATAGGAAGAATCAAGGATGTAGGATAGGTTCTGGGAAAGGACAGAGATTTACCCAGACAGATGAAAAGGAAGAAGTTGTAAGGTCAGATTGTGCCTTTGAGTTCAGTTCAGTCACTCAGTCGTGTTTGACTCTTTGCGACTCTATGAACCACAGCATGCCAGGCTTCCCTGTCCATCACCAACTGCCAGAGTCCACCCAAACCCATGTCCATTGAGTCAGTGATGCCATCCAACCATCTCATCCTCTGTCATCCTCTTCTCCTCCTGCCCTCAATCTTTCGCAGCATCAGGGTCCTTTCAAAGGAGTCAGTTCTTTGCATCAGGTGGCCAAAGTATTGGAGTTTCAGCTTCAACATCAGTCCTTCCAATGAACACCCAGGACTGATCTCCTTTAGGATGGACTGGTTAGATCTCCTTGCAGTCCAAGGGACTCTCAAGAGTCTTCTCCAACACCACAGTTCAAAAGCATCAATTCTTCAGTGCTCGGCTTTCTTTATAGTCCCAACTCTCACATCCATACATGACCACTGGAAAAACCATAGCCTTGACTAGACGGACCTTTGTTGACAAAGTAATGTCTGTGCTTTTTAATATGCTGTCTAGGTTGGTCATAACTTTCCTTCCAAGGAGTAAGCGTCTTTTAATTTCATGGCTGCAATCACCATCTGCAGTGATTTAGGAGCCCAGAAAAATAAAGTAAGCCACTGTTTCACAGTCCAACTCTCACATCCATACATGACCACGGGAAAAACCATAGCCTTGACTAGACGGACCTTTGCTGGCAAGTAGTGTCTCTGCTTTTCAATATGCTGTCTAGGTTGGTCATAACTTTTCTTCCAAGGAGTAAGCGTCTTTTAATTTCATGGCTGCAGTCACCATCTGCAGTGATTTTGGAGCCCCAAAAAATAAAGTCTGACACTGTTTCCACTGTTTCCCCATCTATTTCCCATGAAGTGATGGGACCAGATGCCATGATCTTCGTTTTCTGAATGTTGAGCTTTAAGCCAACCTTTTCACTCTCCTCTTTCACTTTCATCAAGAGGCTTTTAAGTTCCTCTTCACTTTCTGCCCTAAAGGTGGTGTCATCTGCATATCTGAGGTTATTGATATTTCTCCCGGCAATCTTGATTCCAGCTTGTGTTTCTTCCAGTCCAGGGTTTCTCATGATGCACTCTGCATATAAGTTAAATAAGCAGGATGACAATATACAGCCTTGACGTACTCCTTTTCCTATTTGGAACCAGTCTGTTCCATGTCCAGTTCTAACTGTTGTTTCTTGACCTGCATATAGGTTTCTCAAGAGGCAGGTCAGGTGGTTTGGTATTCCCATTTCTTTCAGAATTTTCCACAGTTTATTGTGATCCACACAGTCAAAGGCTTTGGCATAGTCAATAAACAAATGTTTTTCTGGAACTCTCTTGCTTTTGCCATGATCCAGCGGATGTTGGCAATTTGATCTCTGGTTCCTCTGCCTTTTCTAAAACCAGCTTGAACATCTGGAAGTTCACGGTTCACATATTGCTGAAGCCTGGCTTGGAGAATTTTGAGCATTACTTTACTAGCGTGTGAGATGAGTGCAATTGTGTGGTAGTTTGAGCATTCTTTGGCATTGCCTTTCTTTGGGATTGGAAGGAAAACTGACCTTTTCCAGTCCTGTGGCCACTGCTGAGTTTTCCAAATTTGCTGGCATATTGAGTGCAGCACTTTCACAGCATCGTCTTCCAGGATTTGAAATAGCTCAACTGGAATTCCATCACCTCCATGAGTAGGAGGTGACAACCCACTCCAATATTCTTTCCAGGTTAATCCCATGGAAGAGGAACCTGGTGGGCTACAGTCCAGGGGGTCGCAAAGAGTTGCACACAACTGAGCAACTGAGCTTATATATAGTTTGTTTGTTTATTTTTTAAATGCCCTATGGTGGTGAACCCAACAACCTACAAATAATGTTACCATACCTCAGTAGCAGGTTGTTAAGACTATTTAAAGTAGCCAATGCAAAATAGCTGTGAAATACCAAAGTGAGATGCTACATACCACGTGTACATATTCAAAGGAAAAGATTGAGAACATGTTCCCTAATTCTGTCTTCTTACCCTAAACCTAGAGGCTCCTAGAGGAGTCACAAGTCACTCCCTCATATAGAGATGCATCTGTCTGGATCAAGGGAATTATAGGGAAGAATACATGAAAACACTCCCAGCCCCTAAGGTAAATAAATAATTTTTAAACTGCCAGTACCACAGAGCACAGAGAGTACAAGTTGAAAAAGAAGTTTTCTGTTCCCATACCACTCCTGCTCCTTCCCCATGCCCTTTGGAAAAATTAAAAACTGACAAACTTAGGAGGAGGATTCTACTTAGGAAATACAAAAGTTGGACAGGTATCTGCTCTTTCTTTTTTTCTCCCTTTAGACTTCTAATCTAAAAAAGTTTCTAGCTGAATGAGAGGCACCCTGATTTTGTACTTTATCAGGTTTGGGGGTTTAATTGAGCCCTGCGTAGTGGGGAAGAGAAAAGATTCATGTGCCTAGGTTAGCATAGTGTGTTTGTCATATCACTGAACCATCTAGGAGGAGAAAGTACAGATAGGTTGAGTAACTGTTTGCAGTTAGTGATTTCAGTGACGATCACCTGGGGACAAAATCTAGAATGAAAAGATGAGAAAATCTAGCAAGCTTGGTCTCTGCTTTGAGGAGCCTTCAAGTTGTGTTTAAGTTATTGTATGCGTGTCAGATTGTATGTACTTTTTTAGATGTGAAAAGTACTATAGCTTTAAAGTACACAGTATAGCCCTGTCTGTCTTCTGTGTTTTCACATGAAAGTTGTAGATTTTTTATACTGAGACATGAAAATGACAATTTAGATTTCAAGCTGAACTGGTTACTAGTATCATTAATTTTTCAAAACACTATCAAAAATATAGGTATGAACTTTGAAGGCTTCCTTGCTCATACAGCAAGCACTACTTCAGGCCGTATTACTTGTTTGGAAAATATCAATCAATTGCTACTTGTCTGACAGATATATGTTTAGCTGTTAATATCTCTAATGTTTTAAAAGGAATCTGTAGGAAGTCATGTGACTACACTTTCTATACAGCTTCAGTCCCCCTCCCTAAAAACATTAGTTTTTTCTGTCTGTGTCTTTCATTATTATTTCAAAATAGCGTCAGAAGCAATTTGAAGAGATTTAATAGATTCGGAACTGCTGATGCTTAGATATTTAAGGAAATCAAAGTTTTGGAAGTCCATTTCAAGTATGGATTAGAATTAACTATCATCAAATCAGAAATTAACTGAAGGTAAATTTTATATTAATGTGCCAGAGAGGTACAACATACAAGTAATCACATGTGATTATTTTTATCTTTTTCTCAAAAACTTGGGTTGTAATTTTTTTGTGTGATTATGCAAATAAAGAAATAAGCTTCAGTAAATGTGGAATTCAGTGACTTGAGTTAGAGATAATTTTAAAATTTTAAGGTAGTCATGCATAACTTAGTAGGTGTGGTTTCTTCTTTACAAGTGGAGTTGAAGGCAGAGCACATGGAAAGATATATTTAGTATGTCTTACTGCTATTCTTGTTAAACTTGCTAATTCTGCTGTTTGGCAAAATGAAATGGGTTTGTTTTTTCCCTTCTGTATACTAAAAAAAATTCATATTTGATTTAATAGTCATAGAATAATACCAAGTTTTCTCTTAAAGCAAAGAATATTTGAATATTGAGTGGTTCAACAGAATATTAAATCATAATTCTTGAGAACTGTACAGTTACATTTGAATTAAATATTAAGTAATGACATCTAGTGGTAACATTTCCAAGTTCAGTGAATTTTGCAAATTTGGTATTTGCTTTACTAAATGTAGACTTCAGAATTTATCAGCTACAATTAAAAAGTAGCATATCATTAAAAAGTTTTCTAGAAAATAGTTTAACTTAAAGATTTTTTTCCATTTTTGTAGAAAATGAAGGCTCTTTGATTTTATTCTAAAGCTCTCTTCTACAAAGTGCTAATTCAAGCACATGTTACCATTCTTCATTTTAATAATTAGAACCACAACTAATACCTATAAATAATAACCATTGGCAACCAAGTAGACTTAAGAGTAAAACGGTGTTAAAGTTCATATAGTTATAAACTTTTCCCAGTCAATTCAAAGCCTTAGTTATGCCAATAAATGAGTAAGACTCAGGTAACTGCCCTTAAAGGTACATGATTGATTGTTGGTCTCTGTGTTTAGAATATTTCAGAAGTGTTGACTACAGACAGCCTTCTTATTGAAAATGCTAACCTGTGTGAACAGACTCAGGAATCTGCATTTCAAACAAAGGCCTTTAAGTTTAAAAATTATGTTCTACTGTACACAAAGTTTAAGAATTATAGTATATTTTATACAAAGATCATACAGTAAAATCTGTTATTTAGTACCTGAGAAAATTATTTGTATAAATTTAATTCATGTATGTAAATATTAAGCACTTGTTAGGGAAGGAACAGATAAAATTGACCATAAGCTTTAAGCTTCCAGCATGCTTCTCAAAAGCAGAGACAAGCTAAAGTGGTGTGGTACTCAGTCCTAACACTTGGCATCTTAAAATGCTTAACATTATTAACATCTTTTAACAAAGCAAATGTAATATCCTGAATATCTCTTATTTATTATTAAATGGTACATTTGCTAAATGTTTAAAAAGGTTAGTTACATTTACATGAGCTACCACTGCCCTGTTTTCATCTCCAGCTGTTACTCCTATTGGATGTTACCCTATCATTAAACAAGTTTCTGTCATTATTGAACTTACCTATAAAATTAACTTAAAATACTATTTTTTGCCTCTGAAGTTACTGATAATGCTCACATATTAATCTGCTACTCAGAATCTCATTTATAAAATAATTTTCTCCTCCTAGGTATTTGGAGTAGATGACAATCAAGATTATAATAGGCCTATTATCAATGAAAAACATAAAGATCTGGTAAAAGATTGGGCTCTCAGTTCTGCTGCAGTAGTCATGGAAGAAAGAAAACCACTGAGTACACCTGGATTTCACAACTCAGAGGTATACACATCTTCCTCACATTTTTTACATGCACAAAATATAAATTTTTATCATTTGTTAATTACAGTTGACCCCTGAACCACACGGGTTTGAACTGCGCAGTTCCACTGTCACACAGATTTGTTTTTTCACTAAATACATACTACAGTAGTACAGGATCCAGGGTTGACTCCAAGGATTGGGAACCATGGATACAGAGGGCCACCTGAAAAATTATACATGGAATTTTGACTTCAGAGTGAGTTGGAGCTCTTATTCCCCCTCGGCCCTCACTTTTTTCCAAGGGTCAGCTGTATATTATTTTAAGCAGTTAATATATCCTCTTGTAAAACACCATAATATTTTTTTTGTCAGTCAGTGAGAATGTTAAATTTCAGTTAGCAGTTAATGAGCTATATGCTCACTATCTCTGACATTGAGATAAAGTGTGTGTATATATATGTATACACACACTACATATACTTACTAGAAGGTCATGTATTTGGAATGGAAAGATCTATCATGCAAGGTTGTGCCTGATACATACAACTTACAAACCTAAATAAGTGCCCTTGTAGTGCATCCCAGGATGCAACTAGAAAGGGTGGCTTGGTTGATAGTCACGGAGTCAGTGCAGCATAGTAGAGCCTCTAACACCTGAGTACAGATCCTAGAACTGCCGTGTCTAACAGGGAACCTTTAAATCAGTCATTTCCTCTCTTCTCATCTTCAGTTTTCTTATCTATGCAAGTGGTATTTTTCTAAAACCCATTTACAGGGAAGGATATGAAGGATAGAAAGTACCCAGCAGAGTAATTGTCTTAGATTTCTGCAGTCAACAAATGTTTATCCCTTTACTACAAATGTTATTAGAATTTCATTGTACACTAATATATTGGAAGAAATGTAAAAAAATATGACTGAGAAGTATTATAATTTATTCAACTGACAAGATCTAACATTCATTGGAAGCTTTCTGCATACCATTTTACAAATAATGAAACTGAAGTTTGTAGAAATTAACTTGGTCAGGGTCTTAAAACTCATACCTTGTGAGGCCAGAATTTGAACCTTAAAGAGCTTTGATGTGTTAACCCTTTCTCTTATTCATCATGTTACCTTTCTAAAAATGAGTTAATTTAAAATATACAAATAGTAAATATATATTAAATATAAATTAAATCCTAAGGTATAAATAAAATATAAATGAAGTATTTGTGTGAAATGTATTCTTTGTAGTCAACTAAATTCAGATATATATTTGCTTATTAATATAGAATTTTTCCCTTTATGGTCTGCTATTTCCTGAAAACTGTCAAAACAATTTTATTTTGATGTTTTTCAAGATGCTTAATTTACTTATTGAAAGCAAGTGATACTTATTCAAAGCAGTGTTTTGGTATTCTGATTAATTTTGAAAGGGTGCTGGTGACTGTGAACTTGTTGGACTCCTTCTTCTCCTCGTTATCCCCTCAGCCCATGCCAAGTAAATTTATATATAGCCCAAGTATGTACCTGCCTTTGAAGGAACCACCTAAACTAGCCATTAGAACAGTCTTCACAGAATGGATCTACATAAATGTGTGTCTTTGAAACCCATTCTGTTGTGGGTATTCCTAGAATGATGTGAATGGCTCTGGTACCTCATTCAGTCTAAGAACTGTGAACAACTCCCACAAAATCTTGGCGGGAATTCAAAGGTTCAGCAGGCTTTGGTAACTTTAGGCTTTATTGTATGTATGTCACTTGTATGCAACTTACTATTTCAATCCATTATTTTTGAAATCATATAGTATATAGTCTTACGAATTTATCAGTTTTTCGACTGTCATTTGACACTTTTAATAAAATGCTTTCTGAGATAATTCAGAATAAAATTTGATCAGACCTTTCAATTCTTAGTTATCATTACAGATTCAGTACTGAGCATTGACTTAAATTTCTAGTGAGGAAACATTTTTTTCTATACACCTAGATCTTCCATCTTAAATACATAGACTGACCTGGGCCTAAGAATTATCAATATATAATCCATATATATGGAACCATATCATGAATTAAATTCTGTTTCACACTAATCATTTGCCTTAAAGACACATCTAGATGGGAGAGGTCTATGTTCAGACTGGTTATACAAAAATTCTTAAAGATTTGAGTGATTTTTAGCTTCTTCTGGAAATACGTATTGTAGAAAGAAACCTAAAGCTTTGGGCTTGTATTTGAAATCCCTGAAGACATGACCTGGCAGATTTGAATATGCCCTGAGAGTGTGGAACCAGTCTGATTCATGGAAACATTTAAAGGACTGAAGAACAACTTAGAAATAGGTCTTAGACTCTCTGTTCTATAGACTGGAGTAGAACTAACTTTGCTGTGGTAGCCATGAAGCTATTGTAGTACACCTTTTATTTAGCAGCAGTAAATTTTAAGCTCTAAGAGTTTATTTTAGTACCATTGTTAGTGCTTAATAAGTACAGAAAATTTTACTACATTCACAGTAATAATCTTGTAGTTAAAAGAGATGCATGCCCTAGAAAATCTTTATATATAAGGAAATATAACAAATGGTAATATATCAATGTGAGGTTTAAATATTGCTTTATATGATATGTTAAAGGGAATTTAATGAATAAATGAAATTCTCTGAACATGAGAACAGGCTTGACAGACTAGATCATTTCGTTCTTTTATTTCTCTCCTTTAGGAAGGTACATCTTCGTCTGGAAACAAGCGTTGGGTTTCACAATGGGCTAGTTTGGCTGCCAATCATACAAGGCATGATCAAGAAGAAAGAATAATGGAGTTGTCTGTACCTGTTCCTTTAGAGCATGGTATTTTCTTTCCTTTTTTTTTTTTTTTTTTTTTTTGAGCCAA
>NW_011494636.1:433901-474099 GCF_000754665.1 Bison bison bison
GCTTACTTAGATAAACTGGTAAATCTACTTATATCCTAAAATGTTCTTGTCATATATTCATTGAGTGTGTGTTAGGAGCCAGGACAGTGTGAGAATGCTAGGAAAGTACAAAAAGATAAAATAGCTGTAACTAAATAAGTTTAGTGCTTCAAGTAATACTGCAGAGATAAGACATAACCAAATAACATGATCATTTGCTAAATTAAAGTTACATTAGTAAGTTATTCAGTATTTTCCTACATTATAGCCATAGTATTGCTATGAAATTTAGATGCTAAAATTTTAAAATTATAAAGGGATGACCACAGAAGCTATATCTAGTATCTTTTTTCCACTTATACCCAAAAGATTTAAATGCTTTATATGTTAATTTATATTTCCCTAAAAAGATCCCTTTTCTCAGAAATACATTTCATTTATTAGCAGTCAGGAAAGTCCTCCTTAAGTAATATTCTCAAAGTCTCTCACATGGAAATGTTGAAGTTATATATTTTCCCATCAACTTCTCAGTTTGAGGCTTTAATATACCAGAAGATCATAATTTAAAAATAACTCAGTTTGTGAAATTATGACAAGTCCTGTCACCTTTTTCCGTTCTTATAATTGTTAAAAATCTTTTAATTAGCTTTGAATTTTTTCTTTTAGAAAACATTGTTAAAGTTCTACTTTTTCTGTTTTACTTAGAAAATCCAGACTTGTCATTCTTTCAGTAGATAATGATGCTATTAAAAATTAGGTACATTATTATTCTTTACTATGTAATTCAAAGTATAGCAAATAAACTGTTTATTAGAGATTATTTTTACAATTCTATATATATTATGCAGAGTCCATTTTTTGTGAGTGAAATTTCACAGATGGGACAAGTCACAAAAGCAAGAATGTGAACTTCTCTCCCATCAGATCAGATCAGATCAGATAAGATCAGTCGCTCAGTTGTGTCCGACTCTTTGCGACCCCATAGGTTTAAGATAAGATGACCCTAATTTTCATCTCATAAAATTTGCTCTCTTGACTCCTGTTAGTAATGTACCTATTTGTGCATCTCAGTGTTGCATTTTCTTTTTAAATTATACTGTCACAATGTTGGCTTATTTCTTCAAAATTTTACTTTATACTTAAGCCATTTCTTAACTTCAAAATCTAAGGTAATATGACATTTGTTTTATTTTCACTTTCTTGCCCTAGTAAGTTCCTTATTTGTTGTTTTCTTTTATAGATACAGATATCAGTGAATCTGGCATTTCACTGAGAAGTACTGGCTCAGCAGCTTCCTTGGCTAGTCAGGGAGAGAGAAGGAGACGAACCCTTCCCCAGCTTCCAAGTGAAGAAAAGTCTCTTGAGAGCTCCAGAGCAAAGGTTTTAGCACAGAGGTCAGAGATAGGAGAAAAGCAAGACACGGAGCTTCAGGAGAAAGAAGCACCTGCCCAGGTATACCAGAAAGATAAGCAAGACACTGACAGAGCCTTGAGTAAAATAAACAGGGCGGTAAATGGTGAGACTCTTAAAAATGGTGGAGATAGCAAAACCCTGCTTCACTTAGGCAGCTCTTACTCTGGAAAGGAGAAAAGTGAAACTGATAAGGAAACTTCTTTGGTAAAGCAAACATTAGCTAAAATCCAGCAACAAGAACAAAAGGAACAGGCACAGTGGACACCTACTAAATTATCTTCTTCAAAAAACATTGCAGGTCAGATAGATAGATGTAGGGAGGAGTCTTTTAAGCAGGAGTCACAGCCTCAAGAAAAAATTCCAGGACTTTCTGCAGGCAAAGGAGAAAGAGCAGTACAAAACGAAGGTAAGAGAAGAAAAGCTGAGGAAATTCTGAAAAGTCAGACTTCAAAGGGAGGAGACAAGAAGGAATCTTCCAAGTCATTAGTGCGACAAGGAAGCTTCACTATAGAAAAACCTAGCCCCAACATACCCATAGAACTTATCCCCCATATAAATAAACAGCCTTCATCAACACCCCCTTCCTTAGCATTAACAACAGCCAGCAGAATAAGAGAAAGAAGTGATTCCATGGATACTGATTCTAGTATGGACACAACCCTTATTCTAAAAGACACAGAAGCAGTAATGGCTTTTCTAGAAGCTAAACTGCGTGAAGATACTAAAACTGACGAAGGCCCAGATACTCCCAGTTATAACAGAGACAACTCCATTTCACCCGAATCTGATGTGGACACAGCTAGTACCATCAGTCTGGTTACTGGAGAGACTGAAAGAAAGTCAACCCAAAAGCGAAAGAGTTTCACTAGTCTCTATAAAGATAGGTGTTCCACAGGTTCTCCTTCCAAAGATGTTGCAAAATCATCATCTTCGGGTGCTAGGGAGAAAATTGAAAAAAAAACAAAAAGTCGTTCCGCAGATACAGGTTCTCGGGCAGAGGGTCGTAAATTTGTGCAGTCCAGTGGAAGAATAAGGCAGCCTTCAGTAGATTTAACAGATGATGACCAGACCTCTAGTGTACCTCACTCGGCCATCTCTGATGTTATGTCATCTGACCAGGAAACTTACTCTTGTAAATCTCATGGAAGGACTCCATTTACCTCAACTGATGAGCATGCACATTCCAAACTGGAAGGAAGTAAAGTAACTAAATCCAAGACTTCTCCCGGAGCACCTGGTTCATCCAGTAAATCCACCACTCTGCCAAGGCCACGACCTACCAGGACTTCCCTCTTGCGTAGAGCCCGACTTGGTGAAGCTTCGGACAGTGAACTTGCTGATGCTGACAAAGCATCTGTTGCTTCTGAAGTGTCCACAACAAGTTCGACATCCAAACCTCCCACAGGAAGGCGTAACATTTCTAGGATTGACTTGTTGGCTCAGCCTCGTAGAACAAGGCTTGGCTCATTATCAGCTCGCAGTGACTCTGAAGCGACGATCTCTAGAAGTAGTGCCTCTTCACGGACCGCAGAAGCCATCATTAGAAGTGGAGCCAGATTAGTACCTTCAGATAAATTTTCTCCTAGAATTAGAGCTAACAGTATCTCTCGACTATCCGACTCCAAGGTCAAAAGTATGACCTCAGCACATGGCTCTCCTTCAGGTAAATTGGATCCAGACTTTTTATAGTATTAGTGTATTTCTTTTATGTTTTGGGACTTCTTTGAAAAACTGTTAGTGTTGATTCCCAAATTTTTCAGCAGAAAGATTATACTATAGAGAGTTTTGTTCCTTAAAAAGTGACTTTAGTTAGCTTGAAAGTGAAGTGAAAGTGTCAGTTGCTCAGTTGTGTCTAACTCTCTGTGATCCCACGGACTGTAGCCCGCCAGGCTCCTCTGTCCATAGAATTCTCCAGGCAAGAATACTGGAGTGGGTTGCCATTCCCTTCTCCAGGGGATTTTCTGACCCAGGGATCAAACCCAGGTCTCCTGCATTACAGGCAGATTCTTTACCATCTGAGCCACTAGGAGGAAAAGTCAGAAGTTATATACACTTCCAGTTAAAGTCCCGGTACAAAATAGTGAATTCAAAATTTGAAGTATATTGAACCAATTTGGGAATTTTAATTGTCTAGTTGGTGCGATATCTGGGTTTGTTTGTCAGAATTAGATTAGGAATTATTATCTGGTCTATATAATAAAAATGAATATTGTGTTTCTGAAAACATGTTCAACTTTTAAATATCCTAACATAATTCTAAGTTCTTGTGAATCTGAAGAACAGTAGTATACTCTTTGTTACTCCTTTCAGAACTAAATGAAAAATGAGTTTTACTCTTTTCCTGTTTATTTTGAAATGTCTAATTTTTATTAAGTTAAATCGATTTATGATTGGGGTGGGCGGAAACTAATCCTTTAATTTATTTCAGTGGAAGAAGATGGATTCGTGAGACAGTCACTAAGCACATGGGCAAAATTGGGCTATAGAAATTTAACTGGTTATGGGCATTACCTCATAATGTGCCATCGTATCATTTAACTGTAGTAATTAGCTGTCACTGATTGTGATAATGACAAGAGCTACTTTGTTCCCACCAGAATTAACTGCCTCTGGCATATTCGTCTGTGTATATACTTCATTTTCAGAGCTGTAGCCAGTGAGAATACATGTGTGACCAAAGAGTAGCAAGACAGATATTTGTGTGTATCCTGTAAACATGGTCTTATTACTTCATAATCAGCCTCATGTGGGTGTGGCTGAAAAAGGACAGTTGAGGGGAAACCAGCTGTTAAAGGACTTAAAGATTTATTTTTGTCGGTTACCTAAGTGAGCCCTAAATCTTGAGTGAAGAGTAAAGGGAAAGTTGGTATGCAGTCTTTTCTTTTAAATTTTTACTCCTGTCACAATTCAGCCTACAAAACCCCAAACCAGTGGTACTTTGCATGTGTTATTTTTTTCATTTTCTGTTCCCCCTCTCTTCTCTTCACTGCTGCTCTCCTCCACTCCATTCACATTCCCGTCTCCTGGGCTGTGGGTGAGGCGATGGTAATCATCATGGGTGTAGCTGAGGATAGATAACATAGAGTCTAGATTCTGAAAGAATAGGTGACATTTCGATTATTACCCCTGTTCTCCTTGTTTCTACACTTCAGACTTTGGTTGGTGGCTAATAGGTGTGTTGCCAAGTATTTAAAACTACTGTCACTTGACTTAGCTTACCCCCTGTTGTTACCTGGTGTTCTCGTGGCTCTGCTGCTTCGGTTCACATTGCCTTTGTGCTGCATTCTGCCGTGTGCACTCTGATTCGGTTTCTTCTGCCACAGTGCTTGTTTCCTCACCGCAAGTCTATTTAAGTACATGAAAATGTTTAAGTGCTCTTCTGTCTTAACATACGTTGTACATTACCATGTAGCATGAAACTCGTGATAACTCTTCCTTCTGTATTAGTTGTCTAGCTCTTAACACATGAGTAATCTGATTTTATTCTCAATGTTTAACAGAGGGACTTATTTGAGATGCAAACCAAATATGACTATTTCTAGCAAGTCTAAGAAACAGCTATAAGATGCTATATATGTATATATATAAAATATATATATGTCCTTATATATATGTGTATGATGTCTTTAAATATGTCTTCAAATTCTATATTTTAGCCTGTATTTTGTTTTCTTCTTCTTTGAGTACAGAACTTGATAAACATGCATCTTTCTGTGTCCAAAAACTACCTTGAATTACTTAATGAAATTTCCTAGGGCAGATTGAGGTATGTGACTTTGGCCTTCTTCAAACTTACTAGCAGTATATTAAATAATTAACATCATTGAATTTAATAGTTCGAAGGGTTATTCAGTTTAGAGAACTAAAGCCAAGATTTGGAATAACCTGCCTGGTCACATAGATATATCAAGAACAGGTTGTGAATCCAAGGCATTTAATTCCCAGCCTATTGCTTTTCCTCCCACAATCAGTCCAGCTCTGAGAAACAGACTCCACTTACGTGCAGACTTCCAGAGGACAGCTAGGCTATTGCATTATTATCAGGAGTGTATATACAACCAATATACAATATAAATATTTTGGTATTATTCACTATAATCTTTTAATTATGATGTTTTACCAAGTTCATGTTCTCTTGCCCACCTTTTGAGCCTAAAGCCACATTGTGGTCCAGGATTATATATTCAGATTCTTTTAAGATGCCTGTTTTCCAGTTTTATATCCTATCTAGGACAATGACCTGGATCTTTCAGTCAGTGGTAACATACTAAAATAGTTACATGTGGTAAATAGTAATTACAACATTTCTACTTAATATAATTATAAATCTTAAATGGAGAAAGGAAATAAAAATTCTTAGCTTTTGAAATATTTAAAAGAATGTGAAACCATCCTTGTCAGCGTTGCTAAGCACACTATAAACTTTTAAAAATCTTAAAAATGCCTGACCCTAGAACCTGTGAAATTATCCAAACTATAATACATAAAAATAATTCTGTAAAGCTTCAAATTATATATTTTAGCCTATGTTACGAAAAAGCTTTTCCAAGAAATGACTATGATAAAAATAGAATGGAAATCTTGTATTTGGCAAAATTAAGAGTAAGATTTCTTCTATGCTTCTTTAATTCTGATGTAATATGCTTTTAGGAGTTTAGTCCACCCCCCGCCCTCACCAACCCTTCAAAATTTTTTTCAATGATCCTTCAATATGAAGTTATATTGAATATCCAGATTTATTTAATATATTTAATAAGATATATTTAAAACTAAGTACCCTGAATTACCAAAGTAAGGCTTCCCCAATGGCTCAGTAGGTAAAGAATCTGCCTGCAGTACAGGAGACCTGTATTGATCCCTCAATCAGGAAGATCCACTGGAGAAGGAAATGGCAACCCACTCCAGTATTCTTGACTGGAGAATTTCATGGACAGAGGAGTTGGGCAGGCTACAGTCCATGGGATTGCAAATAGTCGAACACAACTGTGTGACTGATTTTCACTTTCACCCTGAATTATCAAAGTAAGGCAGTTGGTTTTCATTATGTTTTAAGTATACATTCTAAAATTTTCAAAAATCATGTTAATGTCCTTAAAATTTTTTTAGACTTTTTGCTTTCCCATTTTGATTCTAATCCTCAAAATTTATAGATGATGATGTTAACTCTTGGACATGCATGGGTTGAGTTATTTCTTCCCAAGTCAAAGACCAATACAGAACACCATGATCTTATTGTTACTTGCTCAGACATATTAAACATGTTTGTGGCTTAATTTCCCACAAAAGTATTTTTGCTAAGTCACTTCAGTCGTGTCCGACTCTCTGTGACCCCATAGATGGCAGCCCACCAGGCTTCCCTGTCCCTGGGATTCTCCAGGCAAGAATACTGGAGTGGGTTGCCATTTTTTATCTAGGTATAAAAATGTAGTGTTTGTCTTCTGAAATTTATTTGTTACATCTGTAGATAATGATGTGTTTTGATGTCAGCAAAGTTTTGATTAAGAGTAAAAGAAATCAAAGCACTCACAGATAAATGATCCTAATAACTCTTTTTCCCCTTTTAAAGTATTTAGACATCATGAATAGTATATTTTCTTGATGAATGTAGTAGTTTATTACTTCCACAAGAGGGAGTGTTGTATAATTTTATAGCTAAAATGAGCAGACTTCTAACTAACATAACTGGAATAATTTTCAGGTTAGCTACAAAATAAGCCCATCTTACTTTTTCTCATATTACTATATGTGCTGTCCAGCACTTCATCAACCCAAGAAGCTTCTTAGAGATTGGCATTTTAGATACCTTCAACACAGATTTTCAATTTAAGCATTTATCTGAAATGCCTTATTAGTACCAGTATATCAAATGAGCCTAATAATATAAAGTTACATTTATATTCTCTAAATATTTGAGATAGTTACATTTGTTACTACTAGTTAATAGTTACATTTGATTCTCTAAATAATTTTATCTAAGCAGGGTAAAATTCAAGAAGAAAGTAAAAATTTTTTCAGCCCTGTAAAAATCATAAAACAATCATTCTATGAGAATTCTAGGATGTCTTTTTTTTTTTAATTAGTCTAACTTGAAATTTTTTAAAATAAAATATTTATCTAATTTTAAAGCACTTGGAATGAGTTTTGCACTCTGAGTGTCAGTAGATCTGGCTTAAACTTTGATTTAAGCAAGTCACAGGACCTTTCTGGGCCCAATTTTTATGTATAGATTGAAGAATTTAAACTAGCTCATGTCCAAAGTCATTTTATTCTAAAATTCTATGAAATAAGTAGGCACTGGGGAAAGTTAAAAACATTTTTACTTGAAGTTTCGTCTACAAAAGCTAGTTAGATTATAGGGATTTTTCTTCAGATAAAATATATTGCTGCTATAGTTTGGAAGCAAAGATTAAGAAAGCAAAGGTATTGAGAGAACTTCTTCGACAAATAATAGGTTAGAGGTCCTGGCTTTAACTCCCATTCACAGTCCCTTTCACCAGTAGTCATCATGTCTCATTTTTCATTCAGAGATTAACTTAAGCTTTGCTTCATAGCACACCATGTATGATATACTTTCCATTGGTAGAGATAACCTTTAGTTATTTGAAGACTTACTAATCATATTTTTATTTTATGCTATGACCTATCTATTTTATATTTTCCTTCTCTCCTTCCTTATATTATTTTTTTCATTTTTTATGCAGTTTTAAAGCTTACTTTTTATAGTTATTCCAAAATACTGGCTGTCTCCCCCATCCTTGAGCTCATCTTACACCCGATAATTTGTACCTCCCACCTGGCTCCCATATTGCTTCTCCTCTTTTAAAAGTTATTCTTAGAAACTTCAGCATTTTTGCTGGATTCTGGATAGACTTATTGGAAAGTTTATGAATTTCATTTGAAAAAGAAGTTTTTCTTTTATTCTTTTCTCCAAAAGGTAATGATTTTCTGACCTGGAGAGTTCGATTGCACAATTTAAATTCTAACGGGGCTCAGCTAATATACAGTCACCTGGTAACTTATGTCACCTGACATTTAGCCCTTGTTTCTCACTTTCTCATTCTGCTTTCATGTGCTCTGCCACTCAAGGAGTCTACCAGTTATTGATGCCATTCTCTCTAAATTACCTCCATATTAACAACCTGAGTTCTGTAATACCTGTTTTCATACCTTCTGCAGTTTATTAAAACTCTTTGTTACTGATTTTGTCTCCTCTCCAATTTTCAGTTATAGGTATGGTTACATAGTTTTCAAGTCAAAAATCAGGAAATTTAATCTAACAAAAGATCTTTTTTATTTACAGATTTCCTTTTATGAATAATATTCTAGGGTAACAAAATAAAAAAAAAAACATTTAGCATTTAATGAAATACCTTTATTAAAAGGTACAGATTTGTTTGCTATATATCTAATTGCCTTGCTGTGTTTCTTTAAGAAAAAAAACAAAACTTATTTACTCTTGTTCCTTAATTTTTCCTAAAGCTGTTTTCAAGTCTTAGGGTCAGTTCAAATGTCTAGAAACTAGTAAATTTCCACCATGGTAAAAGTATTATTTGTGTTAATAAATTATCTTCTAATGTTAAAATCAGAAATTATTTTTAATAATCCCTTCAAAAAAAACTGATTAATTACCTGGAGTTCCAGATATGTGTTTATGTACACTTTTACAGAAAGCCATGAAATTTTGGCCTATTTTCATTCTCTCAAAGAAGAGTTTAAATCCAGACAAATGGGTAGGCACTGATTTATGATATAGTCCTGATGACAGATTTCTCTGTTCTTAAAGCAGTTCTGGGAACAATGTTTATCAATCTTTTTTGAATGCCAACTCAGCGTTACAGAACCTTACGCAGAAGTGAAGTTTATGAAAGAAAAGAAAGACAAGAAAGGCATAAAATTCAAGTGGAGTAGGATAAGGGAATTCTAGACTTCACCAATGTACACAGCCTAGAGTCAGCTTCTGTTTTATAAAAGAGAAAGATAAAGAAAGCTCTTAATATTAACAGCAGTTGGAACTTATAACAGAAGCTAAGGTTTAGCCACCAAAAACATCTCATGCTTTTTTACTAGATTTTCCTATTTTGAGGAAAGGAAATGGTCAGTATCTAGGAATTAATTCATTTATTCAAACATATTTATTAAACATTTGTTAGCCAGACACTGCTAAATGCTAGGAACCTGTTAGTGGTTAAGCAGGCATAATTCCTGCCCTTGTGAAATTTTCCATAGATAAGCCATTTTTTCCCTATTTTTTAACCTCTTTATGCTTCATACTTTATTTGCATGTTTAATTATTATATTAGCAGTAGTAGTGATCTGTCTGCATTAATTTGTCTTCTGATTTTCAAATGTGTCTGCAAAACCATTTTTTAAATCTTTACTAACCTTAAATAAGAAAGTGATTACCACTTTCTTTAATGTGACTATTGTCAGTATCTCCTGTGCCGTAAATGTTAATGGTTGTGAGAATACCTTTGTAGGTTTTCACTCCTTGTAGGTTTTATTGCCATTGTCTATTTTCACCTGTATGCTTTCAATGTCAAAGCAGCAGAGTTGTATTGAAGATGCTTTGTTGTGTTTTTACCGTGTAAAAAGATTTTTTCCAATCATAGCATAACAGGATGTTGAATGACAGAGGTAATGTTTTTTTTTTCTGCCATAAAGGCATAATTTCCACAGCAGGAATTATGCATATTTGTTTGTTGGGAAAAGAGGGTTTTTACCATCTCCATGTTGAAAAGTCCATGTGGCATGAGGAAATCTTTTCCCTTATTTTATTTTTGTTGTTGTTGTTGCTGTCATTAAAAAAAAAAAATCCATAAATGAGAAATATTTGCAATTAAATAGTACCTGAGTTAAACATTTATGAATAGAGCTTGCTTAGTTGTTTGTCATTAGTCAGTTTTTCATCTGAATGTTTGTTTACTCACCATGCTACAGAAAATGTGATCTCTCTATTGTTCTTAATTCTTCATTGTTTTTAATTCACCAAAGTATGATGTTTCTATCTTTAAGGAGCAGTAGACTTAATGGTTTTGTAAACTATGTGTATGTCAGTTTTTGAAAATTGTGCTGTGTGTGGTCTCATGGTGTTTTTGAAATCATGATTTTTATTTTCTCTCTTTTAAAAGATAACATAATAATTCTTTTTTTAATAATTAAACTAATTTAGTAAATTCAAGATGGAGGCGCTTTCCTACTGATTATGCTTCCACCTCAGAAGATGAATTTGGATCAAACCGTAATTCCCCTAAACATACCCGTCTACGTACTTCTCCAGCCCTGAAAACGACTCGATTGCAGAGCTCTGGGTCAGCAATGCCTACTAGTTCTTCATTCAAACACCGGATAAAAGAGCAGGAAGACTACATCCGAGATTGGACTGCCCATCGAGAAGAAATAGCCAGGTTGGTTTTAATCCGTGATCTCTAAGAGTTGAAATTATTTGTTACTGTTTCAACTTGATAATAAGATTAGCTTTTACTTTGTTTGTACCAAGAAATGAAATCCACAGAGAAGTAAGAACTTTAGTTTTGTTGATAGTATTACTCATTACCCTTTTTTTTTTTTTTTTAATGCAAGTGCTACTTACATAATAAAGAATTTATTTTGGTAAACTCCCCTTTCTTATTTCCAGTAGAAACGCTGATGAATTAATATAATTTTGAAAGGTGGTCAGTATCAGCTCTACATAATTGAGAATTTTTATTTTTTTACCTTCCAAAGAGGTGTACTTGTTAGAGATGTTGCTAACGTTCTCTGGGGAGAGTTAGAGTAGGCAGATTATTACTTGCACTTTTATGAGTTCATTAGATTGAGTTAGTACAATCCTTTAATAATTAAATGAGAATATTATTTTGAATATTAAATATGTTTATAATAAACAAGATTACATAATTAAAAGTAAAATTCTTGCTGCAGATGTGATTTTTAACCCCTAACATTGCACTTGACCATTAAATAGAGGCTCTATTCAAATATATGTTACAGTAGTTAGGGTTTTTTGGTAAATTTGTAAGTTATTAAATTTTACTGCAGTATGCCACATGTTTCCTAAACATTTTCACTGTGTACATGCTAAAATTATTTCTGCTTTTAGCTTGAGGTCCTAATTTTCTTATACTTGACAACATTTATTAAAGAAATTATATATAATAATTCATAAATTCCTTTAAAATTTTTTATGATGATTTTATGATGTTTATCTTTTTTTCTTTATTCTGTGGACTTCTGTGAATTGTTTCTTTTTTTTCTTAGATCATTAGTTTATTGTTTTTTTTGTTGTTGTTGTTCAATGACTATTCACTTGTGGTTGCTTTTAGTTCTTGCAGAACATGCCCTTCTAATCTCATTGTGTTGCTTAAACATTACTTTTTGGCCATGTAAATGACAATAATTGTTGAAGCATTGTAAGCCAGTTCTGATTAGAGTATGGGCATGTATGTGCTTTGGGATCCATGCATTACTGTGCATTGTGCTAAGTCACTTCAGTCATGTCTGACTCTGTGCAACCCCATGGACTGTAGCCCACCAGGCTCCTCTGTCCATGGGATTCTCCAGGCAAAATTACTGGAGGGCATTGCCATCCCCTCCTCCAGGGGACCTTCCCGACCTAGGGATCAAACCTGCATCTCTTATGTGTCCTGCATTGGCGGACAGATTCTTTACCACTAGCGTCGCCTGGGAAGCCACTCCATGCATTATTATGGGCCCACAAAACTCCTGCAATGAGACAGTCTTGATACTACATTTTTTTTCTTGTGGGCACAGCTGGCAACAACAGGCCTTGCTCTTGTCTCATTTTTTTTTCCTCCCCATGGAGAAGTCTCACCACATGAACACAAGGGGTACACGAGGGAACTAGAGTGTTCTGCTTTTTCTTAGGAGGCTTTGCCTCTTAAGCTCTCTATCCTAAACTAGAAGACTGAACACCTTCTTCTGGGCCAAACCCACTTCCCTGTCCCTAAACAGAAAAAAATTATGATACAAAGGGGAAAGTGACTAAGAACTGTCTGTTATATTTTCACTTGGTTTTATTTTGTTAGTATGTGTATTTTATTACCCTTGTCTGTATATATTTTATTATCTGTAGTAGTACTCTAAGGCTAGCCTATTTAATACCTAATGATTCTATGCCTTTTTCCTCCAGTTTGTTAGTAGCATTATGTTAATAAAATTTGCTGTTGGGATTTAATTTTTCAAGGTATATTTTCCACTCATACATCTCACAGGAAGAGAGAGTATTTTTATTTTTGTTTATTAAGATATTAAAAAAAGTAAGAGGGGAGGATAGGAAGTACAGGAGGAAAGAAAGTTAATGTTGATGTTTAATGTTCTATAGAATACTGACGTTTTCTTAATGTGCATAAATTTATTTTCAAATAACTAAACTAAATAGAATGTGAGAAGTACATGTTTTATTTCTGTAAGTTGGCTACCACTTTCACTTAAGAAATTTGAAAAGCACAATAGTGATTTTAATTGATTACAAAATGTTTTATGCTTTGTCGTACTCTTTTTGCTTAGATTTTAGAGCTATATTACTAAGCCAGCACCTTTACGCCTCTGCAGTTTTGTTTTGGATCAAATTAATGTTTGCATAAGTTTTTTTCATGTATTGTATAATCCCCATCCACATGTAATTCCCATCCACTCGACAAAGAATTCTTAAGCAACTTGTATGAGTAGAACGTAGTATTTAGCATGAGTGAAGTGTAAAGATGACTTAGACATGAGTGTCCTCAGAGAGTTCGGAGTCAGAGGTAAGAAGCAAAGGTGTTCTGATATGAGCTGATATCGGGCAGAGTGGTGAAGAGGTTATAGAAAGGGTGAAGTTTGAACTTCCCTAGTAGTCCAGTGGCTAGGACTCCATGCTTCCAATGCAGGGGGCCTGGGTTTGATCCTTCGTCAGGGAACTAGATCCCAACACTGCAACTGGAAGAACCTGCTTGCTGTAACTAAGGCCTGACACAGCCTAATTAATTAATTAATTATTTGTAAAAGGGTGTCTACAACAGGAATTTACTGGAGGTTGAAAAGAGAAAAGAAATAGCGTGGAAAAAAAAGGGATGGGTGAAGTTTGTCCGAGTCTAAGATATAAAGGTGTATAGTTAATGGATGACCAAATTGAAGATAATCCTAAGCCAGCTAAATAATAGGAGACGTTGAATGCCAGCCAAGAAGAGTACATATTATTTTATATATATGACTTATGTTTAAGATTTTTGAAAAGGATGATAAGATCTATATTAAAAGAAGGTTACTCTTAAGAGCAATTTGTAGAATTGTTTGAGAGAGCAGAGAACCTAGAGATTAACTAGTAATCTGTTCTAGAAGTTAATGTGCAAGGCATTGAAGGCCTAAGTTAAGATAGTGTTAGTGACGGTATAAGTGGAGATATGGACGTGTAATATTTGGCAGTGTTTGATGATTGCCAGAATAACTCCATGCTTGTTCAAATGAATATTGTTAAGAACTCCTATGAGCAGAATGTAGTTTTTAGCACGAGTGACCCGTAAAGGTGACTCAGAAATGGATGTCTTCAGAAACAAAAGACAAAAAGAAAGATAAGCTCTGTTTTAGGCATGCTGACTCAGGTATCGGCAGGTACTTTTGGAACAGACGTGTGAAAGAGTATAGCTCTGCAGCATAGGAAGCTCATGAGAGCTAGAATCATCGTTTTGGAAGTCAGACAAAAAGAAAATAGTTGAAGCTGTGATCATAGATTGCCAGGAAGTGGTGAGTGAACTGAGAATATTATTGAACTCTGAGGGATAACCTGATATGATCAAAATCATGGACTCTGGGATCAGACCTTCTCAATTCAGACCCAACTCTGCCATGTGGTCTGTAAGACCCTAGACAAGTAAGTAACTATGCACTAGTTTCATGTGTAAAATGGACATGACAATAGTGTCAGCTTGAAAGAGTTGGCAAACCAAGGCATGTGCATAACCTAGGGCTTGACATATAGTAAGCTATCAAATGTTAGTTATATTTAAATGGAGTGCAGAGAAAACAGTGGTGTGTGTATATACTCAAACATGATTGTATTTATAACATAATTGTGAGCATTCAGTTTTCTGTATATTTGATAATATTAAATTTATGAGACTCCAGATATAATTGGAGTTTCAGAATCAATGTTGTATTCTTCAGTTCAGTTCAGTTCAGTCGCTCAGTCGTGTCCGACTCTTTGCAACCCAATGAAGCGCAGCACACCAGGCCTCCCTGTCCATCACCAACTCCCAGATTTTACCCAGACTCGTGTCCATTGAGTCGGTGATGCCATCCAACCATCTCATCCTCTGTCGTCCCCTTCTCCTCCTGCCCTCAATCTTTCCTAGCATCAGGGTCTTTTCCAATGAGTCAGCTCTTCGCATCAGGTGGCCAAAGTATTGGAGTTTCAGCTTCAACATCAATCCTTCCAATGAACACCCAGGACTGATCTCCTTTAGGATGGACTGATTGGATCTCCTTGCAGTCCAAGGGACTCTGAAGAGTCTTCTCCAACACCACAGTTCAAAAGCATCAATTCTTCGACAGTCAGCTTTCTTTATAGTCCAACTCTCACATCCATACATGACCACTGGAAAAAGTATAGCCTTGGCTAGACGGACCTTTGTTGGCCAAGTAATGCTAAAATATGGGAAACCTAAGAATCTCAACCAAAGTTTCATTCAGATTTTCATTTCAAACATTGTTTTACAATGTTCTTTTTTCCTAAGAATAATAATTCTGATATATAAGTAGTCTATTTTTAATATTGAAATGATTATTAAATAAATGTGTCATAAAACACCTACCTAATGAGTCTTATTCCCTGATTTGAATGACCCCAAAGTTGTCATCTGACACTTCCGGGTCAAGAGGAAAGAGGTTTTATTACTGAATCTTTTACATATATTATTTTTATTCAGAGATCAGATCAGTCGCATCCAACTCTTTGCGACCCCGTGAATCATAGCACGCCAGGCCTCCCTGTCCATCACCAACTCCCAGAGTTCACTCAGACTCACGTCCATCGAGTCAGTGATGCCATCCAGCCATCTCATCCTCTGTCGTCCCCTTCTCCTCAAGCCCCCAGTCCCTCCCAGCATCAGAGTCTTTTGCAATGAGTCAACTCTTTGCATGAGGTGGCCAAAGTACTGGAGTTTCAGCTTTAGCATCATTCCTTCCAAAGAAATCCCAGGGCTGATCTCCTTCAGAATGGACTGGTTGGATCTCCTTGCAGTCCAAGGGACTCTCAAGAGTCTTCTCCAACACTACAGTTGAAAAGCATCAATTCTTCGGTGCTCAGCCTTCTTCACATAAGTATATTTTTTAATATTTTAAAATACAGTGATGGTTTATATTTTTCAAGGCTCAATATTTGTGATTAAAATTACAAATACATGGTAATCTTAATGGCAAAAAAACAAATTGTAAGTTTAATACATTTTATTACAAGTTTTTTTATATTTTTGGTAAGAGCCAATTTAATTTAGTGGCCAGAATTAAGTGATAAGGATTTCCTTGTAATATATGCACGCTTAGTTTTTTCAGTCATGTCTGACTCTTGGCAGACACAACTGAAGGCTGTCCATACACACTATGGTCTGTAGCCTGCCAGGCTTCTCTGTCCATGGGATTTTCCAAGCAAGAATACTGGAGTGGGTTGCCATGCCCTAATCTTCCCTACCCAGGGATTTAATGCATGTCTCCATCATTGAAGGTGGATTCTTTACCCCTGAGCAACCAAGTAAGTCCTTATAATATGTAAAGCAATGTAATGAAACATTACAAAAGTAGGAAGTCAAGAGATACCTGGAGTAACAGGCAAATTTGGCCTTGGAGTACAAAACAAAGCAGGTCAAAGGCTACCAGAGTTTTGCCAAGAGAACGCACTGGTCATAGCAAACACCTTCTTCCAGCAACACAAGAGAAGACTCTACACATGGACATCACCGGATGGTCAACACCAAAATCAGATTGATTGTATTATTTGCAGCCAAAGATGGAGAAGCTGTATACAGTCAGCAAAAACAAGACCAGGAGCTGACTGTGGCTCAGATCATGAACTCCTTATTGCCAAGTTCAGACTTAAATTGAAGAAAGTAGGGGAAACCATTAGACCATTCAGGTATGACCTAAATCAAATCCCTTATGATTATACAGTGAAACTGACAAATAAATTCAAGGGATTAGATCTGACAGACAGAATGGCTGAAGAACTATGGACAGAGGTTTGTGACATTGTGCAGGAGGCAGTGATCAAGACCATCCCCATGGAAAAGAAATGCAAAAAAGCAAAATGGTTGTCAGAGGAGACCTGAATGCAAAGTCAAGTGGACCTTAGGAAACAAAGCTAGTGGAGGCGATGGGATTCCAGCTGAGCTACTTCAAATCCTGAAAGATGATGCTGTGAAAGTGCTGCACTCAATATGCCAGCAAATTTGGAAGACTCAACAGTGGCCACAGGACTGAAAGGTCCGTTTTCATTCCAATCCCAAAGAAAGGCCATGCCAAAGAATGTTCAAACTACCGCCCAGTTGCACTCATCTCACACACTAGCAAAGTAATGCTCAAAATTCTCCAAGCCAGGCTTCAACAGTATGTGAATCATGAACTTACAGATGTTTAAACTGGATTTAGAAAAGGCAGAGGAACCAGAGATCAAATTTCCAACATCATTGAATCATAGAAAAAGCAAGAGAGTTCCAGAAAAACCTCTACTTCTGCTTGTTTGATTATGCCAAAGTCTTTGACTGTATGGATCACAACAAACTGTGGAAAATTCTTTAAGAGATGGGAATGCAAACCACTGACCTGCCTGCTGAGAAATCTGTATGCAGGTCAAGAAGCAACAGTTAGGACTGGGCATGGAACAACAGACTGGTTCCAAATCGTCAAAGGAGTACATCAAGGCTGTATATTGTCACCCTGCTTCTTTAACTTATATGCAGAGTACATCATGCAAAATGCCAGGCTGGATGAAGCCCAAGTTGGAATCAGGATTGCCAGGAGAAATATCAATAACCTCAGATATGTAGATGACCCAACCCTTATGGCAGAAAGTGAAGAGGAACTAAAGAGACTCTTGATGAAAGTGAAAGAGGAGAGTAAAAAAGTTGGCTTAAAACTCAACATTCAGAAAATGATGATCGGGGTCATCCAGTCCCATCACTTCATGGCAAATAGATGGGGAAAAAATGGAAGCAGTGAGAGACTTCATTTTCTTAGGCTCCAAAATCACTGCAGATAGTGACCCCCAGCCATGAAATTAAAAGGTTTGCTCCTTGGAAGGAAAGCTATTACCAACCTAGACAGCATGTTAAAAAGCAGAGACATTACTTTGCCAACAAAGGTCTGTCTAGTCAAAGTTGTGGTTTTTCCAGTAGTCATGTATGAATGTGAGAGTTGAACTATAAAGAAAGCTGAGCACCAAAGAATTGATGCTTTTGAGCTGTGGTGTTGGAGAAGACTCTTGAGAGTCCCTTGGACTGAAAGGAGTTCCAAGCAGTCAATCCTAAAGGAAATTAGTTCTGAATATTCATTGCAAGGACTGATGCTGAAACTGAAACTCAAATACTTTGGCCACCTGATACAAAGAACTGACTCATTGGAAAAGACACTGATGCTGGGAAAGATTGAAGGTGGGAAGAGAAGGGGATGACAGAGGATGAGATGGTTGGATGGCATCACCAACCTGATGGACGTGAGTTTGAGTAAACTGTGGGAGTTGATGATGGACGGGGAACCCTGGCGTGTTGCAGTGCACTGGGTTACAGAGTCGGACGTGACTGAGTGAGTGAACTGAAATAGCCTATTAACAATGTTGTCATAGTTTCTGCTTCTTCACCATTGCAGCCCTTAGGACCTAGCACAGTGACCAGATCATTAAGTATTTACTGGTAAATAAAAAGAAATTGACTGTAGATTGCTTCTGTTGGTCCACAAGCTTCAAGTTAGCTTCTCTTTTTAAATCTGTGGTTAAGTTTCTATGCAGTTACTCCATTCCTTGAAAGCCTTTCAAGCTCACATTTTGCATAAGTTAAAAAGTTACTTTGCGCTTTGGATTTTAGAGTTGGAAAGCCTATACAGGTACTTTACAAATATTCTGTCATTCCAAAGCTTTTGGTTACTGTGGAAGTAACCAAATTGAGATCCTGTGTAGTGGCTGCATAACTTAGCAAATGTTCAGTTATCTCTGATAACAGTTACTTAGTTCTTCAGTCCATGTGGCTGAAAATACAAATAAATGACTTTAGGGACATGAACTCAAAACATGGAATCTGGCCCTGTCTCAGCTACTTTTAAGTTGGTGGTCATGAGCAAGCCAATAATTTTGTCTTAAAATGCATCTTTCTTCGTAATCAGTTAGATAAGTTCTACTTCTACCTTGTGACCCTCAAATGACATGTGATGTACTATAAAGTATGGTAGATAGCATAAAATGCTATGCTGTGTCAGAGCTCCTCACTTCTTTGGTACTATACACCACTTGGGCCATCTGGAGAAGCTTAGGGAGCTCCTCTCAGAAATGTATAAACATTAGAAACAATTATATTGAAATACAGTTTTTAAAATATTTTTAAAATGATATAGTAGTTAGTATATGATTCTTCATTAACATAGTAAGTATAATGTTATTGCTGTGGGTATAATGAAGTAGTTTTGAAGTCAGTCAGTTCAGTTGCTCAGTCATGTCCAACTCTTTGCAACCCCATGTATCGCAGCACGCCAGGCCTCCCTGTCCATCACCAACTCCTGGAGTTCACTCAGACTCACGTCCATCGAGTCAGTGATGCCATCCAGCCATCTCATCCTCTGTCGTCCCCTTCTCCTGCCCCCAGTCCCTCCCAACATCAGAGTCTTTTCCAGTGAGTCAGCTCTTCGCATGAGGTGGCCAAAGTACTGGAGTTTGAGCGTTAGCATCAGTCCTTCCAATGAACACCCAGCACTGATCTCCTTTAGGATGGACTGGTTTTGAAGTAGTGGTGACTAAATGTTTTGATATACTCATAGGAACTATAACGTGATTAGTTCTGCTGACAGAAATCACCGGTACTGCTAATGCCACTGTTGTTTGTTGCTTATCTTTGTAATTGAAAGACATGCTAGTTTCATTTAGGTTAGTGAAAATAAAGCTTTAATTGCTTTTCTCATTCAAGTTCACAGGCCTTTGAATTGTTTACCGAGCCCAAATTTAAGAACTACTATAATATATTAATGCTAGTAATTACCATTAACAGTGTGTTTTTAAAAGATACATATCACTACTTCAGGCATTTAACACCTCTATTTGAAAGTGACAACTTATAAATTATGTGTGGTTTAGTTTGATTCATATCGGAATTAACATTTTAATTCTTCCAATATCAAAATAGTTAATGGCACGTGTAGAAACTCTGGAGTTTTGAGGACAAATCTTTAAATATACAACTTATAAAACTGATTCTATTGAAATGATTGTTTGTAGACCTGTTGTGTGAAAGAATTAAACTTCTTTTCTAAAATTATCGCCAGGATCAGCCAAGATCTCGCTCTCATTGCTCGGGAAATCAACGATGTAGCAGGAGAGATAGATTCAGTGACCTCCTCGGGCACTGCCCCTAGTACCACAGTAAGCACTGCTGCCACCACCCCCGGCTCTGCCATAGACACTAGAGAAGAGGTAGGAGATCTTCATGGAGAGATGCATAAGGTTCTTTCTTTTCTTTATTTCTTTTGCTTTTAGCTTTTTGCTTAGTTTTTTTTTTTGGTTACATCCATCCTCCCTATTTGCATGAAGCTCTGCATTTGCCAACTTTGCTTTAACAAATTTCTTTTCTTATACCAAAACTAGTAAAGGCTAACATTTGGTCTACTATTAGCATGAAGCTGTAAAATTATTTAAAATAAACACTTTGTAAAATACAAAAATAAATGGTACCTAGAAAGCACATCCAAATTTGGTAAATAATTGTATAAATAATAAATCATTATATAAAGTTTCTGTAAATCTTACATAGGTTCTTCACTAGAAATTATCTCTAGTAGCAAGACAAAGTCTATAGTTTTTACTACTTAAAATAATTCTTTTGATGAATATATACATACATATATATATATATGTACAAAGATTCTTCAAAAATTGAAATATACATACATATACACACTCACTCAAATATATGTATTCAGTTTTAAAACATTCTTGTGAACTGTGCAGTGTAAGTTAGCATATACAGACTATTGCCCCAAACCAGAGTCTCCTGCTCTCCCCCTCCAGGGGACACCACAAACACAGATGGCTCCAGAAGTTAACTTTAAAATATAATATAAAAATAATGGTATTCTGGCCATGTTTGGTTTCTTGATTTGGTGCAGAGATACCAAAAAAAGACAGACATTTTGAAAGAATGAGTTACAGTTTTATTAGGACAAAGCCACACTGATTTGTTTAATTATCCTCTGTTTTATGCTATAATGTCAGAATTGAGTAGTTGAACAGACATTGTAAGACTGCACAGCCTAAAATATTTATCATTTGGCCCGTTACAGCAAAAATGTGCCAACCCCTAATGATGATTTATTTCATTTCCTTAATTTTATAAAATAATGTTCTCAATAGTAGCCAAAAATGGCTAGCCTTTTTGACACATTTAATTCTGGTAAACTCTTCTACGAAAATTTTCTTCAGTTGCTTTTTGTCACATTTATAATTTTATTCTTTAATGGTCATAATTTCATTGTTTTTTTTCCCCTTTATGTGTTCTCTAATTTGGTAAATAATGTTTCATCAGTCTGTGTAGTTTTGTTGCCACACTGATCAATTGTAAATGTGTATAAAATTCATCCTTATTGGTGAAAAACAAAAGGATCTTCTTGGTGGCAAGACATACACAATTCTTCCTGGTACATTTTGAATGATGAAGATATTATTTTCTCAGCTGTCTAACTAAATTATACCTAACATGATTGTACATTCACTCAGACTCAGTAAAATTTTTCAAACATTTCATTAAGTAGAATTCCATTTTTTCTTTTTGGCTTCGTTTCTTATTACTGTATTAGAGTTTATTCCTTCTTCAGTAAACCTGAGTTACTTTGTACTATACGTACATAATTTGCACTGCAGATGGCAGTATGTCACTTGTACCGGAATATGTCATTTCTGTAGCATTACCGCTAAAAGTTTATCTAAGGTAAAAATACTTTGTGGATTAAAATTTTTTTTTTCTTTTGTAAACTTAATTATAATTTGTAATTTATGTATCTGTGAAGAAATTTGGCACTTGGATTTGGGGAGAAAAAAAGGAAAAAACAAGATAGGAAACTAAAAGGAAAAGAAACATTATTTTACACTGGTAAGGCAATGTGAGTAAAATGAACGCCTTGTCCATCTACATGGCTCAGCTTTTTCTAGTTACCATCTGTGTTTTCCGTTGGGGGAAACTTTATCCACGGAAGAATCAAATTTAACATAGTTATTATATATATTTTGGATTTTGAAAATAAAATCTATGTAGATGAACATCTGTTTTATAAAATGGACACCTTTGAAGTGCTTATAAAAAGAAAGAGTAATTGGTTTATTGAAGATCTCATGCTTCTGTTACTACCTGAGAATGGAATAACTTCTAACTATAAAAACTGTAATGCCAGTATCTGTGTTTTTCCAAATTACTCTTTGCTCATGAGGATTTGCTTTTGTCCTGTTAGTTAGTTGATCGTGTTTTTGATGAAAGCCTCAACTTCCGAAAGATCCCTCCATTAGTTCATTCTAAAACACCAGAAGGAAACAACTGTCGGTCTAGTGACCCAAGACCTCAACCAGCAGAGCCTCCTGATCACTTAACAATTACAAGGCGGAGAACCTGGAGCAGAGATGAAGTGAGTAAACTATAAACTTCAACAAATGGCAGAGGATGCATGCTCCATTGGTCAGAAAAAGAGGAGGAGAACTGTTCCATATATGTGTGTGTGCCCAGTCGTGTCTCTTTGCAGTGTGATGGACTGTATGTAGCCTGCCGGGCTCCTCTGTCCATAGGGTTTACCTGTTGAGAATACTGGAGTGACTTTGCATTTCCTTCTCTGGGGGATCTTCCCGACCCAAGGATTGAACCTGTGTCTCCTGCATTGGAGAGTCTTTACCGTTCACACCACCTGAGAATTCCCTTGTTTAATACTTACAAGCCTCTTAAGATAAACAGGGAAGGTTTGGGAATGGTAGAGGATTGGTGGGCTTTGGATTATTTTTGGAGCCTTACTTCAGGTCCTGTAAAGACTACATTTGTAAAACAAGGACAATTTTATATGGTTTTGTTCAGTATATAGGGCTGGGAAAAAAGTGCTTGTCCTTACAAGTAGAATAGAATTTCATCCTGGCATCACATCAATTACAAATCATTAACTCTAAATGAATTTAGTTCCTAAAGGGCAAAAGCAAAACTTCAAAGTTTGTAGTATAATACAGGTACATGTCTTTCAGCACTGCAGCAGGGAATGATTTCTTAAAAGACACAAAAAGTCTTGACTTATAAATAAAAGATTGATAAGTTTGAGTGTATTAAAGGACTATGTGAAACATACAGGCAACAAGAGATTAGAATACAGAATATATCAGAGCTCCTACAATCAGTTTAAAAAAGCAAAACAGCCCAAAAGAAAAATCTGCAAAAAACATGTGCAGCATTTCACTGAAAATACCCAAGGCCTATGAAGAGATGTTCAGCTTCATGAGTATTCAGAGAAATAGTTTTCAAGGCTACAGTGAGATTATTTTATATTCATTCAGTTGGCAACAAATTAAAAAGTTTTAAAACATTAAATATAGGAGAAGATGTGAATACATAGGCTTTCTTATTGTTGCTAGTAAGGTTAAATTGGTGGAGTCACTTTGGCAAACAGTTTGATATTATTTCCTAAAATTGAACATAAATGTAGCCCATTATGTAGCAGTTTTGCTGCTCGTGTATACCCTTTCTCATTGACAGCAAGTCATGGAAGAGGATATTCATAGTAGCACTGTGGGCAGTAACAAAACTTGGGAACAGTCTTTAAGTGTTTGTATCTGAGGGAAAATGAATGTATAAACAGGTATGTGCACAAATTGAAAAATCAGTGGAGGGATCAAAACAAATGAACTACAGTATGCCACAATGTGGATGAATTTTAGCAATAGAACATTAAATGAAAATTATTCTCAGAAGATCGGATAAAATGTGTTTTGTCACAAATAACGTTATATACTTAGGACAGAAATAGATCTAGCAAATTATATAAAAAGAAAACCAAGGGAATGATGAATGGGATTCAGAATATTGTTTACCTTGAGTAGAGGGAGACAGGGAGATGGGAAAAAACACGTGACTAGAGGCAGATTATATTAGTCATCTGTTTCTTTCTGTTGTTGCTCAGTTGTGTCAGACTCTTTGCAACCCCATGGACTGCAGCACGCCTGGCCTCCCTGTCCTTCACTCTCTCCTGGAGTTTGCTCACCTCACGTCTATTGAGTTGATAAAGCCATCTAACCATCTCATCCTCTGTTGCCCCCTTCTTCTCCTGCCCTCAGTCTTTCCTATCATTAGGGTCTTTTCCAGTGAGTCAGCTCTTTGCATCAGGTGGCCAAAGTATTGGAGCTTCAGCTTCAGCATCAGTCCTTCCAATGGGTATTCAGGGTTGATCTTCTTTAGGATTGGCTGGGTTGATCTCATTGCAATCCAAGAGATTCTCAAGAGTCTTCTTGAGCACCACAGTTTGAAAGCATCAGTTCATTGGTGTGCAGCCTTCTCTTTGCTCTGCTATTTGTAAAACCTCCTCAGACAACCACTTTGCCTTGTATTTCTTTTTCTTTGTGATGGTTTTGGTTACCACCTCCTGTACAGTGTTACTAACCTCCATCTGGTAGATAGTTCTTCAGGTACTCTATTTACCAAATCTAATCCCTTGAATCTATTTGTCATCTCCACTGTGTAATCATAAGAGATTTGGTTTAGGTAATACCTGAATGGCCTAATGGTTTTCCCTAGTTTCTTTAATTTAAGCCTGAATTTTGCAGTAAGGAGTTTATGATCTGAGCCACAGTCAGTTCCAAGTCTTGTTTTTGCTGACTGTATAGAGCTTCTCCATCATTTGCTGCAAAGAATATAATGTGTCCATTTTCAGTACTGACCATTTGATGATGTCCTTTTGTAGAGACATCTCTTGTGTTGTTGGAAGAGGGTGTTTGCTGTGACCATTGTGTTCTTTTGACAAAACTCTGTTGACTTTTGCCCTGCTTCATTTTGTACTCCAAGGCCAAACTCGCCTATATTCCAGATCTCTTAACTTCCTACTTTTGCATACCAGTCAGCTATGATGAAAAGGACATTAGTTCTAGAAGATCTTTTAGGTCTTCTTAGAACTGTTCAACTTCAGCTTCTTTAGCATTAGTGGTTGGGGCGTAGACTTGTATTACTGTGATGCTGAATGGTTTGCCTTGGAAATGAACTGAGATTATTCTGTCATTCTTGAGATTGCACCCAAATACTGCATTTCAGACTCTTGGTGACTTTGAGGGCTACTCCATTTCTTCTAAGGGATTCTTGCCCACAGTAGTAGATTTAATGATCATCTGAACTAAATATGCCCATTCTCATCCATTTTAGTTCACTGATTGCTAAGATTTAGATATTCACTCTTCCCATCTCCTGCTTAACCATGTCCAATTTACCTTGATTCATGGACCTAACATTCCAAATTCCTATGGGGTTTTGTTCTTTATCTCATTGGACTTTACTTTCACCACCGATACTGACAATGCATGGAACTGATTTTGGAACCCATATCTAGTCTTAGGATGCAGGCTAAATTCAGCCTCCCACCTGATTTTGTAAATAGAGTTTTATTAGCTGCAGCTCCTTTTGCTATAATATAGCCTCTCTTGCTATAGTGAGAGGTGAGTAGTTGTAACAGACCACATTGGCCCCAGTCTTCACTCTCTTGCCCTTTACAGAAGTTTGCCAACCCTTGCTTTTGCCCATAAAGTTCAGCTGGAATGATAACAACCCCAAACATAAAAACTTATTCTGGGGAACTTCTCTAGTGCTCTAGTGGTTAAGACTTCACCTTCCAATGCAAGGGGGAGTGTGGTTGGGGAGCTAGGATCCCACATGCCTCATGGCCAGAAAACCAAAGCATAAAACAGAAGCAGTAGTCTTAACAAATTCAATAAAGACTATTTTAAAAAATGGTCCACATTAAAAAAAAAAAAATTACTATTTTGAATACATTTAAAAAACTTTATCTGTCCCACTGTGGAGAACAAGGATTGTAATCTTCTTGATCTCTTTGTTCATCTTATTTGCTGAAAGAATAGATAACAAATTTATTGTTCTAAGTTACTTACATTCTCCCAGATGATAATTTGAATTGGAAGCATGAGAGACAGGATCATGATAGTAATTAAAAATTAGATAACATGGGTTGTCTTTTGAAAGTTATATGATGAAAATAATATGGAAATGTGACAAGTTACTTAACAAAAAAGAATTCCTTTCTTAATTTTTATTTCTCGTTCTCAGTGTAGTTACACAGTACTCTTAATTATATCCTTTATCGAGTTTTATTAAAATCAGCATAAATATGAAATGCCCTGAAACGTAATGAGTTGTGACCATTCTTGGTGGTTATCGGATACAGTGGTAGTATTTTAATGTCTGTTCTTCCCTTTCCATGTTTCAGGTCATGGGAGATAATCTGTTGCTCTCGTCCGTCTTTCAGTTCTCTAAGAAGATAAGACAGTCTATAGATAAAACAGCTGGAAAGATCAGGTACTGTGTCATTACTCGGACATCCTTGCTTCTATAAAAGCAGGTTACTTTCCTTTCTAGTGAATTTTGAAGGATGACCTATATACCTAAATTTTACATAGCATTAGTCAAAAAGTTGGTGAAGTGAGCAGGCTAGAGGATAATGAGAAATGACATTGGAGAGAGAAGGAAGGACCAGTTTGGGCAGAACTTGTTTAAGGAGTTTGGACTTTATCATAAAAAAGCCATAGGAAGTTAATACATTAAATGCGTATCTTTAAAAAATATACATATGTGTGTATATATATAAAGAGTTTTAATATTTTATTACAATTTCCCTGATTATCTTGCCTCTCTCTCAGGATATACACATACCACTTAGGAAAACATAAAATTAAGGAGGGAAAAACCCAATGTGGCTGATAATAGCACTTGGCCTGGGATTTAATTATCAAATTATATCCATTTCATTGGTTTGGGGGATTGGTTTGTTTAATACACAGTATTATCCATAAAGACACCATGTAAGTCTCCTCATTGGTCATGTGACCTAGCAATAGGAAAAGCTTGAGGCCTCCTTACCTATAAATGGGAATTCAATATTATTTCATCCTACCTGCTGAAATACATGCCTTTTTTCCCCAGTAACTAAGCCCTCATCCAGTCTCATTTATTCATTCAGTAGATCTTCATAGAGTTCCTGCCTTATACCATTCTCTTCTATTGATAATTTCTTACCACAGAGTATCTTTCTCAGTCTGCACTGAATTAACTCATCCCTAGTTTCCTCTAGAAAAAAAAAATTTTGTAGCTTAGACATTTAATTAAAACTGTGACCATTGAACACATTGATGGTTAGTTGATTGGTTGATTTTGTTGTCTCAGAAATTCGACAGAATTTAGAAAGTATAAAAGAATAAATATTTTCTTAATGTTAATTTGTTGCTTTCAGTTTGAGTGTTGAGTTTTGCTGTGTGTAAAGCACTGTGGCAGGCTCTGTGGAAGACAATAAGAAAGATAAAACATGCTGTCTACTGTTAAGGTCTTATAATCTGGTTGGCAAAGGACAGTATATATACAGGTAACTGTGGTACAAGACAGTACGTGATAGATTAGTGCCCAGTTAGAGGTAAGAACAGAGAAAGGATCACCTTCACCCCGGACTGTCAGGGAAGGCTTTGTGGAGGAAGTAATACTCAAAGCTAGATAGAATTTTTGGTAAGCAAAATCTAAGGGATAGAGGCCTGAGCCTTTTACACAGATAGTACTAGAATAGTTTGAGAAATGACTGGTCTTTAGGTCTGTACCAGAAGTTATAAACTGAAATGCCTGCCCAAACCTGTCTAAAAGTATCCTGTAAGTTATTCTAATACTTGCTATAGACTCAATTAAAAATATTTATACAACTGTTTTACAGTATTCTCATTGGGTTACATGTGAAAGTGCCCCTCAGGGTGTGCTGTTTGGCCCTGCATTGGTCAACTCCCAGTTTCCAACCACTGATTTGTATGGATTGAGGGCCAGTCCTAGAGAATAGATTGTGGGGGTCTTAGAATATATGCCTAAGACTCTTTTTTAACTAAACCAACTACTGTATCAAAAAGGAGTTTTAGCTTCATAGTTAAATTATTGAATGAAATTAGCTTTGGAATTCAGTATATTTTCATGCTTAGTCTGACTACACTTTTGAATTAATTATGTAATATGAAGATCAGTTGAAAGCCCTGATTGTTTCTGAAGGATTTGTAATGACCTTTGTACAAAACCATTTAAATTCTAACCATTATGATCTGGCCTGATTTCTTGATGTAGTTTTCTGCTTCCTTAGTGTTTAAGTATTACACTTCACTCCATGAAGCCAAAATTACAATTGGCTTTATAAACCTGCAGCACAGTATTTACAAATTGTCTTCAAGTTATTTATCCCTTTAGTGGCTTAGAACTTTAGAGACGTGTGTGTGTGTGTGTGTGTGTGTGTGTGTGTGTGATTTAGGAATCTCAGGTAGCATTTCTAAGCCATTTTTACCAAAGATGAAACATGTATGGTTTAACAGTTTGAAAAAGCACTAACATTGTACTCAGTAACCATCTTCTGGCAAAATTCACTGAGTTTTCAGGATGGCTAAGCGCAGACTCATGAAACAGTCATTGTTTTCTTACTTTCACCAATCCTAATGCTCTAAGGACTCTTTTAGAGAGCACACAATAATTTCTCAGGCCTTAATTTCACAGTCATTAGGATAACAGCTCCTAGATAGCTAGCAAGGATATTTAGTCTTTGGGATGTAGAAATTTTAACAGTAAATCAGAAGAATATTCTCTTCTAGGATTCTGGATCCATTGTAGCCTTTTTAAGCATGATTATTTGTAATTATAAATGTTCCAGACTTGGGATTTGACATTGATGAATTTGATGTTGACTTGATGTTGATGAATGTCATGTTTTTAAATTAGTTGAACTTGGCATATTGAATTTTGAAGAAATACAAATAAAAATGTAATTTAGTTTACTACTTAAATACTGATCAACTTCTAATAGTAATACTTTACTTTCTTGTACAGTATTGGTTATTGTATAAGTCAGTTAAACTAGATTTCCAGCCCAATGAAGAAATTCAAATAGAAACTAAAAAGGTACCTAGTATTTACAGCTCTCTAAAGCTGCTGGATCGTGTCTTCTAGATTGAAGAGAGAGATACCACATTTAAAAGACAAGTCAGAATTTTGTGACACTTTTATTTTATAAAATGCCTGAAATTAATTTCAAGCATAGAATCTTTATTGACAATTGTTTTTGTCAAAGGATAGTTTCTTAATTCTTAACAGGTTATTATGTAAAATATACTAACATGAATTAGTATTTTTAAAGAAGGGCAGCATAAGTACTCTATTATAATTTTCAACCTTTGAAATTACATATACACTTTGATCAATTATAAGAAGTCTTTTCCTGTTTAAAGAGGTCCTAACAGACTCAATTGCTTATACTTAATTCAACCTGTTTTCATCTTAAATTCATCTTATATTTATACTGCATATGTTCTATATGAAACAAGTTGTATTTTTGTTATAAAGGGTGGTTATATAAAAATATTAGATAAAATTTGGGGGTTATATTGTCATCTACATGTGTTTTATATTTGGTTCTCAATAAAGAATGAGGTAAATACTAAAGGGTTTTTATGTGTCTATTTGTAGCTAGTCAGTTACTGTTTTAGTACAGATCTCTCACATAAATGAGTTTATTAATATTGGCTCAGTGTTTAATTCAGAGTTCATGTAACAGTGGTATTTTTAATTCTTGTTTAGCTTTGAAAAGATATATTGTTTTTGTATTATCATTAAAAATGTGATGTTTTTAAAATATGAAAAGTAAAGAGCTTATTTTTTATTTATAGAATATTATTTAAAGACAAAGATCGGAATTGGGATGAAATAGAAAGCAAGTTAAGAGCTGAAAGTGAAGTCCCTATTGTGAAAACCTCAAGCATGGTATGGTAATTTTTCTTGAATATTAAACCATTTTTTAAAAGGCTTTATGTTCAAGGAATGATACGCTGATTTTTAAACTGTTCGTTGATTTCATTTATAAAAGAAGATATAAGAGCACAAATTTTGGAAACTTTATGCTTTCACTTGTCTGTCACAGGGTTTTAAAGTGTTGACTGCTTCAAAGTTTTAGAGAGTGTGGGGGAACCTTTTATGTTTCTCACTATTAATATACTCTTGTTCTTATAATAATTATATGTTATAAATAAGCAATTTTGAAATAAGAGCAAACTCAAATATAAGTTGACATGAGTTATTTCTGTTTACTTAACAGATTGCTTGTCTCCTCCAGAATTTGTACAGATTTTTATTATTCAGGAAATCATCCTAAAATTGAGGTTTCAGTTTGTACATTTTCCATAGAAAATCCTTAAGCGCTTTTTACAGTTGTTGTAAGATTGATTAATATATCTTTGCATATACAGTATTATTATCTAACTTTTCATCTTCTATTACTATCTCACTGAAAAGAATTCAGTATTAAAGATTTTAAAATTCAAGTCTTTTTACTGAATATCATAATTATTTTATATCATGTTGCTACAGATTGGGGCCATGTCAGTAATATTAAGGATATCAAATAAAATTAGTATAAGGTTTGTTGCATATCAAATAAAAATGTTTTAATTAAAGTAAGCTAATTCTTGTCATTGCTTTCCCTACAGGAGATTTCTTCTATCTTACAGGAGCTAAAAAGAGTTGAAAAGCAGCTACAAGGTAAACTTACTACTGATTAAGTATAAAGAGCTAACAATTTTAGAACAAGTACATCCTAAGTGGTATTTCTAAAATACTGTTAATTATTTGAACACTATTTGATTAAGTGTAAGGATGTGTGAATAAAGATATAAAGTTCTACGTATTCAAATTACTCATAAAAAGAAAGCATAAATAATTAAAAATATAATTCATAGTATTATATAGTATCTATTATTTGTATCTATATAGTAGATACAATATAGATTGTATATCTATACTATACAGTATCTTATTTATATATATATTTATAAATTATAGTATATGAAAAATATGTAAAATAATATATTAAAATATATTTTCAGCTGCGTATATGCAGCTGAAAATGCTTGTTGACAATTAGCACTGTTTACTTGATTTGATAATTCTTAAATTATATTTGTGGTACAACACATATGAACTAATAATGGTTTTATAAGTCATAATAATCATTTGGATGTACCACAAGAAATGAGTGCACATTGGACACAGGGACCAGAAGAGGGAGTAGAGAAGAAAAAGAGACTGTTGGCCTCCTAGACTTTAACAGGGACGTTGTTTTTGGTGTGTCTCAGATCTTTAATTATGCACTTATGCCTATGTGTATTTTGACCTAGAAGTTCCCAGTGGTAAAACAGGCAGATTCCAAAGTCAGTTGCTAATTTTACTCAGTATTTGTTTGAATTATCGTAGGCATGGTGTGTTGGTCCTGGCTAAGTGGTTCTGAGTCTTTTCTCAGCCTCAGCACACCTAAGCGTATACCCTTACAAGGCAAAGTGGCTTGTTTACATGATTGTTAGCTGGCAGGAGGGAGTATGCTTTTAAAAGGACTTCTTAAATAATTCTTCTATCTGTGATGCTTCTTTTCCTCAACTCCCACTCTACCCTATACCATGTTGAAAATCACTGCTGAAGACTTTCCCTTGTCCACTCAAGGATCTTTAGGATTGAAAGCTGGTCTTTATCTGGTCCTTGCCATGGAGAATGCAAGGTCTGTTTGGCCTGCTGGGGTTGCCATGGAATATGAATATCTAGGCTGTGAAGGATATTTATGGCTCAGTGGTCCATAAATACATATTTGTGCATGGCAGATACCCTAGCATCCTCACCAGGATGAATGAGAACATGCTATGGTAGCTTCAGAGTGTGCTATTTGCCTCAACTTTCATTTTACTCTGAACCCCATCTTAGCAACTAATCCCAATTATCTGAGTAATAGATAAAGCCAGGAGTAGTTTCTTTCAGTCCTAACCAGTATTTTCATCATCCTCTTATAATGATTAAAGCATATTTCAAAGAGACCTTTCCTGAATTCCACATCTCCAAATCATAGTCTTCCAGCAGGTTCAGATGCCTATAAGTAGCCTACTCAAGGGACCATAGAAAGCTTTCAGGTTTGTATAATCTGCGATATAGATGAGCCCCAGAATTACTGAAGGTGGGGTTTTAAATCCAGAATTGGAAGGATTAACCAAATTAAAGCTCATATAAGCATTAGTAATTGAAATATCCAAATCATAAGCAATATTCATATCCAAATTTAGCTGCATCTATAGTCATGTCTTTTTCCCTCTATTCCTTTCCTTTCTTTCAGCTATCAATGCTATGATTGACCCGGATGGAACTTTGGAGGCTCTGAACAATATGGGATTTCCCAGTGCTATCTTGCCGTCTCCACCAAAACAGAAGTCCAGTCCTGTGAATGACCACAGCAGCCCGGGTCAGACACCGACACTTTGCCAACCAGAAGCTAGGGTTCTTCATCCTGCTGCTGGTGCGGTCTCAGCTGAATTTGAGAATGCCGAGTCTGAGGCTGATTTCAGTATACATTTCAATAGGTTCAACCCCGATGGGGAAGAGGAGGACGTTACAGTACAGGAATGACTTTCTCTTGCTTGTTAAAATAATTACCTGTGGAATGACTAGAATTATTGGAAACAGCGTAGTGTTGACTTTTAGAGAAAATAAGACAGCTTGGTCAACTGCAATCTTGTTATCTCTGTCTTCTTAATTTTATTTATTTATTTTTTATCTATAACGTGGAGCCATAGTAATCCTTTTGAACTATTGAGATGACCATTTGATGCACAAAGAGGAAAAATTAGATTGTGAAACTTTCACATTTTGTGGTTTTTATGATTTTCAAATTGAATTAGATAATTGCATCCTTTCCCTTCATAGATCTTTGTTTTGTTTTTTTTTTTCTTTAAGCCATGCTGTGACCTACAAGCAAACTAAATACCCAACCTTTCTGACCCCCCATGTCTCCTGTGCCAAGCTGCTCCCTGAAATGGACTTGCTCTTCGTCTGTACAGATTTGTTAAACACTTATATTTGCTTCTTAATAATAGGATTTATATTAGTATTCATTACCATTGGATACAATGACATATTGCTCTCCACAGTCAAACTGACCTTTCAGAACAGTCCTTCTTGTGTTCTAAACTTTTCCAACATATATGTGATTTATATAACTTTGTTGCTGCGTAAATTGTCTTAGGGTTTATGGAAATGAACTATTATGTTTGCACTAAGATTTGCTGGGAGTGGTAGGTGGACATATCTATATATCAATAAGGACTAACCATCGTTTTTTGTATATAGGAGATTGATAATTGTATTTGTTTTAACCCCACAGTGTTTTACTCCACTTTCAAAAAGATCAATTTGGCACTTTTTTCCCTTTTTTTTTTTTTTTTTAGTGAAAGTAAGATTTTGTCTCATTTTAGGGCAAATGATAAGTAGAAGGATTAAACTAGACAGATAGGTTATAGGTGGAGTCTATTTTTAAAACTAAGAACATGTATACAGGTCCTGTGTTACCAAGTTTATATGTGACAGTTGAAAAAATTTTTCCCTTGAAATGATCATGAGATTAAAATTTGGGGCATTAGGAAACTTGGAACTAGTAGTCATAAGATTAGTAGATAGTTTCACTCCCAAGCAATGAGTTGCTTCTGTGTGTTTCCCTGTAGGACCCAATAGTAAATCCTGTCTCAGTCGTATACATTTATAAGGACCCTACAAGATGACGACCAAGGCTTTGTGCCTATGCTAAACAGGAAGCTTATGAAAAGTATCTTCTATTAACTTGTTTTTTCTCTTTTCAGTAAGTTCACATTTGGATAAGTTTCAAAAGAAAGTAATTATCTTTATGTTTCCAGAACACTATAATTTTGGGTAATTCTTAATTCAGTTAAATATTATTAGTAGACCTGGATTTTTGAAACCCGTGATCCCATCAGTTTATAAAGGTTAAAGCTGCAACTTTTGCAACTTTCATGAAATAGTCTTTAATATTTCAGCAATAATCCTGTGCTACATTTGTTTTAAGAAAGTAACTCTGTTCAATTCAAATGTTTACAGGATTTTTAAAAATCCTGTACTGTTGGGCCAGTTAATAAAGATGCAAAAAAAAAAAAAACCACCTGTTTTTAGAGACATAGAAACAAAAGTCTGTTGTATAATGGATCTCATTATTTTTCTTTAAATTAAAAAAAAAAGAGCAAATGAACTGTTCTCCTTGTAAAGCTAAATTCCCCATTCTGTCTAATAAAGGAAGACTGAAAAAAATGGTTTTAAAGAGCATGAATGGAAAGATACAGTTGCTTTGAAGGAATAAATGAAATGTTAAAGCAGGGTTGATCCATTTGAAGAAAGAGTAGAAAAAATTAATCACCACTGTTTCATCTTTGTTTAATGTTTGGGTACTGATGATATCAATATGGAAGTCGAAGGTAAGGAGTTGTTCAGGAAAATACTAGCATCTATTCTACTTACATTATCATTTAAGTGTTTACACAGTTTTGTTCAATTACAAACATTTGGCCTTTTACTATGTTATTTTTATTTTGTATGAATACATTATTCTCCTTATTTATTTTTGTTACCTTTATTACTTATGTTATTTTGTTATGCATTTACAACTCCATTTTTAAATAAAGTGTTTCTGGAACTTTATGCAATTGATTGTACATTTTATTCTATCATCTGAATTGGTAATACTTCATCAGTTTATCAAATAACTCTGTATCATTTTCCAAGGTTAAGCAAAAAAAAGTTCTTCAGTTTACTGAATATGTGATAACTGTAAAATTCATACTCTTTTGAGCAAAAGAAGAAAATATTTTCTTAGCAAATTATAGTAAATACAGTTCTCTTTAGCTTAATAATCTCGTATATAGAGATAGATATTTATATATGTATTCGATTCCTGGGTCAGGAAGATCCCCTGGGAAAGGGAATGGCAACTCCAGTATTCTTGCCTGGAGAATTCCATCGACAGAGGAGCCCGGTCGACTCTTTGAGACCCCATGGACTGTAGCCCAGGGTGCCCCATGAGTGACACTAGTGGTAAAGAATGTGTCTGCCAACACAGGAGACATGAGGCAGGAGTTTGATATCTGGGTCAGAAAGATCCCCTGGAGGAGGGCATGACAGTCCCATGGACAGAGGAGTCTGATGGGCTACAGTCCATAGGGTCACAAAGAGTCCGACATGACTGAAGCAACTTAGCACACATGCACACATAGATATTTATACACACACAGCCTTTCTTTGTTCCTGGCATGGAATCATCAGGAAGCTTTATAACTGATATATTTGGGGAACAAAGAAGAAATTTAAAATACATCTTAAATTTAAGAACTATCCATTTGGACTCATTTGTACACAAGAGTCTTAAATATCTCCCTGTTCCTGTTACTCTGTTTTCTCAACTTTTTTAGGCTTTCCATAATCTGGCTCTTTCCTTATGTGTCTGTGTACAGCTGATACAGACTCTCCACCCTGAGACAGTCTGGGGCTTCTCATCACTCTGTGTACTTGCTGCTCCCTCCCCTTCCTTCCTGCTTACTCATATTCCTTCCATTCTTCAGAGTTCCACTGAATTCATAAAGCTTCCCTCACTTGACTGGGCCATAGTAAAGGGTTGTGTCGTAGTTATATTTTCCCCTTCCCTTCTCCCACTATATACACATAATTTTCTTCCTTCTAAATTAATAATCTTTATTTCCTGGATAAACTGCACTTTAAAATGTCTGTGTGTTTTGCTTCCTTTGTCTGTCTCTGATTTTGCTTGTCATCTATGTCTCTGCCTGACAGGATCCTAACTTTGGAAAGGAAAAGAGAAGCTTAGGATCCAGACCCTTTCCTCACTAGCTAAAAATGTGTTTCTCTGTCTTCTGATCTGCAGGAGGAAAGCATTTTAATATCCAAGAAATCTCTTCCAATCCAAGTGGTCTGTGACTTCAAAATAGTTAACCATCCTGTTTTTCTTCAGAGAAATACCCCAGGTCATATTTATTCAACAACTGTGTAGTAGGCACTGAGGTTATTGTAGGTAAACAGAAATAAATGATTGCCTTCACAGACCTATTCTGGATTAGGGAAACAGATAATAGAAACTAAAAATTAGTTAAGTTGATGATATCAGATAATCACATTTTCCTTTACCCTCCCAGTGGATTATTTGTATTGCTCTCTCCCTAGTTTCTTAAATGTGCGTACTGCTCAACAAATGATTCAGATAAATACTGTTAATTTGGGTTTTGGGGAAGGAACATTTTGTGATCTGACTTTCAACCTCCATGTTTTTCCTCAATTTCCCTCTTTGCTGTAGTAAGGCCCATATTCTCTCTCTCTTTTACTGAAGTATATTTGATTTTCAGTGTTGTGTTACTTTTCAGGTGCACAGCAAAGTGAGTCAGTTATACACATACATATGCCCACTGTTTTTTTAAGATTCTTTTCCCATATAGGCCATGACAGAGTATGGAATAGAGTTCCCTGTGGTATATAGTAGGTTCTTCTCAGGTACCTATTTTATATACAGAAATGTGTCTGTCATCCCCAACCTCCCAATTTATCTGTCCCCCTCCTTATCCGCTAGTAACCGTAACTTTGTTCTCTACATCTGTGACTCTGCTTCTGTTTTGTGAATTAAGTTCTTTTGTACCCTTTTTTTGGATTCTACATACAAGTGATATCGTATGATATTTTCTTTCTGTGTCTGATTTCGCTCAATATGACCATCTCTGGGTCCATCAGTGTTGCTACAAATGGCATTATTTTGTTCTTTTTTTATGGCTGAGTAGTATTTCGTTGTCTGTATGTATATCTTTATCCATTCCTCTGTCGATGGACGTTTAGTTTGCTTCCACGTTCTGACTGTTGTAAATAATGCGGCAGTGAACATTGGGATGCGTGTATCTTTCTGAATTATGTTTTTTTCCAGGCATATGCCTACTAGTGGGATTGCTGAGTCATATCATATGGTAGTTCTGTTTTTAGTTTTTTAAGGAACCTCTGTACTGTTCTGCATAGAGGCTGTACCAATTTACGTTCTCACCAACAGTGTAAGGGGGGTTCTCTTTTCTCCATATCCCCTCCAGCATTTATTGTTTGTAGATTTTTTTCTTGAACTGTGTGACTCCACAAAAACCAGAAGGCACTAGAAAACAGCCAAGCCATCCTCATAGTACCCTGCGGGAAGGCATGTCAGCTTAGATACATGATGGACTGTAATTCCACCACCTAAGACTCCAAGCAGTGAGAGGAACAGCTGTGAAATGTTTGGATACTTTTTGATGATGGCATTCTGACCAATGTGAGGTGATAGCTCATTTGATTTATAATTTTCTAATAATTAGTAATGTGGAGTATCTTTTCATGTGATTTTAGGCATCAGTATGTCATCTTTGGAGAAATATCTGTCTAGATGTTCCACCCATTGTTTGATTGGGTTGTTTTTTGTTTATATTGAGCTGCATGAGCTGTTTGCATATTTTGGAGATTAATCCTTTGTCAGTTGCTTCATTTGCAAATATTTTCTCCCATTTTGAGGGTGGTTTTTTTTGTTATGGTTTCCTTTGCTGTGCAAAATCTTTTATGTTTAATTAGAAACCCATTTGTTTATTTTGTTTTTTATTTTTATTCTAGGAGTGGATCCAAAAAAAAAAAAGATCTTGCTGCAGTTTATGTTAGAGTGTTCTAACCATGTTTTCCTCTGAGAGTTTTATAGAGGATCTATGAAAATGTATCTGATCTTACATTTAGGTCTTTAGTCCATTTTGAGTTTATTTTTCCTCATGGTGTTGAGGAGTGTTCTAATTTCATTCTTTTATATGTAGCTGTCCAGTTTTTCATAGAAGAAACTATTTTTTCTCCATTGTATATTTATACCCCCTTTGTCACAGATTAATTGACCATAGGTGAATGGGTTTATCTCTGGGCTTTCTATACAGTTCCACTGATCTATATATATTTCTGATTTTGTGCCAGTATCATACTGTTTTAATGACTGTAGCTCTGTAGTATAGTCTGAAGTCGGAGAGCATATTTCCCCTAGCTCTTTTTTTATTTCTGAAGATTGCTTGGGCTGTTCATGGTCTTTTGTGTTTCCATAAAATTGTAAAATTTTGTTCTAATTCTATGAAAAAATGCCACTGGTAATTTGATAGGGTTTGCATTGAAACTGTAGTTTGCTTTGGGTAGTTTAGTCATTTTCACAATGTTCTTCCAGTCCAGTAACATGGTATATTTCTCCATCTGTTTGTGTCATCTTTTATTTCTTTCATCAGTATCTTACAGTTTTCTGAGTACAGGTCTTTTGTCTCCTTAGGTAGGTTTACTCCTTAGTATTTCATTCTGTTTGTTGCAATGGTAAATGAAGTTGTTTCCATAATTTCTCTTTCTGACCTTTCATTGTTGGTATATAGGAATGCAGGAGATTTCTGTCCAGTAATTTTGTATTCTGCAGCTTTACCAGATTCGTTGACGAGCTCTAGTAGTTTTCTGGTGGCATCGTCATACATAGAAAATCCTAAAAATGCTCGCTCCCAGAGGCCCAGAATGTCTTGATTTACGTGGAAGTCACTTTCATTATATCACACAATTTAACACTGGATTTTGGACAGGTGTGAGGCAGCTTCTTCAGTGCTGTGCTTTTGCTGCTGGATCCCAGAGGGACCCCATTAGGCTGATGAATTCTAGCTGAAGTTGCATGCAGGTTCTTGAAGAAATTATTTCAAGGCACTTCCTCACTTTAGAGAAATCCACGTTTGCTTTATTTGGATGTGGGCTGACCAGAACATTGGCAGTCCAGTGAAGGAATATTGGAACTCTCTTGCCCTCAGTTCAGACTTGGTTAACATCTTTCTGGCCTTTCTGTTCCCTACTCCCTCCCTTCTTCCAGGTGTGGTGCGTTAACTTCATACCTCCCTTTTCTTGCATCTTCACCATAAGGAAAAGCTCCACGCTGGCCCCACTTAATCTGTCTAGCACATTTCACTACCTGGAACTGATTTCTGTTGAACATTTGGCATTTTTTTTTGGTATCCGTATACACACTAAAATGTTCAACAAGTGTTTGTTAATTGATTGTGGTCTTTTTAGAGTTATTACTATACAACTTTATTCCTCTTACTACTACTATGAAGTCTAACCTTAAACTGAAGTATGAAAATTCTTTGAATTTTGAGGCATGGTATAATTAGATCTCAAAATGTTAGACATTATGTAGCTCAACTACCTCATCCATATTTGAAGTTTGAGGCTGAAACAAATAACTTGTGCTGAGTGAGGGATTATTATCTTTCCAGCCGGTATATTAAATACTTACATGTATTATCTCTTTTAATCCTCAAAAAAAAAAAAACTGTAATAAGAAAACTTATTATTCATATGTTAAAGGAACTGAGGCTTCCTGAGGTTAAGAAGTGTATTCAGCAGCCCACTTGGGATTTAATCAAGATTTCTTTAACTTGACAACAGAGGACGAGATGGTTGGATGGCATCACCAACTCAATGAACATGAATCTGAGCAAGCTCCAGGAGATGGTGATGGACAGGGAAGCCTGGTGTGCTGCAGTCCATGTGGTCACAAAGAGTCAGACACAACTGAGAGACTGAACAACAGCAACAACTTTAACTTGAAAATCCAAATTCTTTGTGACCACCCTCCGCTGGCTCTTTACCCAGCAGACAACTTGGACAGCCTGGATAAGCTAGTGCCCTGTTCCTTTTCTTCAATGCTTTGTCTCAGGACAGTGACCACAAGTTTGAGGAGGTCATTGGGTCCCTCCTGTACTTTGGGGTAGAATTCATTGAGCTGGGGAACCTAATAAACTTCTCCAATGGTAACAAGCAATGACCAAATGTTATGAATGTCTTCCTTACCTGGAACACAAATCCCTTGAAAGAATCATGAACTGTCTCCTAGAAATCGGGATACTGATTTCTTCAGGGAGAATGCTATCAGGAACCATGTCAAGTTACGAGACGACTCTTGCTCTACTCTTGGTTTTAAAGATACAAAACCCAGGGCTGTGAATATGGAATTGCTGTCTCTAGTGAGTCCATATCAGACCTGTGACTAAAGAGTTGCCTCAAGCTATTCATTACAATACTTCTAAGCAAGGCAAACTGGAGAGAAAGAAATACCCTTAGAACCAACAGGGAATTACCCTGGAGCTTTATTAGAGACAAAACATGGATGGAGTGCAGCAAGAACTGCTCTTTCCTCCCAGAAAAAGATAACACAGTCTTAACCTTATAATCAATTATAAGAGGGCCTCCTATGCCAACTATGAGGGTAGGGGCTGTTGGATTTTCTCTGAATAAAAGAATTTCTGCCAAATTTGAAATGAAGAAATGTGTAAATGTTTTAATTGTATATATATATATATATATATGCACAAATATATATACACATACATAATACATATATAAAAATTTTAGATCTTATATATTATCTATACATATCTGTGTGTGTG
>NW_011494636.1:474262-474862 GCF_000754665.1 Bison bison bison
CAGTTCAAAAGCATCAATTCTTCGGCGCTCAGCCTTCTTCACAGTCCAACTCTCATATCCATACGTGACTACAGGAAAAACCATAGCCTTGACTAGACGAACCTTTGTTGGCAAAGTAATGTCTCTGCTTTTGCATATGCTATCTAGGTTGGTCATAACTTTCCTTCCAAGGAGTAAGCATATTTTAATTTCATGGCTGCAGTCACCATCTGCAGTGATTTTGGAGCCCCAAAAAATAAAGTCTGACACTGTTTCCACTGTTTTTCCCATGAAGTGATGGGACCGGATGCCATGATCTTCGTTTTCTGAATGTTGAGCTTTAAGCCAATTTGTCACTCTCCTCTTTCACTTTCATCAAGAGGCTTTTTAGTTCTTCTTTACTTTCTGCCATAAGGGTGGTGTGATCTGCATATCTGAGGTTATTGATATTTCTCCCGGCAATCTTGATTCCAGCTTGTGCTTCTTCCAGTCCAGCGTTTCTCATGATGTACTCTGCATAGAAGTTATTAAGCAGGGTGACAATATACAGCCTTGACATACTCCTTTTCCTATTTGGAACCAGTCTGTTGTTCCATGTCCAGTTTTAACTGTTGCTTCCTG
>NW_011494636.1:474962-475718 GCF_000754665.1 Bison bison bison
TTATTTCAATCTTCAAAAATTCTTAATGGAAAAAATTTCAATTTCCTGGAAGACTGTAAAAGGCACCTGGAACAGTTCTTTGCTCAAAAAGATAAAAAGTTTTGGGAAGACGGAATTATGAAGTTGCCTGGGAAATGTCAAGACAGTGGAAAAAAACAGTCATTACATTGTTCAATAAAAGTTCTCAGCGAAAATGAAAAGTGTCTCATTTATTTTTACTTAAAACTGAAAGGACTTTTTGGCCAACCCAATAATAAAGTTGACAGAATTAAAACTAGTTGAAGAGATGTAAATGTGGGAAGATGATATAATATTTTTTAGAGTTTTGAATGTTAAACAGTGAGTGAGTGCTGGCTAAAGAGATGGAAATTCTTGAAAGAGTTCAGGCATAGATAGGAGTCTATTCACAAAGATTTCTGGGAGGAAGGTGTGAGCACAGGTCAGAGCTGGTAAGAAGAAATGGTAAAAAGGATTTTTAGAACTTGGTGGGCATGTGTTTCAGTTTCTGTTCTCGGGACTTCCCTGGTGTTTCAGTGTTGAAGACTCCACGCCCCCAGTACAGGAGGCCCAAGTTTGATCCCTGGTTAGGGAACTGTATCCCACATGCTGCAACTAGGAGTTTGTATGCCATAACTAAAGAACCCGTATGCAACAACTAAGATTCAGAGAAGCCAAAAAAAATAAAACACCAGTTCAGTTCAGTCGCTCAGTCGTGTCCGACTCTTTGCGACCCCATGAATCGCAGCACGCCAGGCC
>NW_011494636.1:475866-476517 GCF_000754665.1 Bison bison bison
ACTCTCTTGCTTTTTCCATGATCCAGCGGATGTTGGCAATTTGATCTCTGGTTCCTCTGCCTTTTCTAAAACCAGCTTGAACATCAGGAAGTTCACGGTTCACATATTGCTGAAGCCTGGCTTGGAGAATTTTGAGCATTACTAGCGTGTGAGATGAGTGCAATTGTGGGGTAGTTTGAGCATTCTTTGGCATTGCCTTTCTTTGGGACTGGAATAAAAACTGACCTTCTCCAGTCTTGTGGCCACTGCTGAGTTTTCCAAATTTGCTGGCATATTGAGTGCAGCACTTTCACAGCATCATCTTTCAGGATTTGAAATAGTTCAACTGGAATTCCATCACCTCCACTAGCTTTGTTCGTAGTGATGCTTTCTAAGGCCCACTTGACTACACATTCCAGGATGTCTGGCTCTAGGTGAGTGATCACACCATCGTGATTATATTGGTCGTGAAGATCTTTTTTGTACAGTTCTGTGTATTCTTGCCATCTCTTCTTAATATCTTCTGCTTCTGTTAGGTCCATACCATTTCTGTCCTTTATCGAGCCCATCTTTGCATGAAATGTTCCCTTGGTATCTCTAATTTTCTTGAAGAGATCTCTAGTCTTTCCCATTCTGTTGTTTTCCTCTATTTCTTTGCATAGATCGCTGAAG
>NW_011494636.1:476617-477548 GCF_000754665.1 Bison bison bison
CAATTTTTGTTACCTTGTTATTTTTCTTTTATAATTTTCGCGACCTTGTTTGTTTTTCTTTGTTCATTTTTTCTCTCTTTCTTTTCCTTCTTCTTTTCTTTAACATCATATTTTTGAAATTCCAAACTCTACTCTAGATTTTTAATTTTTGCTTTTATGTATTTGTTACCAATTTTGTACCTTTAAGAACCCAATCTTCAGGACCCATTTTTCACTAGGGAGCGAGGTTACTGGCTTGACTGCTCTCTCTCCCTTTGGACTCTCCTTTTTCTCCACCAGGTCGCCTGTGTCTCCTCCCTAACCCCTCTCTACTCTACCCAACTCTGTGAGTTTATGTGTGTTCCAGATGGTGGAGAACACTTAGGGAACTGATTACTGGCTGGATCTGTCTCCCTCCTTGTCATTCCCCCCTTTTATCCCTCTGGCCACCTCTGTCTCCTTCCTCCTCCTTCTCTTCTCTGTATAACTCCGTGAACATCTCTGAGTGGTCCAGTTGTGGAGTGCACATAAGGAAGTGACTACTGGCTACCCCACTCTCTCCACTATTGATTCCACCTCATCTCATTTGGGTCACCTCTAACTCCCTCCTCCCTCTTCTCTTCTCCATGTAACGCTGTGAACCTCTCTGAGTGACCCTCACAGTACAGAAACTTTTCATCTTTAATGTAGATGTATTATCAATTGCTGTATAGAAGGAGAAGTTTTGAAACTACTGTAAAAATAAGACCGATAACTGGAAGCAGGAGGCTTAAGTCCAACCCCTGACTCCAGGGAACTCCTGACTCCAAGAAACATTAATTGACAGGAGCTCATCAAATGCCTCCATACCGACACTGAAACCAAGCACCACACAAGGGCCAACAAGTTCCAGGGCAAGACATACCAAGCAAATTCTCCAGCAACAAAGGAGCACAGCCCTGAGCTTCAAGAT
>NW_011494636.1:477648-478302 GCF_000754665.1 Bison bison bison
AGCTTCCCTAACCAGGAAACCTTGACAAGCCACCTGTACAAACCCACACACAGCGAGGAAAAGCCACAATAAAGAGAACTCCACAAACTGCCAGAATATAGAAAGGACACCCCAAAATCAGCAATTTAAACAAGATGAAGAGACAGAGGAATACACAGCAGATAAAGGAACAGGATAAATGCCCACCAAACCAAACAAAAGAGGAAGAGATAGGGAATCTACCTGATAAAGAATTCCGAATAATGATAGTGAAATTGATCCAAAATCTTGAAATTAAAATGGAATCACAGATAAATAGCCTGGAGACAAGGATTGACAAGATGCAAGAAAGGTTTAACAAGGACCTAGAAGAAATAAAAAAGAGTCAATATATAATGAATAATGCAATAAATGAAATTAAAAACACTCTGGAGGCAACAAATAGTAGAATAACAGAGGCAGAAGATAGGATTAATGAATTAGAAGATAGAATGGTAGAAATAAATGAATCAGAGAGGATAAAAGAAAAATGAATTAAAAGAAATGAGGACAATCTCAGAGACCTCCAGGACAATATTAAACGCTACAACATTCGAATCATAGGGGTTCCAGAAGAAGAAGACAAAAAGAAAGACCATGAGAAAATACTTGAGGAGATAATAGTTGAAAACTTCC
>NW_011494636.1:479027-480080 GCF_000754665.1 Bison bison bison
TAATCAAATTAACAAAGATCAAACACAAAGAACAAATATTAAAAGCAGCAAGGGAAAAACAACAAATAACACACAAGGGAATTCCCATAAGGATAACAGCTGATCTTTCAATAGAAGCTCTTCAAGCCAGGAGGGAATGGCAAGACATACTTAAAATGATGAAAGAAAATAACCTACAGCCCAGATTATTGTACCCAGCAAGGATTTCATTCAAGTATGAAGGAGAAATCAAAAGCTTTTCAGACAAGCAAAAGCTGAGAGAATTCTGCACCACCAAACCAGCTCTCCAACAAATACTAAAGGATATTCTCTAGACAGGAAACACAAAAATGGTGTATAAGTTCAAACCCAAAACAATAAAGTAAATGGCAACGGGATCATACTTATCAGTAATTACCTTAAACGTAAATGGGTTGAATGCCCCAACCAAAAGACAAAGACTGGCTGAATGGATACAAAAACAAGTCTCCTCTGCTTTTTGCTTCTCTTCTTTTCACAGCTATTTGTAAGGCCTCCCCAGACAGCCATTTTGCTTTTTTGCATTTCTTTTCCATGGGGATGGTCTTGATCCCTGTCTCCTGTACAATGTCACGAACCTCATTCCATAGTTCATTAGGCACTCCATCTATCAGATCTAGTCCCTTAAATCTATTTCTCACTTCCACTGTATAGTCATAAGGGATTTGATTTAGCTCATACCTGAATGGTCTAGTGATTTTCCCTACTTTCTTCAATTTAAGTCTGAATTTGGCAATAAGGAGTTCATGATCTGAGCCACAGTCAGCTCCTGGTCTTGTTTTTGCTGACTGTATAGAGCTTCTCCATCTTTGGCTGCAAAGAACATAATCAATCTGATTTCGGTGTTGACCATCTGGTGATGTCCATGTGTAGAGTCTTCTCTTGTGTTGTTGGAAGAGGGTGTTTGTTATGACCAGTGCATTTTCTTGGCAAAACTCTATTAGTCTTTGCCCTGCTTCATTCCGTATTCCAAGGCCAAATTTGCCTGTTACTCCAGGTGCTTCTTGACTTCCTACTTTTGCATTCCAGTCCCCT
>NW_011494636.1:480180-567316 GCF_000754665.1 Bison bison bison
TTATAAGTCTTCATAGAATCGTTCAACTTCAGCTTCTTCAGCGTTACTGGTTGGGGCATAGACTTGGATTACTGTGATATTGAATGGTTTGCCTTGGAAACGAACAGATCATTCTGTCGTTTTTGAGACTGCATCCAAGTACTACATTTCGGACTCTTTTGTTGACCATGATGGCTACTCCATTTCTTCTGAGGGATTCCTGCCCACAGTAGTAGATAAAATGGTCATCTGAGTTAAATTCACCCATTCCAGTCCATTTTAGTTCTCTGATTCCTAGAATGTTGACATTCACTCTTGCCATCTCTTGTTTGACCGCTTCCAGTTTGCCTTGATTCATGGACCTGACATTCCAGGTTCCTATTCAATATTGCTCTTTACAGCATCAGACCTTGCTTCTATCACCAGTCACATCCACAGCTGGGTATTGTTTTTGCTCTGGCTCCCTCCCTTCATTCTTTCTGGAGTTATTTCTCCACTGATCTCCAGTAGCATATTGGGCACCTACTGACCTGGGAGTTCCTCTTTCAGTATCCTATCATTTTGCCTTTTCATACTGTTTATGGGGTTTTCAAGGCCATAATACTGAAGTGGTTTGCCATTCCCTTCTCCAGTGGACCACATTCTGTCAGATCTCTCCACCATGACCCGCCCATCTTGGGTTACCCCACGGGCATGGCTTAGTTTCATTGAGTTAGACAAGGCTGTGGTCCTAGTGTGATTAGATTGACTAGTTTTCTGTGATTATGATTTCAGTGTATCTGCCCTCTGATGCCCTCTTGCAACACCTACCGTCTTACTTGGGTTTCTCTTACCTTGGACTTGGGGTATTTCTTCATGGCTGCTCCAGCAAATCGCAGCCGCTGCTCCTTACCTTGGACGAGGGGTATCTCCTCACCACCACCCTTCCTGGCCTTCAACATGGGATAGCTCCTCTAGGCCCTCCTACCCCCATGCAGCCACGGCTCCTTGGACGTGGGGTTGGTCCTCTCTGCCGCCGCCCCTGGCCTCGGGCGTGGGGGCATGGGGTAGCTCCTCCTGGCCGCCGCCCCTGACCTTGGATGCGGGGTAGCTCCTCTCAGCCGCGCTTAGTGGGCCGGTGGCAGCCGCCAGTTACTACGTATGGAATCTTAAGCAAGTTGGGTAGTCTCTGAGATTCAGTTTTTCATTCCTGTAAGGTGCAGCTAGTAACACCCAGTTCATAGGGCTAATGAATAAAGTAAATTATAATGTACATAAAACCTTAACACACTTACTAGTACATGTTATGCTCTCTGTATTATGCAGGTAGAAACATCTCCAAAGCAGATACAAGCAAGAGAAGGACTGAGTAGTGAGTAGGACTAAGAATTTTATGACAACTTACAGTCAACAATGCCTAGGTGATCATTAGTAATCTTTGATAGAACAATAAAGTGAAAATAGTAAAGTTATAATAGTTCCTTTTTTAAACTGGAACTATTTCAGATACATTGTGTAAGTCAGGCCACATTGCTTCAGGTTCAACTGTATTGGGTGGTGGTGAAGAAATGGAGGCAGAAAGTTTAAAAAACGGAAAGAGTTGGAATATTTTACTTGGAGAGGAAATATGGCTCTTCACTTTTTAAAATTCCAAACAACTAACACAGTAGTAAGAATACCTCAAAGGCTCAGATAATGTTTGTCTTAACTAAAACAAAAACACATGTTATGATCATGTGGATTATAACATTTTTAACAAATTTTTAAGACTCCAGACACACCCTGGGTATCAGGCCTTTGCATCACTGTTTCTTCATCTGAGACCATTCTTCCCCAGTTATCATGCTTTGGTGCATTCCTTCATTGCATTCAGCTCAGATTTCAGTTCCTCAGATAGACCTTCTCTGAACACCCTCTGAGATAGCCACTCATGCCCTATTACTTTTTAGGGATTGACATTAACATTCTTCATAGTATTTATCATCCCCTGACATGCACTTATTTATTTACTTACTAATATATTGTCTGGGCTTCCCTGGTGTCTTGGTAAATAATCCATCTGCAATGTGGGAGACCAGGATTTGATCCCTGGGTTGGAAAGATGCCCTGGAGGAGGACAAGGCAACCCACTCCAGTATTCTTGCCTGGAGAATCCCATGGACAGAAGAGCCTGGGGGGCTATAGTCCATGGGGTCACAAAGAGTCAGATACGACTGAGAGACTAAGCATAACACAGTATATTGTCTATAACCGCTCCCTCAACTAAAATGCACTCTCCAAGATAACACAATTTTTGTTTAATTCACTGCTGTGCGTCTAGTGCCTGTAACAGTAATTAGTGCATTGGCAGTTAATAAGTGAGCACACAGAGAGATGAATGAATGAACTGAGTGTTTGTCTTTCTGAGTAGCTGAAGGAGAAAGTGTTATTTTCCTCTCATGATCATTGCTGCTGCTGCTGCTGCTGCTAAGTCACTTCAGTCGTGTCTGACTCTGTGCGACCCCATAGACGGCAGCCCACCAGGCTCCTCTGTCCATGGGATTCTCCAGGCAAGAACACTGGAGTGGGTTACCATTTCCTCCTCCAATGCATGAAAGTGAAAAGTCAAAGTGAAGTCGCTCAGTCATGTCCGACTCTTAGCAACCCCATGGACTGCAGCCTACCAGGCTCCTCCGTCCATGGGATTTTCCACGCAAGAGTACTGGAGTGGGGTGCCATTGCCTTCTCGTTACTGATCCATTAAAAAAAACAAATTTTGTATTATTTTGGAAGAGTTTTAGAATTATTTTAAAAGGTACAAAGATAGTACAGAGAATTCTTACCCTCCTCACTTAGTTTTCTCTGTTGTTAACATAACGAAGTTTCAGACTTTACTTGGATTTCACCAGCTTTTCCATTCATGACTTCTTTCTGGATTGTTCCAGAAAGCAATCCTGACTGACATTGCATTTAGTCACAGCCTCTTAGCTGGCTCAGGTCTTCAGCAGTGCCTTGGTCTTTGCTTCTTTTTCATGACCTTGACAGTTTCTGTGCTGATCCATTTTTGAAAGTGTTGACAGAACTTCTACTCTCCATCAAACTATCCCTCTCTTGCCTCTCTACAATTGACTCGGTTTTAGTGGAAGTTTGGGCTCCTGCCACGGATGGCCTATTTTCGTCTGTTGTGTGCAGCCTTATTTCACATATTGATGAGCATTCTATAAAGAACGCTTGTGAAAATTTATGTCAGCACAGAAAATACATATTTTATATAATAGTGGATTCTTTCTGTATTAGAAAGTTTTGCTTGATATTTATGAGAAAGTCTACTCATAGCCTTCTTCCTTTTAAATCCCATTTAGTCAATGCTTCTCCTCACTTTTCCTGTAAAGGGGATACATTTCTCAAGGAATAGCATGAGGTTTAAAATTAAGGTAGTTTTTCTTTAACCTGTGGGAAAAATTTTGACTTTTTGTAAAATTTTACCTGACAGGACAAGAAAAAAAAAGTGTGTTTTTAGTCACATGTATGAATGTAGTAAATATGTTAAGTATCCTAAAACAGCAACATAGGATAATGACAACTTTGACTCACAGGTTATTTACATGAGTGTGGATTCACTGCTACAATGCTCAAAACAGAAGGAGGAAACCTGTGATTTTTTTTCTAATAAATGTACTAAATTTTCCCAACAGACCCTTGCACGGTCATGTGTATGTTACAGATTTATTCTCTGTATTGTACTTATATGTTTATTTGATTCTCTTCCTGACTGGGATGTGAGTTTTGCAAGGGCAGAGATTGTGAATAATTTATACACCAGCTTAACATAAGGGCTGGCCTATAATTGGTCCTCAAATACATGGGAAAGCCCTTGTAAGTTAATGACTTTATTTAAATTACAAAATTCAAGACACATCCATCCTAATTCTTTTGTTTCTGTATTCTTGAAAAGGTTTGAAATGTTTTTATTTTCAAGAAGTGATAAGTTCATGTAAGAAACACAGGTCCAATCAGAATCACTTTTACTCATGTCTGTTAATTCTCACCTTGGTCCCAGGAGTTTAACAACATTAGGTGCCATGAGACTTCCAGTCTGGCTTCAGAGATGGTTACTAAACTGATGATCAACTCCCACCTGATCAGACCATTAGCTGTGTCAGACCACTGTCTCTCCTCCTCTTCTGCATTTTCTACTATGGAAAAGTAAAAACCACAGAGGGCACACTTGAGACCCCCAGAAATATGCCTGATGGATCCCTGGGGTCTTCTGTCATAGTTTTTAATGTTTGTGAAAATGCCAAATAATATAAATATTTTATTGCCCTAAAAATTGCACTGTATTTGTCTGCACTTCTCGGCTGACATAGAAAGGTAAAAAGTGTTACTGCTTATTAAACAACTCCCACATAGGATAGTTATGGTGATTACTAGCCCTTGTTATAAACGAGAAAATGAGACTCAGAGACAGGAGTGACTTCACCAGTGTCACTCAATTTGAAGTGGTAGAGCCATGGTTTGAACACAAACTTTAAACCAAAATAGACCTTAAAATAAAGATGACAAGAGATAAGGAAGGACACTACATAATGATCAAGGGATCAATCCAAGAGGAAGACATAACAATTGTAAATATCTATGCACCCAACATAGGAGCACCTCAATACATAAGACAAACACTGACAGATATAAAAGAAGAAATTGACAGTAACACAATAAAAGCAGGAGACATTAACACCCCACTCACACCAATGGACAGATCATCAAAACAAAATTAATAAGAAAGAACAAGTCTTAAATGATACATTAGATGAGATGGATCTCATTGATATCTTCAGGACATTCCATCCAAATGCAGAAGAATACACTTTCTTCTCAAGTGCACATGGAACATTCTCCAGGATAGACCACATCTTGGGTCACAAATCAAAACTCAGTAAATTTGAGAAAATTGAAATCATATCAAGCATCTTCCCTGACCACAACACTATGAGACGGGATATCAGTTACAAGAAAAATACTGTAAGAAACACAAACACATGGAGATTAAACAACACATTTCTAAATAACCAACAGGTTACTGAAGAAATCAAAAGGGAAATAAAAAAATTTCTAGAAACAAATGACAATGAAAACACGACAACTCAAAACCTGTGGGATGCAGCAAAAGCAGTTCTAAGAGGGAAGTATATAGCAATTCAATCCTTTCTCAAGAAACAAGAAAAACATCAAATAGACAACCTAACTTTACACCTAAAACAATTGGAAAAAGAAGAACAAAAAACTCCCAAAATTAATAGAAGGAAATAAATCATAAAGATCCAATCAGAAATAAATGAAAAATGAAAGAAACAATAGTAAAGATTAATAAGACTAAAAACTGGTTCTTTGAGAAGATAAAATTGACAAACCTTTAGCCAAACTCATCAAGAAAAAGAGAAGAATCAAATCAACAAAATTAGAAATAAAAGAGAGGTTACAACAGACAATGCAGAAATACAAAGAATTATAAGAGACTATTATGAACAACTATATGGCAATAAAATGAATAACCTGGAAGAAATGGACAGATTCTTAGAAAAGTTCAATCTTCCAAGACTGAACCAGGAAGAAATAGGAAGTATGAACAACCCAATTACAAGCCCTGAAATTGAAGCTGTGATCAAACATCTCCCCAAAAACAAAAGCCCAGGACCAGATGGCTTCACAGGAGAATTCTATCAAACATTTAGAGACGAGCTAATGCCTATCCTTCTAAAAACTCTTTGAAAAAAATTGCAGAGGAAGGAACACTTCCAAACTCATTCTACAAGGCCAACGTCACCCTGAAAGACAACACAAAAAAAGAAAACTATAGGCCAGTATCACTGATGAACATAGATGCAAAATCCTCAACAAAATTTTAGCAAACAGAATTCAGCAAAACATCAAAAGGCTCATACACCATGATCAAGTTGGGTTTATTCCAGAAATGCAAAGGATTCTTCAATATACACAAATCAATCGATGTGATACACCATATTAGCAAGTTGAAAGATAAAAACCATATGATCATCTCAATAGATGCATAAAAATCCTTTGACAAAATTCAGCACCCACTTATGATTGAAACTCTTCAAAAAATGGGAATAGAAAGAACCTACCTAAGGTCTGTCTAGTCAAGGCTATGGTTTTTCCAGTGGTCATGTATGGATGTGAGAGTTGGACCATGAAAAAACCTGAATGCTGAAGAATTGATGCTTTTGAACTGTGGTGTTGGAGAAGACTCTTCAGAGTCACTTGGACTGCAAGGAGATCCAACCAGTCCATTTTAAAGGATCAGTCCTAGGTGTTCTTTGGAAGGAATGATGCTAAAGCTGCAACTCCAGTACTTTGGCCACCTCATGCGAAGAGCTGACTCGTTGGAAAAGACTCTGATGCTGGGAGGGATTGGGGGCAGGAGGAGAAGGGGACAACAGAGGATGAGTTGGCTAGATGGCATCACCGACTCAATGGATGTGAGTTTGAGTGAACTCCAGGAGTTGGTGATGGACAAGGAGGCCTGGCGTGCTGCAATTCATGGGGTCACAAAGAGTCAGACATGACTGAGCGACTGAACTGACTGACCTTAACATCGTAAAGGCCATATATGATAAGCCTACAGCAAAGATTATTCTCAATGGTGAAAACTTGAAAACATTCCCCCTAAGATCAGGAACAAGACAACGGTGTCCACTTTCACCACTATTATTCAACATAGTTCTGGAAGTCCTAGTTATAGCAATCAGAGAAGAAAAAGAAATAAAAGGAATCCAGATCAGATTATACTACAAAGCTACAGTCATCAAGACAATATGCTACTGGCACAAAAACAGAAATATAGACGAATGGAACAAGATAGGAAGCCAAAAAATAAACCCATGCCCCTATGCGTACTTTATTTTTTACAAAGGAGGCAAGAATATACAATGGGGCAAAGAGTCTCTTCAATAAATAGTGCTGAGAAAACTGGACAGATACATGTAAAAGAATGGAATTAGAACTCTTCTTAACACCATACACAAAGATAAACTCAAAATGGATTAAAGACCTAATCGTAAGACCAGAAACTATAGAACTCTTTGAAGAAAACATAGGCAGAACACTCGATGACATAAATCAAAGCAAGATCCTCTATGACCCACTTCCTAGAATGAAGAAAATAAAAACCAAAGTAAACAAGTGGGACCTTATTAAACTTAAAAGATTTGCACAGCAAAGGAAACTATAAGCAAAGTGAAAAGACAATCCTCAGAATGGGAGAAAATAGTAGAAAATGAAGCAACTGACAAAGGATTGATTTCCAAAATATACAAGCAGTTCATATAACTCAATGCCAGAAAAACAAACAACCCAATCAAAAAGTGGGAAAAAGATGTAAACAGACGTTTCTCCAAAGAAGACATACAGATGGCTAACAGAAACATGAAAAGATGCTCAACATCGCTAATTATTGGAGAAATACAAATCAAAACTACAATGAGATATCACCTCACACTGGTCAGAATGGCCATCATAAAAGGTCTACAAACAATAAATGCTGGAGAGGGTGTGGAGAAAAGGGAACGCTCTTGCACTGTTGGTGGGAATGTAAATTGATACAGCCACCTTGGAAGACAGTATGGGGATTTCTTAAAAAACTAGGAATAAAACCACCCTATAACCCAGCAATCCCACTCCTAGGCATATACCCTGAGGAAACCAAAATTGAAAAAGACACACGTATTTCATTGTTCGTTGCAGCACTGTTTACAATAGCTAGAACATGGACGCAACCTAGATGTCCATTGACAGATGAGTGGGTAAAGAAGTTGTGGTACATACACACAATGGAATATTACTCAGCCATAAAATGGAATGCATTTGAGTCTGTTCTGATGAGGTGGATGAACCTAGAATCTATTATACAGTGTGAAATGAGTCAGAAAGAGAAAGATAAATATCGTATTCTAACGCACATATACAGAATCTAGAAAAATGGTACTGAAGAATTTATTTACAGGGCAGCAGTGGAGAAACAGACATAGAGAATAGACTTATGGGCTTGGGGAGAGGGGAGGAGAGGGTGAGATGTATGGAAAGAGTAACAGGGAAACTTATATTATCATATGTAAAATAAATAGCCAACGGCAATTTGCTGTATGGCTCAGGAAACTCAAACAGGGTCTCTGTATCAATCTAGAGGGGTGGGATGGGGAAGGGAATGGGAGAGAGGTTCAAAAGGGAGGGGGTATGTGTATACCTAATGCTGATTCATGCTGAGGTTTGACAGAAAACAACAAAATCCTGTAAAGCAATATGAAATTCCACCAAAAAATATAAAGAATAACTATCATTTATATATCATTAAAGGATTTTTTGTTTTACGAAAGAATTTGCCATAGGATTCCTCTGCGTGGTAGTGTGCTTCATTGAATTAAAACTTCCATTTGATCTCTTACAACTGAATTTACAAGCAACTCTTTGGCCATGTATTTATTGGGTAAAATATATCACCTTATAACTTTTTAAAATTTGTCCTCAAATTGCACTGAGTTTAATAATTAATGTTAAGTAGCATTAAAAAGTCAGAATCCCAGGGCTGGGGGGTCACTAAAGAATTTCAGTTATAAAAACAAAACAAATTCCTCTCCTATGTCTGAGAGAAATAGGCAAGCCAAACTTGAATCTCTTTCTCCCTTAAGTTTTTTTTTTTTTAATTTTTTCATGCTCTGGGATATTGTGAAATGATTTTAAAACAGGCAAGGGAGAAATATAATTACCTCAGGTAGCTGGTTTCTAATCAGCCTGTGAATACCAAGTTCCAGATGGCAATGCAGTTTTAATTTGGCTAGATGCTGGAATTATTTATTGATCTCTATTAAACAGCCAGCAGCTCCATATCCTGGATTGCTCTTCAATAATTCTAAATGACTTAGATCTGCATTGTAAACATGTCTGCAGCACCGAAACTGGTGACATTTCTCAAATAACATTTGATTCTGCTTTTTCTTGGCCTATTCACAGGTGGCCAGTCATTTACAGACATAAATCAGTTTTCAACTTCCTTCACCGCTCTTCCTACTGAGGATGTGTTGAATCTGTGAGAGTTCAAACCACTCTCATAACAGAAAGGGTCTGGTCTGGGGTCTGATCATTCTCTGGCTTTAGATCCTATTTAACAAAAAGTTCAGCGTGCCATCCCTGAGTGTTCGTGGACCAAAGAAGAGCACATGATGGGAGAGGAGGAGCATGAGGAAGTAAAGAGGATTCAGAGCCTAGATATGGATAGATAAGGGGAGGTTGCTCACATCATCAGGCCAGGGCTCAGATCCATCCACAGGAGTCAGCCGAGCAAGGAGCTGCAGTCAGGGGTCCGGATCCAGGCAGACGGCAAGCCCATGGTTCATTAAAAAAAATATTGATGGAGGATCTAAGTGCAAAACAGTGTCCAGAGACCAGGTTGCTCAGATCATGAGGAAGGGATCAGGAAACACAATGGGATGATGGAAAGCATGGAGCAAGTTAGCTCCTAGAAGTTTAGGAACTGGCTGAAGATCTACCCATAAGACACCTAAGATGAGGTCCATGTAGATTCATGTCCAATTACCCCTTATTCATTTTTTCTTTTTTTAAAAACATGATTATGGGCACCTCCCAGATAAAGCAGCCCATGTTGCTAGTGGCTGACTTATTGGGGGAGGTGGAGAAGGAAGGAAAAACAGGCTTTATTTTCGGGACTTGGTGAAGGATGGTATTATCAGCCTTAGAAAGTTTTCCTTACCCAGCTTGTTTGTTTAATTGCTCAGTGGTGTCTGACTTTTTGTGACCCTTTGAGCTGTAGCCCACAAAGCTCCTCTATCCATGGGATTGTCCAGGGAAGAATACTGGAGTGGGTAGCCAATTCTTTCTCCAGGAGATCTCTCCCACCCAGGGATCAAACCTGAGACTCCTGTGTCTCCTGCATTGCAGGTGGATTCTTTGCCCACTGAACCATGGGGCAAGCCCAGACCAAGACCAATCATCAATTCTGAAAGAATTGGAGGACAAACTCTACTGAGGCTCAGATGCTGTCACCCTTTCAGACTGGCACAGCAACCTAGATTTCTGGCACTCAGACAAGTAGATCACTTGGGGTCCACAAGGAAGGAACTATAAACTCATTTATGGGACTAAGTGAAAGTTTAACTGGGAGATAAGACCTCTGTGCGTAGCAGCCAGGGAGTCCATGAATTTGTAAACTTCTAGGGTGCATCCTGGAGCTTTGTAAAGGGGTCTGGGACTGCCCAGAGCTCTAGATGGCTTCCCAGCCCATCTGGCGTCCCCTCCCCTAAGTAGCGCCTGTGTCCCCGATGCCCCTGCCCTGCAGGGCAGGCTGCCTACACAGTGCTCATCGTGGCCACTGGTGTGGGCAAGTTCAAGCCGGGCATCTCCAAGAACTGGCAGACCTGTGAGCGGTCCTGCTGGCCTCTATCCTGGGCATGAAGCAGATGATCATGGCCATCAGCAAAATGGACAGGACTGAGCCTGCCTACAGCACCGGGCTTCCAGACCACCAAGATATGAGCATCTACTTCCGGAAGACCTGCTCCAAGCTGGCTTCCAGGGCCTTCACATCCATACTGGGCTGTCACGGTGACACTGTGCTGGAGTTCCCTACCTACATGAGAGCAGGGTGGGCTCATTAGCCAGCAGCGTGGGTCCTGGGATGGACACGTGACGAGCCACATCCCACACCTATGTCATGCTTCCCCTCAGATGCCCTGATTCCAGGGCAGTGAGGGCAAGAAGAGAAACATGTCTCCCTGTGGTTTCCTCCATCTCCAGTATATAAAAGTTCTATGTATTTACTGAATAAAATTAATAAAAGTTAACTGGCTGTCTTGGTTTCTTCCAAGGAGAGCATGAGGTAAATGGGGAACTCTAGGGAGATTACAACTAATTTAAGGCCCACAGGCTTCAAAGTGTTTGTGCCTTAGCTTGTGACCATGATTTATGGTCTTACCTTCTCTCCTACCCAAGGCTCTATCCCACTCCACTGTTTCCCTCAAACCTAATCACCTCTGGCCAGTCCTCCCCTTGAGGAAGATTGGTTTCGGATGTGAAAATATATTCACAGCGGTATAGGGCAGGATCTCAGTGTCAATACATTAGTCCAACACAACCTCAAATTACCCTTTCAATGTCTGCAAGAAGCATGCAGTTTGAGCAGGGTTTTTCAAATAGTGGCTTGTAGATTCACAGCATCCTAAATTGGGCTTCCCTGGTGGCTCAGTGGTAAAGAATCCACCCGCCAAGTAGAAGACGTGGGTTCAGTCACTGGATCAGAAAAATCCCCTGGAGAAGGAAATGGCAACCTACTCCAGTATTCTTACCCCGGAAATCTCATGGACAGAGAAGCCTGGTGGGCTACAGTCCATGGGGTCACAAGGAGTCGGACATGACTGAGCCTCTAAACACACACACGGTTTCATGAGGCAAAGGAATGGGGGATATGAAAAATATAGATTCAGGTGCCCTGTCACAGATACAGTGAATCAGAATCTTTGAGGATTATGAATTTTAGAAGAAAATAAAATCACTCATTTCTAATTGTGAATCTTATGCAACCTTTTGAGAACTGCCAATTTAAAGGGATATTTTGGGTGAACTTTTGTTGTAAGTTTTAAAAATTAAAAGTATATATATATATAAACATTATTGCTAAGCTTAGAACTAAAGCTCATACTTTTGTAAGAATTACTATAAATCTTTCACTAGATTTCTCTATTTTCACTGTGGCAGTCACTGTTTACATTTATTACTACTGGATGCTTGAAATGAGTCAGGAACTGATGCTGGAGTCCGAGAGCTGGGGACTCGGCAATCTCCTCCCAGTCAGAAGTATCTCATTGTGAAGTAACAGGGCCCTCAGGTGAGACTGGACCTTTCTTGAGGGCAAGGACTTATGCCGTCAACAAATTGAAAAGACTGTCTACTGAATGTGAGGAACACTTGCAAATGCTATGCTCAGTAAAGGGTTAATGTCCAAAATATAGGAATAGCTTATACAACTTAACATCAAAAAAACAAATAACTTGGTTAAAAAATGAGTCAAACACTTGAACAAACCTTTTTCCAAAGGTGTACAGATGGGCAACAGGCATATGAAAAGATGTTCAGCTTCATTGATTATCAGAGAAATGCAAATCAAAACCACCGTGAGATATCACCTCCACCTGCTGAAAGAGTTATCATCGAAAAAGACCACAGATAACAAATGTTGGTGAGGATATGGAGAAAAGAGAACTTTCCTACACTGTTGGTGGTAAATTGGTAAATTAGGACTACCAAGTTGTTGTGTGTCTGACTCTTTGTGACCCCATGAACTGTAGCCCACCAGACTCCTCTCTTCATGGGATTTCCCAGGTAAGAATACTGGAGTGGGTTGCCATTTCATATTCCAGGGATCTTCCTAACCCAGGGATTGAAGCTGCATCTCTTGGGTTTCCTACATTGACAGGTGGATTCTTTATCACTTCATCACCGGGAAGCTCAGAACTACCTTATGATCCAGCAATTTCACTCCTGCATATGTATCTGAAGAAAAATTTTAAAGATATATGTATCCCGATGTTCATAGCAGCATTATTTACAATCATGGAGATATGAAAGCAAGCTAAGTGTACATCAACAAATGAATGGATAAAGAAGGTGTAAGATATGTATATATATACACAATGGAATAATACTCAGCCAAAAAAGAATGACATTTTGCCATTTGCAACAACACGAATGAAATTTGAGACTATGTGTTCAGTTAGTAAGTCGTGTCTGACTCTTTATGACCCCATGGACTGCAGCGTGCCAGTCTTCCCTGTCCTTCACTATTTGCCAGAGTTTGCTCAGATTCATGTCCATTGAGTTGGTAATGCTATCTAACCATCTCATCTTCTGTTACCCCCTTTCTCCTTTTGCCTTCAATCTTTCTCAACATCAGGGTCTTTTCCAATGAGTTCTTCACATCAAGTGGCCAAAGTATTGGAGCTTCAGCTTCAGCAACAGTCCATCCAATGAATAGTCAGGGTTGATTTCCTTTAGGACTAACTCATTTGATCTCCTTGCAGTCCAAAGAATTCTCAAGAGTCTTCTCCAGCACTACAATTAGACAGCATCAGTTCTTCAGCACTCAGCTTTCTTTATGGATCAACTTTCACATCCATACATGACTACTGGGAAAAAAACACAGCTTTGACTATTTGAATCTTTGTTGGCAAAGTGATATATCTGCTTTCTAATATGTTCACTGTCTAGGTTTGTGGCTCAGTGGTAAAGAATCTGCCTGCAAATGCAGGCAACGCAGCTTTGATCCCTGGGTTGGGAAGATCCCCTGGAGAAGGAAATAGTAACCCACTCCAGTATTCTTGCCTGGGAAATCCCATGAACAGAGGACTCTGCCAGGCTAGTGCAGGCTACAGTCCATGGGGTCACAAAGAGTCAGAGGAGACTTAGTGACTGAACAACAACAACAACTAGGTTTGTCATAGCTTTCCTTTCAAGAAGCAAGTGTCTTTTAATTTCATGGCTGCAGGTAGTAGGTTGGGGCAACTGTAGGACTCATCCTTTTCCTATACTGCCTTATGTCTGATTTCTAAATTTTTGCCTAGTTTCAAGTTGTTTAGGAAGGATAAATTTAGTCTCTGTTAGTGCATCTTGGCTGGAAGTGGAAACCTCAAATTTGTAGGCCAATTTTGAATTTTTTCTTTTCTGTTAAGTCTTTTTAGCCTAAGAGTATCTTATCAAGCCAGTCAGCTACTAAAAAAAATAATAAAATACACAAAAAACCCTATTACCAATATAATTAGTTATGTGGATAAGTCATGACTTATTCATACTTTTACAACCAGAAAAAACACAACAGTCAGCTAAATGCCGATAACAATGGCATTATAATAATGTGAGATGGACATTAATATCCATTTAGCCCCCAATTTGAAATTTGATTTTATTATTATTTATACTAATTATTGTGACAAATCAATGTAGATGTATATGTCTAAAACACACTTTACACTAATGAGATACTACTTTTATCTGTTATATAGAGAGATTATAGTGTTTTTCTATAAGAATTCATTTTTAAAGCATGCTCCATGCTCCTATGCTTAAAAGAGGTTAAAAAACAACTGTCTTAGTTTCTGTCATGGAAACTGTTTCATAGCAACAATCATTAAAGAATACAGAGTGGGGCAGCTGAGGAACAAGGAGTGAGGTGAGCACAGTGATGGCTCAAGGACATCGACTCAAAATAATGAATAGTTGTACCAAGTCGTAACACTGTGTCTGGACAGGCACATTTCAAAAGCAGCACTCTGTAGGTCCAAGATCTTAATTCTACCGGGTCCCTTTTCTCCACAGTGGGATTTCTAAACAGTGTTTCAGATGTTAATAGGGCAAAATTGATTTGGGGAACAAATAAGTTTGGAAGAAACTTTGATAAAGCCTGCCTCAGTCAGTCAGTCAGTCAGTGTTAGTTGCCCAGACATTTCTGGCTCTCTGTGACCCCATGGACTGTAGTCCTCCAAGCTCCTCTGTTCGTGGAATTCTCCAGGCAAGAATACTAGAGTGGGCTGCCATTCCCTCTTCTAGGGGATCCTCCTGACCCAGGGATCAAACCCAGGTCTCCTGCGTTGCAGGCATATTCTTTACTATCTGAGCCACCAGGGTAGTGTAAAGCCTGCGTACAATGTCCTATTCCTGGCCATGTACGGTGTGTATTAACATGAAAGGATTGGACAAATATTATTTAATTTTGTTTAATTAAGCATTTTACTAAACAATATTTCCTGAGAGAAAAGTGTTATTTGCAAAATCAATTCTGGAAACTCTCATGTAAAAATGTTTATATAATAAGCACCATGATTGTTACTATAATTAGGGTCTTACTTTAAATGTTGACTGTTTCTAAATTATCATTGTTGTAATGCTGCTCTGTGAAATATGTGGCCACCAGCTATATGTGGCTATTTAAATTTAAATTAGTTAAAATTAAGCACAGTTCAAAATTCAGTTCCTAAGTCATGCTAGTTACATTTTAAGTGCTCAATATCCACAGGTGGCAGGAAATTACCTTTATGTTCTTTTGTTTTGGCTTTTTTGGGGGGAGTGGGTGCTCTATTTGTTAAAAGTAAATATTAATGCAAATCTTCATAAAATTCTAAAACATGCAGTGTAGACACTATTATCCAGAGTTCTCTAACACCTTTGAAAACAACAATTTATTAGTTTTCAGAAAAGCTTTGTGAAGTATTAAGCATGATTCTTTCCTGGGGAGAAGACCTCCGGTGTTTTCATGTAAAGGAAATTTTACTTGCTGCATTTAACTTAATTGCTCAATTAGTCATTTGTGAAATTCCCTGGGGTCCTCTAAATGTGCCATCAGCAAAAGCACTGTGTGTACAAAACCAGAGGCCAAATCCTCACCATTTTATGATAGAAAGTGAAGAAGTCGCATGTTACTGAGTACCCTAACAGGTACAAGTAGGAATGAGTGTGTGGCACTTGCCCCAGTCTAGAGGTGTATCTTGAATTTTTGTTAGAGGAAACACAGACCAAAACTGCCCACCCTGGCCAGGCCCCATAGTAACCACTTCATGAGTCATGTTACAATAGGAGGTCCTGGTAAGGAATGTGCAACTAACAAGTTACCATCTACTGGAGGAATTTAGGAAAATTCAAAAGGAGAGAGGAGGTTGTCCTACCAACCTCCCAGAATCCTTCTTGCTGGAATCCATCTTGGCTGAGCAGTGTGTGTGCCCCAAGAAAGAACCCTGAGTTAGGGTCCCTTGGACAATGATTGGCCAAAACTACTGGGAAACTAATCCCATTACCATAAAAGCTTCGACTGTGAGTTCTCCTGGGTTGGCAGAGCAGTTCTCCCCGGTTCCCTTACCCTGCTGCTCTCCATCCAGGCACCCCTTCCCGATAGTTCCTTGCTTTGTCAGCACATATGTCTCCTCGGACATTTCTCAGTGTTAGACAAGAGCCCACTCTTGGGCTCTGGGAGGGGTCCCCCTTCCTGCAACACTTCAAGCTCTTCTCTCAGGGTGCTAAATTTGGCCCTTGGTGCTAGTAATTGTCCATATGGCTATATTCCAAACATCTGCTCCAGACAGAGTAGCAGGGTCAAAACTTTAACACTCACACTGTTTAGAAGTGCAAAGAAAATCATAGCTTATTTTAAAATATTAATAACTAATTAATCTTTTACAAAGGTCTCTCCCTGTAGGAGGGATGGGAACAACAACCTTAAATCTGGCAAGTGAAGATAACAAAATCTCTCTCAGTTTGGGTGATCCTGTTTGGGTCATGCTGGCGTTTTGGTTTCTGCTCCATCTGCCTCCAGGAGGGAGTATGGTGTGTGTTTCTGGGATGTCCACGATGAAGAGCATGAGGATCAGGATCCATGCATAAGGAAGCCTTGGGTCCTTGTTGATCTCTGCCTTGAGGGGCTTCTCTGTTTTACCCTGTGGCCTTCCAAAGACTGAGGGTATCCTCTCAGTTGAGGTGGTCAGAATCAGCAAACAAAAATACAGGACACCCAGTTAGATCTGAATTTCACATAAACAACAAATTAGACTTATTCTAGGGCTTCCCTAGTGGCTCAGATGGTAAGAATCTGCCTGCAACTCGGGAGGCCGGGTTCCATCCCTGGGTCAGGAAGATCCCCTGGAGAAGGGAATGGCTACCCACTCCAGTATTCTTGCCTGGAGAATCCCATGGACAGAGGAGCCTGGTGTGCTATAGTCCATGGGGTTGCAAAGAGTCAGACACGGCTGAGCAACTAACACTTTCACTCTCACTTCCAGACTTATTCTAAGTATGGGACTAAAATTTTTTGTAAAAATTATTTGTTATCTATGTGAAATTCAAGCTTAACCAGGCCTCCTGTATTTCAACTGGCTATCCCACAGCACTGCGCATGCCCTGGTAGGGGTACAGGGAATTCTGGCTCTCTTGCTCACCATGCACAGATGGAACACCATTCTCCTCCTCCCAGTAGCACTCCCTAACATCTTTTTGAAACTGAACTTGGGATTTCCAAGAGAGTCTTGGGTCTCTCCACCCAATGAGCAGGTTTGCTTGAGTGCTTTCATACCTGCCTTACTTATTTCTCAGCTCCATCCCCTCATTAGGCTTAATCTGTCTCCTTTTTCCTTTCCCTTTTTCACCAAGGAAAAAGGTCAAGGCTCATTTTCTCTTTTCTTGGTAGCGCAGCTGGTAAAGACTCTGCCTGCAATGCGAGAGACCCCAGTTTGATTCCTGGGTCAGGAAGGTCCCCTGGAGAAGGGATAGGCTACCCACTCCAGTATTCTTGGGCTTCCCTAGTGGCTCAGTTGTTAAAGAATCTGCCTGCAAGGCAGGAGATCTGGGTTCAATACCTGGGTTGGGAAGATCCCCTGGAGGAGGGCATGGCAACCCACTCCAGTATACTTGCCTGAGGAATCCCCATGGACAGAGGAGCCTGGCTGCAGTCCATGAGGTCACAAGGAGTCAGACAAGACTGAATGACTAAGCACAGCACTTTCTCTACTTCATCTTCTCCTTCCTCCCAGAGACAGAAGTTTTACAGCAGAGTGCCTACTCTCCATGATACTAGGAAGAAATGATGATGTGGGTGGATCAGGCACAAATCTTATTATGGGGCAATTTGAAACTAGAGACAATTAAGGATGCAAATACTTGGTTTCAAGCAAGGATAATGTCATAATTCTTCTCATTCAAATATAAAATGCTGCTAAGTCATTTCAGTCGTGTCCAACTCTGTGCGACCCCATAGACGGCAGCCCACCAGGCTCCCCCGCCCCTGGAATTCTCCAGACAAGAACACTGGAGTGGGTTGCCATTTCCTTCTCCAATGCATGAAAGTGAAAAGTGAAAGTGAAGTCGCTCAGTCGTGTCTGACTCTTAGCGACCCCATGGACTGCAGCCTACCAGGCTCCTCCATCCATGGGATTTTCCAGGCAAGAATACTGGAGTGGGTTGCCATTTCCTTCTCCCAAATATAAAATGAGCACACATCAAAGATTTTCTTTAAGTTATTAATGCGTGAAGGAACCAGAAAGTTGTTATAAATAGTTCAAAAGAGAATCAAAAGAGCAGACACAATTATAAACCATTAAAAGTGTTGAAATGTATTTACATTAGGTAAATTAAAAAAAAAAATGAACTGGCTTCTTCCAAAATAAGGGAAGGGAAGCCAATTGAACTTCCTTGGGACAGAAATTATTTGCTTACTATTAGGTTTCTACAGTTAATTTCTGGACATCAACAGATGGTCAATATAGAAATCAGATTGATTATATTCTTTGCAGCCAAAGATGGAGAAGCTCTATACAGTCAGCAAAAACAAGACTAGGAGCTAACTGTGGCTCAGATCATGAACCCCTTATTGTCAAATTCAGACTTAAATTGAAGAAAGTAGGGGAAACCACTAGACCAATCAGGTATCACCTAAATCAAATCGCTTATGATTATACAGTGGAAGTGACAAACATTCAAGGGATTAGATCTGATAGACACAAGTGCCTGAAGAATTATGGACGGAGGTTTGTGACGTTATACAGGAGGCAGTAATCAAAGACAGCTCCAAGAAAAAGAAATGCAAAAAGGCAAAATGGTTGTCTGAAGAGGCCTTACAAATAGCTGAGAAAAGAAGAGAAGTGAAAGGCAAATGAGAAAAGATATACCCATTTGAATGCAGAGTTCCGAAGAATAGCAAGGAGAGATAAAAAAGCCTTCCTCAGTGATCAGTGCAAAGAAATAGAGGAAAAAAACAGAATGGGAAAGACTAGAGATCTCTTTGAGAAAATCAGAGATGCCAAATGTTCCCTAATACCAAAATTAGGGAACATTTTATGCCAAGATGGGCACAATAAAGGACAGAAATGGTATAGACCTAACAGAAGCAGAAGATAATAAGTAGAGGTGGCAAGAATACACAGAAGAACTATACAAAAAACATCTCATGACCCAGATAACTACAATGATGTGATCACTCACCTAGAGCCAAACATCCTGAAATGTGAAGTCAAGTGGGCCTTAGGAAGCATCACTACAAACAAAGCTAGTGGAGGCGATGGAATTCCAGTTGAGCTATTTCAAATCCTAAAAGATGATGCTGTGAAAGTGCTGCACTCAATATGCCAGCAAATTTGGAAAATTCAGCAGTGGCTACAGGACTGGAAAAGTTCCATTTTCATTCCAATCCCAAAGAAAGGCAATGTCAAAGAATGTTCATACTACTGCACAATTGTACTCATCTCACGCACTAGCAAAGTAATGCTCAAAATTCTCCAAGCCAGCCTTCAACAGTACTTGAATTGTGAACTTCCAGATGTCCAAGCTGGACTTAGAAAAGGCAGAGGAACCAGAGATCAAATTTCCAACATCCGTTGGATCATAGAAAAAGCAAGAGAGTTCCAGAAAAACATCTACTTCTGCTTCATTGACCATGCCAAAGCCTTTGACTGCATGGATCACAACAAACTGCTGAAAATTCTTCAAGAGATGGGAATATCAGACCACCTGACCTGCCTACTGAGAAATCTGTATGCAGGTCAAGAAGAAACAGTTGAACTGGATATGAAACAGCAGACTGGTTCCAAATCGGGAAAGGAGTACATCAAGGCTGTATATTGTCACCCTGCTTCTTTAACTTATATGCAGAGTACATCATGAGAAATGCCAAGTTGGATAAAGCACAAGCTGGAATCAAGATTGCTGGGAGAAATATCAATAACCTCAGATATGCAGATGACACCACCCTTATGGCAGAAATCAAAGAAGAACTAAAGAACCTCTTGATGAAAATGAAAGAGGAGAGTTAAAAACTTGACTTAAAACTCAGCATTCAGAAAACGAAGATCATGGCATCTGGTTCTATCACTTCATGGCAAATAGATGGGGAAACAATGGAAGCAGTGAGATACTTTATTTTCTTGGGCTCCAAAATCACTGCAGAAGGTGACTGCAACCATGAAATTAAAAGACGCTTGCTCCTTGGAAGAAAAGTTATGACTAACCTAGACAGCATATTAAAAAGCAGAGACGTTACTTTGTCAACAAAGGTCCGTCTAGTCAAAGCCATTGTTTTTCCAGTAGTCATGTATGGATGTGACAGTTGGACTCCAAAGAAAACTGAGGACAGAAGAATTGATGCTTTTGAATTGTATTGTTGGAGAAGACTCTTGAGAGTCCCTTGGACTACAAGGAGATACAATCAGTCAATCCTAAAGAAATCAGTCCTGAATATTCATTGGGAGGACTGATGCTGAAGCTGAAACTCCAATACTTTGGCCACCTGATGCAAAGAACTGACTCATTGGAAAGGCCCCTGATGCTGGGAAAGATTGAAGGCAGGAGGAAAAGGGGATGACAGAGGGTGAGATGGTTGGATGGTATCACCGACTCGATAGACATGAGTTTGAGTAAGCTCCAGGAGTTGGTGATGGACAGGGAAGCCTGGCGTGCTGCAGTTCATTGGGTTGCAAAGAGTCGGACATGACTGAGCGACTAAACTGAACTGACTGACTTAACACATATAAAGAACTTTGTAGGGTGTTTGGCACAGAATAGTTGCTAAATAAATGTAATGCTATTGTATGATCATATAGCCATAAGATATATGACACCTAGTGAATGCTGAAGGTATATGAATTGCATTTTTTTTTGCCTTCCTTCCTTCTCAATATTATGCTTCCTTTTTAAAAAATGGCATTATTTAAAAAAATAATTGTATTTATTTATTCATGGCTGTGCTAGGTCTCTGTAGCTGTGCAGGTTTTTCTTTAGAAGCAGCGAGCAGGGGCTACTTTCTAGTTGCAGGATGCAGGCTTCTCATTGTGGTGGCTCCTCTTGTGGCTGAGCAGTGGCTCTAGGCTATGTGGGCTTCAGTATTTGCAGTTCCTGGGCTCCAGAGCGCAGGCTCAATAGTTGTGGTGCACAGGCTTAGTTGCTCCGCGGCATATGGAATCTTCCTGGATCAGGGATCAAACTCATGTCTCCATCGGCAGGATGATTCTTTACCACTGAGCCACCAGGGAAGCCCTATTTGTTTTCTACTATGAGGCAATAGAAGAGTGGAAGAAAGGAAGAAGACCTCCTGTTTGTGCTCTGGAATCAGGATCCCAGAAGAATCTACATCTCATACCTGCTGTCAGTATGATAAGGAGGAAAGAATGTGACTTCACTGTACTGCCTGACTCCACTGGACATAGAGAGACTGAGCACTGCATTCCAGCTCTAATGGCTAATGCATCTCAGAACATTAATTTAGAAAGAATTATCAGGTTAAGTCTTTGACATGGAAGTAATGCTAGCCCATAAAGAATGCCCACCCACCCTGTTTTTATTGGCTTTGGAGAGAATTTCCTGGTGGAGTGGTGTCAGGCTTTGAATTCAAAGTTCTCTGCACTTCTGACATTTCAGTGTTTCATAGAGAGGGTGTAACTGTTGCCTAGGACAATGGTTTTAGCTCAAAGAAATATAAGAACCTGCCGAAGCCAAATTGACTAACTATACCTAAGTCAAAATATCTTTTAAAAATGTTGTGCACGTGCATATGTGTACATATATGTGTCTGGGTATATATAACAGATGGGGGAGGAAGGTCATTCTGTGTATTTATTTCCTTAATGTGAAAGAGTCATTCCCTTTTTCTAATGGATGTTTTAGTAAAGACTCAGCAAGCAACATCAAATGTATGACATCAAATGACAAGGCAAAGCAAATCAATTCTATCCTGATGCAATTTCATATGTGCTTAGTAGATTGCAACCACTAGCAATTCTCAGGATGTTATATTTGTGAAATAAGGTACTTAGTTGAGAATGAGATTTTTAAAAAATTCAAGTGACTGCCATTTAGGAGTTTATATCAATGTTCGGAACCAAAACAAGAGAATTTGCTTCATCTTTGGGAAAGCACCCCCTTTTTTAAAAAAAGAATGGGTTCTATTTATTTTCTTGGTACAAATACTAGAAACCAAGTCTTGTGAGCATCAGAAGAAAAGAAATTAGAACATCAAATGGCTCATGGAATTGATGAAAATATTGGAGAGCTAGGCTCAGGCTATAAATACCCAAGAACTAAGGAAAGTTTTGCAGTTGACAACAGATGCAGGTCATGACACAGAGCACCCTGCCTGGGAAACCATTGCTCCCAGTGAACCCAAGCACTTCTGCCCCCACTACTCTGGATGGTAGTCGCTGGAAGTCACCACTCACCCCCAGAATTAGGTCTAATAAAGCTTCCTTGTCATTAGCTTCTGATTCGAAGCTCTGGCCAGGACTCTAGAATGTCCAAGTTTAAGTCAAGAGCACAGTTGACTGCCTATGTCCTGTTTTCCTCTAAGACCCACAGGATGGTGGCTTTCCCAGATATGACAACTTACCAAGCAACCAATGAACTTAAAATATCAAGTACCTACTACATACAGAATTTTCCCTCAAAGTTTTGTTTTAATCTACACTGTCCCTAATTTACAGTCCAAATCAGGGTCACTTTGAGACTTAAAATATCAAGTATCTACTACATACAGAACTTTCCCTCAAAGTTTTCTTTTATTCTACACTGTCCCTAATTTACAGTCCTAATCAGGGTCACTTTGAGAGTGAAAGGTGGTGCTGGGATAACACAGGTGTAAATTAGAACTGTCCTGGGAAAACTGAGATAAACGATTGTCTTACCTGTATCTGAGTAGGTATTACTTGTCTTTAAGGGTCATGTCTTTGTCTAACCCACAAATTTGCTCATGGTGCACAACAGGTTTAAATATAGCAAGAAGGTCTGATCTTCTCTTTAACTCAAGAGAGGCGGGGAAAGCCCTGTGATAAAGAATGGAATTGAATTTGGTGCAGCTCTGTATACTGGGAGTCATAAGGAAGAAATGTTGGAGACCTTGCCTGCCCCCCCCCCAACCCCAGCCTTCGGACCTCTACGGCATACTTCTGTGACTGAGTTGTCTGGATCTCAGGACTGTAGGCTAGGAGGTACCCTGAATAAAATGGATGTGCTGTCCATTAAAATTCTGAAGCAACTAAGGAAGAAGGCTTTGGTAAGGGGTAGGGAAATATATTTTTCTATTGACAGAGTGAAATGTTTCATTGGATCTGCACTGTAAGGTGCAGAAACATTTGGTGATTCCTATTAGTGGTGGGTTGGGGGAAATTGCTTCTGGGAACTCAGAAGGAACTGTGAGGTCAGATTTCCTTATGATATATCCAAGTGTGCTTTCTATGTACTCATCATGTTTTTCATAGCTTTTTAAAAAGTCTGTGGCTTGATTATATCTTTCATTTGTTTTGAAAAATTCTCACTTTTTGGGAAACAAACTTACAGAAATTTTCAATAATCATAAAAAGATTTTTTTTCTCTGAATTGTTAGGATTGAGCTGCCAACATGATGCTCCATAACTCTTGGATAGTTTAATATGTATTACGTGCAAACAAGAATATTCTACGAAACAACAGCGCAATCATCACAATCAGGAAATTAACTATAGCTTACTACTACCATTTAAACCTCAGATTCCATTCAAAGTTCATCGGTAGTCCCAATCATGTCTTCTATATCAAAAAGATCAAATCCAGAGCCTTGCACTTAAATTTCATGTGTCTTTAGTCTCCTTTTCTGTTGTTGTTGTTCAGTTGCCCAGTCATGTCCAATTCTTTGCGACCCCATGGACTGCAGCATGCCAGGACCCCCATCCCTCACCATCTCCCAGAGCTTGCCCAAGTTCATGTTCATTGCATCGGTGATGCCATCCAGCTGTCTCATCCTCTGATGCCCTCTTATCCTTCTGTTCTCAATCTTTCCCAGCACCAGGGACTTTCCCAGTGAGTTGTCTGTTCACATCAAATGACCAAAATACTGGAAATTCAGCTTCAGCATCAGTCCTTTCAGTGAATATTCAGGGTTAATCTCCCTTAAGGTTGACTGGTTTGATCTTCTTGCTGTCCAGGGGACTTTCAGGAGTCTCCTTTAGTCTAGGACAACTTTCCGTCCATTGAATTTTTCCTTGGTTTTCGTAAGTTTGACTCCAGAAGATTACAACCATTGCTTTGTGGACTGTCCCTCAGTTTGCATTTGTCTAATGTTTTCTCATCATTAGATTCAGCGTATGCATCTTTGGTAGGGGTGTCACAGAAGCAGTCCTTCATTTTCTCATTGTATTCTGTCAGAGGACTCATGATTTTGGCTTATTCTCTTAGGGATGATGCTCAACTTGACCTCTTGGTTAAGGTAATCCTCCCAGTCCTCCCACCTATAAAGCTGCACGTTCTCCTTAGTAGTTAGCACATAATTTGTGAGTGGGCACCAAAAGACTTCCCGGGTAGCACGGAGGTAAAGAAACCGCCTGCCAGTGTCAGAGGCACGGGTTCAGTCCCTCACTCAGGAAAACCCCGTGGAAAAGGAAATGGCAACCCACTCTAATATTCTTGCTTGGAAAATCTCATGGACAGAGGAGTCTGATGGGCTACAGTCCACAGGGTCATAAAAGATTTAGACACAACAACAACGACCACCTAAAGACTGTGTAAATATTTCATTCCCCCTCAAAATTTCAGTGTATTCATTTATTATTTATATTATCATGGTGTCATGAATCCCTGCTTTGTTCAAGGTGTCATAATCTGTTATTGTCATTAACAATGACCCCCCTAAACAAGATCCTACTGTGTAGCACAGAGAGCTATATTCAGTATCCTATGATAAACCATAATGGAAAAGGATATTAAAAAAGAATACATATATAAGTATAACTGAATCACTTTGCTGTATAATAGTAATTAACACAATATTGCAAATCAACTATACTTCAATAAAGAATAAACGCTGACCCTCCGGATGAGAGCGATCCTTAAAGGAGACTACCTGGATGTCCCTCACAACACTTCTACTTACATGTCATTAGTCAGAACTTATTCAAATGACCTCACCTACCACTAAAGGATCCTAGGGAAAGTCTTTTATTCCAGGTGTCAGTGTGCGCAGCTAAGGTGAGTGTTCTGTTAGCAGGAAAAATGGACAGAATGGATATTGGGAGGCAACTAGCAGCTTTTGCCACTGTGGTTTAAAAAGCAAAAATTCACATGAGGATTTCTTGATGTATTCTGGAATATTATTTCTTATCAACATTTATGAAATTAGACAAGATATGTATATTAATCACAATTTTAAGGCACTATATCCAGAAGTCTTTTTTAATAGTTGCATACTTTTCAAATAAGTAGTACTCCTTTGAATGCTTGCAAAACAGGGTAAAATGTAAAGAAATGTGCATTGTGTTCCAATTTTGGCTATTGATCTGCTTTGTAACATTTGGGAAAGTCATTTGAAATGACTGTATCTTTATTGGTAATTGAAAAATTAAGAGGGGTTTTTAAGTCTAGAAAGTGAATAAGACAATTTCTCTCTAGGACTAAAGATAAACAAATAAACAAAAAGATAGAAAAACCAAATAAACACATCATCATTTTTGAGGGGGAGAAGGAAATGGCAACCCACTCCAGTGTTTTTGCCTGGAGAATCCCAGGGACGGGGCAGCCTGGTGGGCTGCCATCTATGGGGTCACACAGAGTCGGACACGACTGAAGCAACTTAGCAGTGTCAAAACAGAGATGAGGCTTTGGTCACTAATGTTAAGTGATTTACTACTTGGATAAAAATTCACAAAAATGAAACTGTACTAAATATAATAGTTTGATGAAAATTTTAGAGTTCCCACTCCACTTGTAGTTTTCATAAATAAGCTGAGCTGAGAAAGGCATGACAGAGCCCTAGAAATCTCTGCTAGCACACCTCCTGGCAGCACTTTCCCCACTTTCTGATGATACATTGGATCCTGAGGCATTTCAGCTCATCGTCTACAGAAAATACTGGAAGAAAAGATACTATGAAAGTTTACTTTTAAAAAGATTTTTAAAAAATTTATCTATTTTTGACTGTGCTGCGTCTTTGTTCCTGTGCTCGGGTTTTCTCCAGTTGCAGTGAGCGAGGGCCACTCTCTAGCTGTGGGCTTCTTACTGTGGGGCTTCGCTTGTTGCAGAGCACAGGCTCTAGGGTGCATGGGCTCAGAAGTTGTGGAGCACGGGCTTAGTTGCTCTGCGACATGTGGGATCTTCCTGGACCAGGAATGGAATCCATGTCTCCTGATTTGGGAGGTGGATTCTTAACCACTGGACTACCAGGGAAGTCCAAAATTTATTTTTAAAATGAGTTAAAACCAAGTCCAGTGAAACTCAGGTTCTAGCATTTTTAATGCCTTGGTCTTTCCCACTGTTATTTGTGTAATGTTGGAATTCTGGAGTTGATACAAGTCTGTAGCTCAAAAATACTCTCTCTGTCTCAATTTCATTGTGACTAAAATAAAATAAATCTGGTTGAATTAAAACAAAAGATTATAGTAATATAATTTCTCTTTGGGGCACTTCCTCTATACCTGGGATTCAACCTTAGCTGCAAAGAGTTTAGAACTAAAACTATTATATGAATAGAAACTGAAAGCACACACTTTTGAAGGTATTTCAATTCTCATGAAATTTGCAGGCACATTAACCTCACACAATTGGGGGTGTTATAGAGCAAGTGTTTAGCTTTGCATTATCAAGGTGACAATTTTTATGCCAAAAAAATATAAGACACCTGGAAGACAATACACAGCATGTATGCAGGCATGCTCAGTCGTGTCTGACAATTTGCAGCCCCAAGGACTATAGCCCAATAGGCTGTCCATGAAATTTTCAAGGCAAGAATACTGGAGCGACTTGCCATTTCCTACTCCAGGGGATCTTCCTGATCCAGGGATAGAATCCATGTCTCTTGTGTCTCCTGCATTGATAGACAGATTCTTAATCACTGAGCCACAATGTGCAAAAGGTGGAGTGGCATTGCTGATGCATGAAAAAACCATAAATCTCAATGAAAGTGAAAGTTGCTCAGTTGTGTCCGACTCTTTGCGACCCCATGAACTATACATTCCATGGAATTCTCCAGGCCAGAGTACTGGAGTGGGTAGCCTTCCCCTTCTCCAGGGGATCTTCCCAATCCAGGGATTGAACCCAGGTCTTCTGTATTGCAGGCAGATTCTTTACCAACTGAGCTATCAGGGAAGCCCGAGAATACTAGAGTATTTATCCCTTCTCCAGGGGATCTTCCTGACCCAGGAACTGAACCAGGGTCTCCTGCATTGCAGGTGCATTCTTTATGCTGATGCACAGTGATTTTAAAAGGCAGACACTTTTTTACTTAGTTTTATTTTTTACATTCTCTGCAGACAATGCCTTCTTGCTTCCAGGAGACTGACCATTCCCTCCAGTCTGTCCTCAGTATGTCACTGAAGACCTTGGAGTTTTATAAAAATAACTCATTTAAACTTATTCTTACATAAGGGATTTTGGGGAGCAGAGCGGATTGCAGCTTAATTTCCAAAGGCAATTAACTGTGTTTTTTAAAGCCCACTGCTTTTCCGTACTTGCTCTTTGATCTGTGTCATCTGTCTTGGATCACTTGTACAGTCTACTTTTCAAGCTTTTTATTGCTGAAGTCACTTCTGCAGTTCATGATCCATGAAAATACGTTAGCAGTGAAACAACACACCCAATCCAGTGTTCAAAGCAAATTTTCATGTCCCTTCTAGGTCAGAATCCAAACTATGGGACAAATAGGGATATATCAACTTTACAAGTTAGTCAAGTCTTCTAAAAGTCTACCTAGCTAAGTAATTACATAGTTCTCCCCTCTATTAAACAAAGAAAATAAAAAAACACAACAGAAAGTATTTTTTCCCTAGATGTATCCGTTTATTATGGAAAAATACAGTAAGCCCCAAAGAAGAAAACAGAAGGCAACTCTTAATTCCACCACTTAGAGATAGCTATTATTTCTTCGGGTATATGTATACTTTCAGCTCTATATAGACTGCGTATACCTATACACTCATATACACACAATTGTTACTGCTGCTTAGTCACTAAGTCGTATCTGACTCTTTGCAACCTCAAGGCCTGTAGCCCGCCAGGCTCCTCTGTCCATGGGATTTCCCAGGCAAGGATACTGGAGTGGGTTGCCATTTCCTTTCTCAGGGGATCTTTCCAATCCAGGGATTGAACCAGAGTTTCCTGCATTGGCAGACAAATTCTTAACCATTGAGCTACCAGGGAAGACCATATACATGCAGAGTACATTTATATATATACATATTTAGATATATATTAATACTTACATAAACTGTTATATAACCTTTTCTCACTGAATAGATTATGAAAGGTTCATAGATTATGAACCTTTTCTCACTGAATAGTCACCTATGTTATTACTGCAGATTTTTCCTGAAGACTTAGAATCAGGCTTTTTTTCCTCTATCTGGAGGCCCTATACTTTCAACAGGCCTTTATTCTGTTGGAAAGATCTGTTTGAATGTAGTTATGACGAAGAAAGAGGATATAAGATGATGCCTAATGTTAAGTGCATTAGACTTCCCTGGTGGCTCAGATGGTAAGTGTCTGTCTACAATGTGGGAGACCCGGGTTTGAGCCCTGGGTTGGAAAGATACCCTGGAAAAGGAAATGGCAATCCACTCCAGTACTATTGCCTGGAAAATCCCATGGACAGAGGAGCCTGGTAGGCTACAGTCCATGGGGTTGCAAAGAGTCGAACATGACTGAGCGACTTCACTTTCACTTATGTTAAGTGCAGAACTGCTCTGTTTTGGCATTTTATTCTTTTGAGATGATTTAGAAGCATGATATTTCAAGATATACACTATTTGGTTATCATCCCTTAGCCTCTCCAAGAAGTGACAAAACTCAAAAGATTGTTTATGGAAGGACTGATAGTTTAATGCCTACATTTCAGTAGCAGGAAAGACATCAGAACAAATTCAGATTTATCTACATTATCCTTAGTGTGAAGGACAATCATTTATTTCAGTAGGACTGACTAGAGTGTTTAGTGCTGGCATCAAGTTTAAGTCAGAATTTTACCAAGTGCAGAATCCCTTCTACAGCAGCCCCAACAGCAGATGGCAGCCTAGCCTATGATTGAATTTCATAAAGGATTACTCTGCCAGTTGCAATCCAAGTCATTAATGAATAGTTCTAGAGAAGAGGAATTTATTGCTTATGTTAAACAAATTTCTGCTTCTTAGTAACTCTTCTGCCTGTATCTAACATCTACTCTCTTGACCACAAATTAGTCTATTCTGCATTAGTCTTCACACTTGTCTCCCTTGAGTCTTTTTCACCCTAGCGTGAACATCCTACTTGATGTAACAGTTGACATACCAGCTGGCCTTCTTAGGATGCACTCCTGGTACATTTCTACTCTCTGAGTCATTCAGATTGAAAGTGATCTCCAAGTTCTGGTCTGTGTAGCAGAGGTCTCAGTAGCACCAGGATCTCTTATGATCAAGATCTAGAATATATAGACTGAGACTAAAGTCCCCTTTTCTGTTGTTTTGGCATCAGTGTCACTCTGTTGGACGAGAATGAATGTGAATATGCTGCTTATTCTCTGTTTGCTTCCCCAACAGATAGTTTCTCCACTTGGTCCTCCCTGAAAGATCCCCTAAGAGTCTGACCTGTACTGAATGTACCTCTCAGCTGGCCCGGCTCTCTAGATTCTGATTGGACTTGGCCTCAGCAGGAACTTGGAGGGTAAGAGTAAGAAGGTATTAAACCATTTTTTAAAAGAACAATGAATGTGTCTTACCTGTGGCCTCACCTCCTGCTGGGCATTATGGTGCCAGTCCTTGGGTGACCCACTGTTATGAGTTAGTTGCCTTAATCCTGTAAACAGTTCCTTTATTAAACTCTTCTCAGTTAAACTCTTTGACAGTGCCACCATTTTCTGCTGGGATACACATGGTATGGGCTTCCCTAGTAGCTCAGCTGGTTGCCAGGAGCCAGCATGAGGAACTCCGCCCATGGCAAAGGTCATGAGGAAGGAGGCTCGGCATAGGCAAAGGCGGGATCAAGCCTCAGGAGTCCCCCTGGAAATTCTCGAGCATCTACCCCCAAAACCAGAGTCTGCCTACTTTCTGCTTTGTGCTCTCACCTACACCTCTGACTTTATGGGGGGCTGTGCCCCACTATCTCTCTCTGAAAAAAAGAGTTAACTTACAGCTCCAGTTAATAAAGTTTCTGGATGTGATAGTGTTTCAACCTACAAACTCCTTTGGAAGTCCTCTAGCCTGCCTGAATAGGTTTTTCCAGCCACATGTGATTGTTCAGAGCCTCCCAACTGTGAGACGCATGAGATGTTCTAAACTGTCTAAATACAGATTCTTTTGAGCAGTTAAAAGATTGATTAGAAATCGTATTGGTGAAGGGTTTTCACTTGTTGGGCCAATGCTTGCTGCTAAGTTTTCATATCCCTTACATACTGTGTCCCTGGCAGTGTATTGATTAATATAATTGGTGTATAGGAATGTAAGTAGTAGCTTTAATGTTTGTAACCTTGGACCCTTGAGTTAATTCTTTTTCTGGTTATAACCCACCATACCTTTGCCCTATAGGAATGCAACTTTATCTAATGCTTTTGGAGGGTGGTGCCTGACTAATCACCTTTAGAGAAAAATAAAGTTTTCTGAAGTTTTCTGAAGAAAGGGTCTTAAAATGTTAACAGGCCTCCAGGCCAGAAGATGATGCAAATCACCTAAACTTTTGCATATGATAAGTTTGCAGAAAGAAAGCCTGGCTTACTGCATGACTCTACCCCTTCCCCCATTATCCTCTATGCATAACTTAAGGTATAAAAACTACTTTGGAAAATAAAGTGCGGGCCTTGTTCACCGAAACTTGGTCTCCCCATGTTCTTTCTCTCATCTTCTGGCTGAACTGGGGCGTGGAGGCTCATTAAGCCTACTAATTTTGCCTGGGCTTCGAAGATCTGACCAGGGAGGCCTTAGTGTCTCCTCTCCTGCGGGAGAACGGGAGGACGCCTACGGCCTATGTAGGTGACGTAAATTCCTTATTTTGGAATTTTATTAGCTTTCCACGTAAACCAAGTTATTCAGCCTCTTTTCTCCACTGAATTTTCTCACTGAGCTATCCTTATTTAACCACTCTTTATATCTTTAATTCTATTGTATCCTGATCGCCGAAGCCGTCTCCCCTTTGAAACCCCTGACTCCAACGGGGCTGGACCCTGGCAGCTGGTAAAGAATCTGCCTGCAATGCAGGAGACCCCAATTCAATGCCTGGGTCAGGAAGATCCCCTGGAGAAGGGATAGGCTACCCACTCCAGTATTCTTGGGTTTCCCTGGTGGCTTAGCTGGTAAAGAATACACCTGCAATGCAGGAGACCTGGGTTTGATCCTTGGGTTGGGAAGATCCCCTGGAGAAGAGAATGACTATCCACTTCAGTATTCTGGCCTGGAGAATACCATGGGCTGTATAGTCCATGGGGGTCACAAAGAGTCAGACATTCCCTGACGGCTCAGTGGGTAAAGAATCTGCCTGGAATGCAGAAGACACAGGAGATGTGGGTTCGTTCCCTGGGTTGGAAAGATCCCCTGGAGGAAATGGCAACCCACTCCAGTATTCTTGCCTGGAAAACCACATGGACAGAGGAGCCTGACGGGCTATAGTCCAAAGGTCGCAAAGAGTTGGACATGACTAAGCATGCTGGCATGGTACAGAGGGTATAAGGAACATGCTGCTGCTGCTAAGTCGTTTCAGTTGTGTCCAACTCTGTGAGACCCCGTGGACAGCAGCCCACCAGGCTCCTCTGTCCCTGGGATTCTCCAGGCAAGAATACTGGAGTGGGTTGCCATTTCATTCTCCCACAAGGAGCATATAGGCACTAGAATACTGGGAAATTTTTCAAATGAACTGCACCAGAAGAGATCTTCCTGATTCTGTTTTGTGTAGAACTTTTTTTAGCTCCCAAATACAGTATTTTGAACTTAGCTCTCAGGGAGTTCTTTATGTTGGCGTTGGCCAGTCATTTCAGATGGCTGAGATCATTTGGATCTTGATTTTGTTAGTGATCTTAGCCTTTCCCCTCAACGATTTGCTAATTGTGTACAAATTTTATTACTATGTGATCTCTCTTGCCATCCATGGAGAGGCAGTAGAGCATCATGAGGAAAAATCAACTTTGGGGTTGAGTTAGGTTTGAATTACTAACCATGTGAACTTCATTTCTTAATCTATAAGATAAGCATAATACCTGAAAAATTTGGTGTGAGTTTAACAAAAAAAAGTCTTTAAAGCCCTTATGTCTCGCTTGGTCCATGATAAGCCTTCAATAAATGATAACTTTGTATGCAGGAGAGAAAGGTAAGCTATCCCCCAAAGAAATAAGCCAACTAAGAATACCATTCAAGATGTAAGTATAGAATGAGAGGAATATGGATTGTGTGTGTATGTCTATGTGTGTGGGGGAGGGGGAGAGGAGGGCAGTAGACAAATGAACTGACCCTCAAACTTCCTGTAGAGAGGAAAATAATTTCATTGGGAACATCAGTCATCTGAAAAGATGGTTATTTGAACATCTCTCTTTGGGTTTCTGCTCTGCTTCTCTGGTTGTCTTTATTTATTGGGCTCCCTCTGCCTTCTCTAGTCTCTGCCCCAACCATCTCCTCCATCCCCTAATTCAAAAACTTTCCTCCTTCTTACCAAGAAATGTACTTTATCAATTAGTTCTATGTTTCTGTTTTCTAATATGCTGTTTTCTGCTTTCTTGTTTACTAATGAATTATTTCTGCTTTCCTAGGACTAATTATTCCTCTTTTACTATTTTTTGCTAATACTTAGTGTTTTTATTTTCATTCTGCTCTATTTTTCATATTTAACATTTTTATTTATCACTATTTTCTAGATAGTCTACAAATTTTATTTAGATGTTTTTTGATAAAAGAATTATTTGAGAAAAGTCTTATGTTCCCATGTTGTGATTTCTAGTTTTATTGCATTATAATCAGAGAATATTATCTGTATTTGTAATAGCATTTGTACCACATTTATACCTTTTTACTTCACTCAGATTTTTTTCAGATGGCCTAACATGTTCTCTTTTGTAAATATATCATTGACACATAACAATTCAACAGTTCAGTGTACGTTTTTTGGTTATCTGCTGCTGCTAAGTCGCTTCAGTCGTGAATGACTCTGTGCGACCCCATAGACGGCAGCCCACCAGGCTTCCCCATCCCTGGGATTCTCCAGGCGAGAACACTGGAGTGGGTTGCCATTTCCTTCTCCAATGCATGAAAGTGAACAGTGAAAGTGAAGTCGCTCAGTCGTGTCTGACTCTAGCAACCCCATGGACTGCAGCCTACCAGGCTCCTCCGTCCATGGGATTTTCCAGGCAAAAGTACTGGAGTGGGGTGCCATTGCCTTATCCAGGCTATACAATTTGCTAATACAATTTAATGTGCTTGTATTAGGGCCTTTATATATTTTCTTTGTTGCCTTCTTTCTTTATCATGAGATGAGAGGGTAAGCTAAAGTCTCACCACCATTTTTCTTTTCATATCTCTTTGCATTTCCTGAAGTTTTATCTTCATGAAGTTTTTATGCACTAAACAGTGCACATACAGTTTTTGTGTATAACATTTGGATTTTACCTTTTATAAAAATCTTTTCTCCCCCTTGATTTTGCTTGGCCTGGTGTTATGGCACAGGTTTAACATTTTTGTTGTTGTTTAGTCGCAAGGTCATGTATGACTCTTTTGTGACCCCATGAACTGTAGCCCACCAGACTCCTCTGTCCAAGCTCCTCTGTCCATGGGATTTCCCAGGCAAGTATACTGGACTGGGTTGCCATTTCCTTCTCTAGGGGATCTTCCCGACCCAGGGATTGAAACCGCGTCTCCTAAATTGGCAGGTGGATTCTTAATCACTGATCCACCTGGGAAGCCCACAGGTTTAATATTTTAGAGATAAAATTGATTAGGAATCACAAGGATCTCAGGGTTGCTATAGTGGTTCAGAACCATGGACAGCTATCCCTCTAGGAACCATCCTCCTCACTTCAGGGTCTTAAACCTTTGTGAGTCACAGAGTTAGAGAAGAGATACGGAGAGTCACCCTAAAATGATAAGTTGATTTCTAGTCTTCCATGAAACCTAAGAGAAGGCTAATGGACTGTGCAAATTCAGAAACCATTCGAAGTAGGGATGTCATTCCTAGTGTATTCAATCTTACCACCTCATTGGGCTAGATTATTTCCATCGTGAGGGAGTCTGCCTCAAGCTATTTTGGCTGAGGCATGTTTCTAAAAATGCATCCAATTAACTTCCTTTGTTGTGGTTTCTTGCTCACCAAACATTATTCTGATTATGATTCAACATCCCATAAAATTCCATCTGCAGGGAGAAAATATATTAGGCATGACAATGCTAAACATTTCAACCCATGTCACTACAAACATTTCAACATAATTTGGTAACTTGGCACCTTGGTTCTATACATTATTTTCCATGTGCTTAGTTAGCATAATGAATTCACTTTCAGAAACACTCATCCTATCTCAATTGTGAGTAAACTGGCTTTTGTATATACACATATATATGGTTGAGAGAATGTAAAACTATGAATTCACTAAGACAACTCTTATGATGGTAATCTGCCAACTTGCACCTTTTCATTACTGTGCACATTCCAGTAAAAGCATGGACCATGTGTGAGCAAGGGGAGAGCCCTGTGGCACTCCACCAAATTTCCCACTCCAAGTTCATATTGGCTTATTAACCAATGCTCACTATCACATGAAAATCTGTAACTGAATCTGGGTGCTAACATGATGAAATGATGTGATATTCAAGCAGCAATGCAGATATTCAAGCATCTGTTTATTTCCTGGGAGAAAAATTTTAAAGAAAAGTATATTTAAACAACTGTTTATATTTGACTAAAGAAAAGCAAGCAAGCACTTAATTTATGAATTTGCTAATTGCTCATCTCAGCTGAGAACACTGGTGTTGAATATATGCCATTGTTTTCAGATTTTGCACAGAAAATAATTTCAAAGACTAAATGACATAATGCCTACACAGAGCCTGAGGAATGGCTATGAAAGCAATCCTGGGGCTACTGAGGCTGTCACAGTGGCACTTAGCTTTTCTGTTTGGACCTTGGGGCCATTTTTCTCATAAGTAAAATAAAATAAAATAAATATGTCTTAAGACATAGATACACAGAAGTTCATTTATATTTGAATTTTGGAAAGTCTATTACTATCAATTACTACTAATAAGAAGGCACATCAGGGTGTTTTTCTTATGCTGATAGTGATTCAGTTCAATCACTCAGTCGTGTCTGACTCTTTGCAACCCCATGGACTGCAGCACACCAGGTTTCCCTATCCATCACCAACTCCCAGAGCTTGCTCAGACTCATGTCCATTGAGTTGGTGATGCTACCCAACCATCTCATCCTCTGTCATCCACTTCTCCTCCTGCCTTCAATCTTTCCCAGCATCAGGGGTTTTTCCAGTGAATCAGTCTTTCGCATCAGGTGGCCAAAGTATTGGAGCTTCAGCTTCAGCATCAGTCCTTCCAATGAATATTCAGGACTGATTTCCTTTAGGATTGACTGGTTTGATCTCCTTGCAGTCCAAGGGACTTTCAAGAGTCTTCTCCAGTACCACAGTTCAAAAGCATCAATTCTTTGGTGCTCAACTCTCTTTATGGTCCAACTCTCACATCCATACGTGACTACTGGAAGAACCATAGCTTTGATTAGATGGAGCTTTGTTGGCAAAGTAATGTCTCTGCTTTTTAATATGTCTAGATCGGTCATAGCTTTTCTTCCAAGGAGCAAGCATCTTTGAATTTCATGGCTGCAGTCACCATCCGCAGTGATTTTGGAGCCCAAGAAAATAAAGTCTGTCAATGTCTCCATTGTTTCCCCATCTATTTGCCATGAAGTGATGGGACTGGATGCCATGATCTTAGTTTTTTGAATGTTGAGTTTTAAGACAGCTTTTTCATTCTCCTTTTTCACTTTATCAAGAATGATTAAGGCAGCTCTGCCTTAAGGTATTTTCTTATGCCAGAGATGCCAGAAATAGAACATCTCTCAGTTTTGGAGATCCTTTGTTTATGAGGGCTTCCCTGGTGGCTCAGATCATAAAGAATCTGTCTGCAATGCAGGAGACCCAGGTTCAATCCCGGGGTTGGCAAGAACCTCAGGAGGAGGGTATGACAACCCACTCCAGTACTCTTGCCTGGAGAATTCCATGGATAGAGGAGCCTGGTAGGCTACAGTCCATGAGCACAGCTACATTTAGTCAATTTCAGTCAATGATATTCACTAAATGCCACTAGAGCAGAAGTAAATACCCACAGAAAATCACGTTTTACAAAGACAATCACCTCAGCATCCTAACCTGCCACTTCTTAATAACTGAAACTCCTCTCTTTTGCTGCAGTCAGCCTGATTGTGGCTGGAGGAATACAGATGGTCATGTAGCCCTCCAAAAGCACTCATATGACCTTTCTGGAGAGGAGATTCTTGGATAGTGAGTAATTTTTGAAAGCTGGAATGAGTTAGCAGCAATAGCAGAAGGAAAAAAAATGAGTGTGGCCAATTCAAGAAGCCATGTGGTAGGATAAGGGTTCTGAGGGAAACCCCTGATTCAAGGAACAACTCAGGAGTTTCTTCTGTCATAGAAGGGTGGGATAGTAGGAGATCAGGAGTCTTGGGGATTTAGTTGCCTGATTTCTTGCCTAAATGTTAGTGCAAATGATGCAAAGCACTCCAAGGGCTTCTGTTCTGCCACTGTAGAGTATATTTGTTGCCTTTTGGCTGTGAAGCATCCACACATTTCCTACTAGCACCGCAATGTCCCTTCATTAGGAATTCTTCACTGTAGACAGTTTTGCTGGTATGGATGAGAGCCTGTGACTTAGTTTTGTCTTCTTTGAGAGTTTTTATGGGACTTTGAACAGTGAATGGGAGATGGACAGTCTTGCTCCACAGGTGCAAGTAGACTAGAATGTTCCTGAGGCAGCCTATATTTTCTGCTTCTCAGCCCTGAGGGGAAATCCTTTTGACTTGTTCTCCAATTTTTTGTCACTTCTTTGGGTCTCCCCACTCATACATTAAAACAAATCCCTTTCTATTAAACCTATCTAGAATACTCACATGATCCTGACTAACTTCAAGGATGGTATAGAAGTGTAATCCCACCATGTTTCTGGAAGAAGAACGAGCCCTGTGAGTTCCACAATCACATGTACCACACATTTATATTCATCACTTATCTTATAAAGATACTGCGTTCTCTTTGTGCGATTTTCTGATATGCCCAGTGCTTTAAGTGCATTTAGGAAATTTTCTTTAAAAGGTTTATTTTGTAATCCTAACATGATGGGAATGTAAAGTTCTTACTGATGAACTCAATTTCCTCAATAAATAAAATGAAACACTGAGAAGTAAGGTTAAATTTTGAATAACAGACAGATTAAAGGAAAAATTTCAATTACCTTTTAGATAACTGAGACAAAGACATTTGCGGCGTCAACACAATTCTATTTAATTATGTGTTAAATAATTTGTAGGAAAATTGGAAACAAGTTGATAGTGAAATCAATATGTCACTAAACAAACATATGGTCTAATTTTTTGCTAAATTGACAAAATAAGGCAGCTGTTTAAGTATCATCTAAATATAGCCATGTTCCTTCAGAAAACAGCTTGCAGGTAGCATTATTCCTGAAAATTGCGGCATGTAGTTAGCACTTGTGGGTTTTTAGCCTGTAAAGGAAGAACCTAAAAGGTGACACAAAGCAAAGGCATCATTAGAAAAATACAACTTTTCCCCCACATTTTGGCCACGCTCTGTGTCCTGTAGGATCTTAGTTCCCCAATCAGGGATTGAACTCCAGGCCAGGGCAACGAAGGCGCTGAGTCCTAACCACTGGATCACCAGGAATTCGTGGCTTCCACTAGTCTTCCTTATAGCTTACCATCTGTTCAGCAGATGGCCTTGGACTGAGTGTTCTTATTTTTTTATTTCCCTTATCAGCTTGTCCTGACACACACACGCACACCACCCTCTGCTCCCCAGCCCTACTCCCAGCTCATGAAGTGTCATTCACGTTAGCAACTTTGCTTTCTTCGGGGCTTGGTCTGCCAACCTACTTTCTCTTTAGAGAGACGAAATAAAAGCAAACTCATTTCTACCCTCTTAGCCTTTGGAATCTTTAACTGCTGTGATGTTTAAAAAATTAAAGAAGTGATAACTCAAACAAACTCATTTATTCCCTAAGTCTGTAGGTTCATGTCAGTCTTTTGAAATATATGCTCTGAGCCCAGTGTGGTGACTTTGGTGGGTCATGCTCAACCCATTGTGAACAGGAGTGCTGACCTGCACCCTGAAGTGTGAAGTCCCTTTTTGCCCTTCAGAGTGGCCGCCTGAACTAATTTATCACTCAGTCTGAAAAGCCATTTTTTATAACTCACTGTGGTTATACCTTGCTTGTTTCTCCAACTGTCCTATATAAAGTATTGATTTCTCATACCAGCAGTGACTAAGGATGTCATGTCACCTCTTCATTACTACCTAATGGGGGCAAAGTGGACACGTTCTGAAGCCCAGCACCCATCTCCTGGTTCACATACCTCATCCTCCTCTTGTCTCCAGCGAGTGGAGCGCTGTCTTCAGGGGCTATCTCCCTTTTACCTTCATCAATCTGATGACCATATCGTCCCCATGGAAATCTCAATTTCCAGTCAGCAAAGGATGCACATAAAAGATCACTGTGAGTTGTTTATTTCTCCTCACTGGCAGTTTGCATTTTCCTGGGGCTTATAAATCTCCTGGCATTTATTACACTTTCTGGTTAGATGTCAGCTTATTTGTGAAGCTGTCTGTCATTGTGCTCAAAACTGAGGGGAGCCACAGTCTAGCCAGGAGAAGTGACTAATTCCCACTGTCCTCCCTGCTAGCTTTTGAGCAGTAGGAAGCTCTGAGGCTCTGCAGACAAGCCCCCTCTGGCATTTGGGATGCTCTCCCACCATGCCTCCCCATTAATTAACCGAGCAACTAACAGAACCGTGACTGGTGTTCATGCCTCCTCTGAATTTGCTTGCTTGATTTGTCCTTGAATGACCTTGGAAGAGTTGCCCTCCCCTTGTCCCCTGGGTTTTGGACACTCCATCCTTGGGACTGGCTCCAAGTTGACTCTGGTGTTGACTTAGGGCAGATACCATAGGCCAAGAAACCCACACACAGCCTTGGCAAAACTGGAGATGCTGGATGTTTCCTACTGGGACACAGGAAGACTGAGAACCTCTAATGAACCTGGACTACAAGTTAAAATCATGCCAGACTCTTTAGAGTGGTTAGCCCTGGACTATGGGATTAAGAGGGACATTTATTTTCTTTTTTAGATTCAGCTGCACTTTCTGCAATGGGCATGTATCAATAAAATATGTGATGCTGTTCAGAAGTTGCCTCCCCTTGTCATGTTGCTGGTGTTATTAGGGGTGCTTTTGTATCTGATAAGTAAAAATCTAGGCTGGACACTCCAAGCAAAAAGTGTTTGCTCAGTCACTAAGTCATATCGGACCCTTGGACAGTCTCCTGGGTTGGCAGGTGATTCTTTACCACTGAGCCAACCAGGAAAAGTGAAAAGTAGTGAAGTGTTAGCCACTCAGTTGTGTCCAACTCCTTGGGACTCCATGGACTATAGCCAGCCAGGCTTCTCTCTCCATGGAATTCTCCAGGCAAGAATACTGGAGTGGATAGCCACTCCCTTCTCCAGGGGATCTTCCTGACCCAGGGATTGAGCCCAGGTCTCCTATATTGCAGATTCTTTACTGTCTGAGCTACCAGGGAAGCCCACCACCTCAGGCAAATAAAATGGAGTTAATTTTGACATGTGTTCTCACTTCTTAACCCTTGGGAATTTTAAACACAAAAGTATTCCATGTGATCAAATAAACAAGTTCAGAGAATGGATGGGTGCCCTGGTTACTGCCTTTCTACCCGTCCTAGCACCTGCCTTGGCTCATAGAGTTTTGAGAATGGTGGGTATAAAGGAAACTGTGTACATCTCATAAGTGGAACATTCAGCTCCCTCTTCTCCAGCAACTGACCCTCTCTCTCATCAGGCTAGCTTCACTCCTAGGCCTCCTGGGATTTCATCAGGGCCAGTGAAGAGGTCAAGTTTCCTTTTGTTTCTCCTCATACCTCCAGAAGAAAGAATTTATGTACACTTATGTACATGTCACTGACTGCAAAATACAGTCACTTAATCCTCTTATCTGGTCTGCATGTCCCATTGCAGGGGCACATATTGTGACTTCACCACTCCATCCTAATAGAGGAGACTTAATAGAGGAGACTATTTAATGGAACCTGGACAGACCCTGCAACTTGTTTTGCCAGTAAAATACGGAGAAAGCAATATTGTGGGACTTTCAAGGTTGGACTATAAGAGGCCTTGGAACTTCTGCTTTTACTGTCTTCGAATGCTTCTCTGATACCACCAACCTACTGGAAGACGAGAGGTCATTGGAAGAGAATCAAGATTCTCAGCCATCTGCCAGTCATGTGAATGAGACCATCTTGGACCTGATGGCCCAGTAAATGCTTCCACTGTACACAGTCAAAACAATGAGGGAAACCAGACAAAAAATAATGTGAGTTTGGGGGTATCAACTGTACAGCAATAGATAGTTGAAAAGCTTAATGCCTTTTAGAGACAGAAACACCTAAATCCTATTCATGTTAGCACTTGGTTAGTACAGTATAGATGTTGAACTGGTGTTGGTTGCAAGTAAAGCCTAAATAGGCAGTGACCAGAACACAAGCCTTTATGGTCCATGGTCAAGAGTTTAGACTTAATCCTAAGAACAGCTATAGAAGGATTTAGGCAAGAACATAACCTGGTCAAATTTTCATTTCATAAAGTGATAATAGCATCCATATGGGTCTCCCTGGTGGCTCAGTGGTAAAGAACATGGGCCAGGAAGATCCCCTGGAGGAGGAAATGGCAACACACTCCAGTATTCATGCCTGGAAATCCCATGGACTGAGCAGCCTGGCGGGATACAGTCCATAGGGGTTGCAAAGAATGAGACACAACTTAGCTCCTCAACAACAACAATTTGCATCCATGTGGAGAATGGATTTAAAAATGTCAATTCTGGAGGCAGGAAAACCATTTGGAAGGCTATTATAGTGATTGTTTAAAGTTGAAGGTAAGCTTAGAAATGTGGCAAGTGGCAGAAGAAAATAGTTTCAAAGATTTTAGAGATATTAAAAACGCAAAATTGGAAGGACCTGATTGCATGAGGAAACTGGGTGGAGAGTGGTGTCAGTCCTAGCGATGAAGAATTCTGGGGGCAGAGGAAATTAAATTTGGAACGAAAGATGATGAATTTGGTTTTTTGAATGTTCATGCAGGAAGCATTCATATGGAGAATTCTGATGGGCAGTTTTGCATAGAGGATTGCATCTAAAGATGTCAGGAGTGGACTGAAAATTGAAACCACCAATAATTATGAGTTTTAAATAAACAGTATTTTCCATTCTGATTGAAGGTAGCACACATATAAGTCAGAGAGCCATAAGTTTATTTTTTTCTGGCCAACCTATAGAACAGAACACAACTTATACAACAGAAGGTAAACATGAATTTTGAGGATTAACTGGAAAGCTCATAAGAGAACAAGAAAGATTCTGTTTCATGATTCATGAAGGATGATATTTTAGAGTTGATTTCATGAGGGAATTCATTAAGCCAGTATAGAGTCATGCCATTTTAACTGTAATGTTTAAGGATCTTTAGCTCTGATGTTTTTAATTAGAAGAAGCAAATAAAGAGAGCTTCGTTTTAACTGTGGGAAATCACTCTTCTGTATTTCCAGTGACTTCAAATTTGTCCTGATGCTGCTATCCAGATAATCCTGGTGGTTACTCAGATAATTATTAAGGGGCTTCCTTCATAGCTCAGCTGGTAAAGAATCCACCTGCAATGAGGGAGACCTGGGTTCAATCCCTGGGTTGGGAAGATCCCTTGGAGAAGGGAAAGGCTACCCACTCCAGTATTCTTGCCTGGAGAATTCCATGGACTATATAGTCCCTGGGGTCACAAAGAATCGGATACGACTGAGTGACTTTCATTGAGTCCTAAGTCCTTACTTTGTCTCAGTTTCTTTCCTACAAGATTGGTTAGGAAAATGGACATAGGACCTACTAATAGGCCTTACTGATAGCCTCTGACACAGCTGCCGGTGTGAGGAGTCAGACAGTATACGTAATACATTTTTTTAGTGCCAGAAGAGACTTTAGAGGTTGTTCGCCTATCCCCCCTCTCACTTTCACTCTCTCACTCTCACACACGCACACACCACCCCACACACTCAGATTCAGGCACAAAGAATATTAATACAAGCATTTTTTGAGAAGTTTTTATATATCAGGCACTGCTCTAAACAGTTCACATGTATTAGCTTGTTTAATCCTTAAACCCCAGTTAAGTAGATATGATTACTATTTCTTTTTCTTCACCAGATGAGGGAGCAAGGTAAAGAGAGGTTAAGTAACTTGCTCAGCATTACTAACCTAGTAAGTGATGTGGCTGAAACTCAAAGGAGAGTGTCTGGCTCTGGGATCAACCCAATCCAAGAACTTAGGTGCTGACAGCACGGCAGGAAGTTAAAAAGGATAAACTGAGTTCAAACTGAGCTTCCCTCTAACCTTAGCCTCACTCCCAAACAAGCAGAAAGCCAGATCCAGAAGCAATTATGCGTTATATTCTCATTTTAATCGTATCCCCCCACTTGAAAACTGTGCCCCCAGACCAGCCTCCTTCCCCAGACGTGGTACCTGCCCGAGCCTGCCCCCAGAGGGCAGTGCCGCGCTATCTACCAGGCAGGTAGCGCACGCTTTCTTCCTTCAGACTCTCCTGTTTGCTTCTCCTTCACTCCATTCAGGTTGCTCAGTACAAACAAGTAGCCTGCCTGTAAAACCTTGCCCTGAGCACCCTACAGCAACCCCGGCTTCATTTTTTAAGTCTTTATTATCGGGCTTCCCTGGTGGCTCAGAGGTTAAAGCGTCTGCCTAGAATGCGGGAGACCCGGGTTTACTACCTGACATTACATTCTCATTTTAATTGTGTCCCCCTCCTTGAAAAGAATCCTGTAAGGACAGGGACTTTTCCTGTCACATCTGTTATAGTTCCCACAACTACCATAATGCCTGGCACATAGTAGGGGCTCATTAAATATTGAGTGCTTCTGGAGCTCAGGGCAGACTGCCCCCAAACATGCCAAAATAGCATATTGATTATTTTCAATTAAACTTACTTGAGAAATAGCCAGTGCAAGAAGAGCAGTCTGACCCTTCTCTCTGTGCACTGCCCTACCGCCCACCCTGAAAGTAGGAACTAAGTTTCCCGTCTGAAAGGTACTTCCCTGCACCGAGAGACAGAGAGAAAAGCATTCCTAACACCCCAGGTAGGGAATTTAGGGCCAACAAGTCTGACAACCAACCTTGTTACTTCTTTAGGAATTTACTACACTAAGCCCAACCTTTGTTTAGAGTCTTCACTAATCAAGCACCCAAGCCTAAGTTCCTTTGCCTGTCAGTTCCTCACAAATGTATTGTCTAAAAAGTGTAAAAGCTATGAGCCTTGGCTATTTCTATGAGACCTTTGTATGCACCAATTAAATTAGCTTTTTTCTCCCGTTAATCTGTCTTTCATTAGTTTAATTATAAGAGCAGCACAAGAACTCAGGACGTGTAGGGGGAAATGTCTTCTCAGCAGTGCATGATGAAGACTGGAGAGTTCAGCTTCCCCTGGTCAGAAGGACAGGGAAACAGAGACTTTGGGATAAATACAATGAGCATTTAAGAATTCAGCAGTTCTAAGCAAGGCCCTGAGCCAGGCTGTGTACTGAAATCTCCGGGCCTCACTTGCAGCTTGAGTGTGTTGATTTGATCCCCATCATGGCACAGAGGACAGTTTAAGTCTTTTGTTTGTTTCTCAATGGGAAGGAGCTGACCATGGTTCCTGACTGTGGACTGACCAGGAAAGGGGGAATTGTGGGAAGACTTGGTGGCTCCTAGGCTCCGCTTTGCCTGGACATCCATAAGGGCTCGTCTGTATTCCATCAGCTGTCCTGGGATGAAGGCACTGCCGGGCTCTCCAAGGAAGAGCTATTCTCTAGGACAAGGGAGGGTCTGCTCCAACAGGGAGAGTTGGACAACAGTATAGTCTTTAAGAGCTTAAGCTTTGAGCTTACATTAAAAATTTTGATTCTGTTCCTTTCCTTGAATGAGTAGTGTGACCTTGAATGAGTTCCTTAACCTGAGTCTCTTCTCACCTGTTTAATGAAAAGAACTATGCCTATTTTGTGAGACAGTTCTCAGGACTCAGAAGTGCTGACTAAACAGTAGTCTATTAGAAAAGAATCACCTTATTTCTGAAGTGGGCACTTCAACATATTCTTATGAGCTTTTGGTGTGATTTCAGGTATTTAGTGGGATTTTGTGAATGGGTTTATTGCAAATAGCTTTCATGTTTCAAAATTTTCTTAAACAACAGGTTTTCCCAAAGTGCATTCTATAAACTACCCATTACCAACATGTTAGTACATATCACAAAAACAGGCCAATATTGCAGTGTTTATACAGTCTGTAATAAGCTAAGTGGCTATTGCAAATACCTAAGAGAAGTATTTTCTAATTTTACAAAGTCATTAGATCACAGAATTTTCTTTTTATGGAGTGCTTAGTAGAACTTACATTCCATGCAAAGCAGTTTGAGAGAAAATACTTTCAAAGAAAAAGGACTCAGTTTTATTTCAGAAATATCTGTCACCTTATTGTATTAAAAAATCAAGTCTCATTCTAGAAAAAAATCTTAACTTTTGTACATTTTGGTTTAGGTAAGACAGTTAAAGGGAAAAACACCATTTTGAATGTTCCATACTTAGGGCAGCAGGCACCCTAGGTCCTGCTTGGCGATCAAGAGTGAAGAGAATAGATATCCAGCAGGGCCCTGAGGGCTTCCTGGGCACAAAAGCCTTTCTGTGTCCTGCATTTCTTTGGTTACAGGAAATAGTCCTCACTTAGCTTCCACCACCTTCCCTGAGGTCCAATGGGTCGGTTCAAGCAGTTGTTAATTAGGAAAGGGAGGGGATGAGGGCCAAGGGAGGAACAAATTGTTAAGAGAAACAATAATGTTACCTTGGGGCAAGGTCCTGGTTCCCTGTCTAGGGATACAGACAGCAACATCTCTGAGCTGTTTTGCAGATACTGAAACCCTCAACATGTGGGAGAAGTCAACAGTTAACTGGCTAATGATGGTACACTGCCCACAAGCATGTAGACCCCAGGCTGGAAGGTTGGAACCAGAAGGTTGATTATGCTGACTCCCAGTTTCCTCATCACCAGACCATCAGAAGGATGCCATGAGCTGATCATGCCCTTTTTGAACCATTACTATCAAGCTCCTCAGCACCCCCTCCAGGTCAGGACACAGTTTTGAGGGCATTAGCCTGCTGTGGCCCCCTTTGCCTGGCCAAGCAATAAACCTCTTCTTTTTTACTTTACCCAAAACTCTGTCTCTGAAATTTAATTTGGTGTCAGAGTACAGAGGCCATATTTGGCTTCAATATGATTAAGTGCACTTCTATCGCTAAGACATCCTGAGGAGGATTTGTAAAGTATCTTGTGAATGGGCAGTATGCTTTAAATTCAAGCGTCCCATGTCACAGCTATGGTAATGACTACTCTTTAGGCTGCAGAGAAGCTTTAGGTAGAAGCAATTTCATACCTAGGCCACACTGATTTTAAATATAATATTGCAAACCATCTTAAAATCATGTAGAGGTTACTAGACAGCAGGTGAGATTTGAATGCCTATCACTTGAACTGAGTCTCTGTAATGTTCTTATTTGCAAAATTTGTTTTTTGCTTGGACAGTTGTTGTTCAGTCGCTAAGTCATGTCTGACTCTCTGCAACTGCATGAACTGCAGCATGCCAGGCTTCCCTGTCTTTCACTATCTCCCAGAGTTTGCTCAAATTCATGTCCATTCAGTCGCTAATACTATCTAACCATTTTATCCTCTGCAGCCCTATTCTTTTGCCTTCAGTCTTTCCCTATTAGTCAAAAATTATGCCTTGGTTTTTATTTAAGTTCTTCTTTTATTAGAATGACTTCCAAGTCATTCATTAAGAAGTAAAGCGAATTCAAAGATTTTGTCCATAGGCACGAACTGGATTTCTTAAAAGTCCTGCTGCGTATTTTGTAGACAAGAATGTCTGTTCCTCTTCTCTCGCATACCCTCATTCCTATTTGTTTCAGGCCTGCCTGCAATTACCAGCTCTATGGACCTTATACTGACTGAAGCACATTTGAGCTTGAAGTAACCTTAACCTCTATGCCTTGGTTTTCTCACCTGAACACAGGGATATTTATGCCTGTCTCAAGAAACTGTTATGAGGATGGAAGGACAATAAGTGCAGTTGGTGGCCAACGAATAGCATCTGTTATTTTGAGCGTCCTTGCAGCTTTGGGTTTCAGCTTACCGAAGAGCGTGAGATGACCCTTTCTTGCTGTGCTGTGCTTAGTTGCTCAGTGGTGTCCGACTCTTTGCAACCCCATGGACTGTAGCCTGCCAGGTTCCTCTGTTCAAGGGGATTCTCCAGGCAAGTATACTGGATTGGGTTGCCCTCTTCCAGAGGATCTTTCCAACCCAGGAATTGAACCCAGGTCTCCCACATTGCAGGGCAGATTCTTTCCCGTCTGAGCCACTTTCTTAGTGCAGTGGTTAAAAAAGACTATGAAAATATCAGCACTCCTTTCCCTAATGAAGTCATAGGTGTTGTTTTTCAGTCACTAAGCCATGTCTGATTCTTCATGACCCCATGGATTGCAGCATACCAGGTTTCCCTGTCTCTCACCATCTCCTGGAGCTTGCCCAAGTTCATGTCCATTGAATCAGTGAAGCCATCCAACCATGCCATCCTCAGTCGCCATCTTCTCCTTCTGCCTTCAAACTTTCCCAGCATCAGGGTCTTTCCATGGAGTCACGTCTTCGCATCAGGTGGCCAAAGCATTGGAGCTTATAATATAGGAGTTGGGGCTTCCCAAGTGGTGCTATGGTAAAAGAACCTGCCTGCCAATGCAAGAGATGTAAGAGACTTGGTTTGATTCCTGGGATGGGAAGATCCCCCTGGAGGAGGGCATGTAAACCCACTCCTGTATTCTTGTGGAAAATGCCATGGACAGTGGAGCCTGATGGACTATAGTCCACAGGGTTACAAAGAGTCAGACATGACTGAATCGACTTAGCATGCTCGCATGCAAGTTAAGAGTTGCCGTGCCTGAAAAAGTGGACTGGGCTGTGGAGAGGGGCTTTATCACAAGCTGCGCTGCTCCTCAGAGGTACTTAGGCCTCTTTGGAACAGTGTTTGAAAACAGCTGTAGCAACTCGTTTGAAAATCAAATGGCGACTTAGGGCAGGAGCTGATCAGTCTTGGAAGAAGGATGTGTTTATTGCCAGCTGAGTCAGCAGCCCCTGGGTCTGCTCTCTTCAAGCTCAGCCCTACTCTGCCTGCAGCCAGGCCAGCTCAAGGAGGGCCTGAAGAAGTTGTCCACCCTTTTGTTGTGTCCAGTCTGCAGAGCCAAGGGGAGAGGTAGCATTCTCTGGGAGTTTGACTTTACATTCAGGTGGGCAGAGCATTCTACTGATTGGGACCAGCATCTCCTTCTTCATACATTCCCTATCTTTCTTTGTTCATTCATTCAACAAATATTTACTATCTAGTAATAAACATTATCCAGATACTAAGCTGGAAACTGAGGAGAGAAGATGAGTAAAACACTATCCTGTCATCCAAGAGCCCTTAATCTAATAGGAGGACATATCTCTATCCCTGTTGCTGTTGTTTAGTCACTCAGTCATGTCCTACTCATGGGCTGTAGCCCTCCAGGCTCTTCTGTCCCAGGCAAGAATACTGGAGTGGGTTTCCATTTCCTTCTCCAGGGGATCTTCTCAACCCAGGGATCAAACCTTGTCTCCTATGTTGGCAGGTGGATTCTTTATCACTGAGCCACCAGGGAAGCCCCCACATATATCTTAGTAAACACCTTATAAACATAGTGTATCTCATAAATACTTCAAGTGGTATGTACAGAATGATTGGAGTATAAGGTGGACAGCCAGTCCAAGTTTAAATTATTGAGATGGAAAAAAACAGACACATAGAGTATTAGAAGACCTGCATTATTTCATGCTCCCTCTCATTTTTTTCCTTGTCTCTTCTATCATCCTTCCTTCAAGTCACAATTAAGCAATTTGGAAAGATGGTAGACTAAGAGTAGCCCTTTCTGCAAAATTCTTCTTGGGGATGAACACTTGCTGTCCCCTTAGAGGCTGACTCTAGAGATAGCCACCATTTATTAACTGTTTATTATCCACTTGGTTCTTGATAAGTCCTTTATGTGTATTATGTCATTTAATTTCACTTTATGATAACATCTCAACACAGATGTTTTTAATATAAGGAATAGGGAGACTTAAGGTAATTGAGCAATTTTTTCCCACAGCTAGTAAATGGTAGAATCTGTATGTGAGCTCAGGTTTGACTGGCCCTAAATCCTTAGGTCTTGGGATGGATTGACTGGATTAAGGGATGTCTACCTAAAACATTTCCATATGGGTCTTTGAGTGTGTTTCTGAAGGAGATTAACGTTTGATTCAGTAGGCTCAGTAAAGCCATCCTTTCTCCTCAGTGTGGGTGGGCACTGTCCAATCCACTGACTGCCCTAATAAAACAAAAAGGCAAAGGAGGAAAATTCTCTCTCTCTCTCTTCTTGAGCTGGGACATCCATCTTTTCATGCCCTCAGACATGGGAGCTCCTGTTCTTGGGCCTTAGGGTTCCAGGACTTATGCCAGTGGCCTTGAAGTTCTCAGGTCTTTGACCTCAGACTAAGGTTTGTACCAATGGCTCCCTTGGTTCTCAGGCCTTTAGATTCAGACTGAATTATATCACTAGATTTTCAGATTCTCTAGTTTACATATGGAAGACCGTGAGACTTCTCAACCCTTATAAACTCATGAGCCAATTTCTGTAATAAATCCCCTGTTATACATATCTCTCTATATATTGGTTCCATTTCTTTGGCGGACTCTGACTAACACAGGTCTTCTCCACTTGACCACTGCCTCTCCCATGTCATTTCTGACCTGCAAAGAGCTTGTATCTCAGAATAAGCATAGAGGTGAGGAATGGGTTAGGTGGTCATCTGTTTTATATGCATTGTTATCAGAAATGGCAGATACTTTGAAAATGAGTTGCATGGATTAAGTGATATCTCACTAAATAGGAAAGAACTCTCATGGAAATTAAACCATCTTCTCCTTTTGCTCTGAGTTCTTTTTGTGGTTCAATTTTGCGTGTTGGCCCCAAGGCATTCAAGTTCACTCAGCTTTTCTTTGATACTGAACTTGAGACTGGTTGTCGTTGTCCTCATCTCATCTCATAGTGCTTCGTTTCTTATATTTAGCACCCTCCTCATCAGGGGACTCCAGGGTCTAGATGATGGCTTGTATCGGTAATCCAGAAGGAGGCCTAGGAACAGTACTGGTGGCTCTTCATTTGCACTAGAGGTGACACTTTCCCCACAGAAAGCTCTTATAAACTGTCTCTGTGAATGATGTGCTGATTGAAGATAATGGTGACAATGATAATTCTTTAATTATGCTTTGTACCTCTTATCTCCTTGGACTCTCAAAAGGCTTCATACCTGTCCTTACTCAAAATAGATCCATTAGCTATACTGAAATAAAAAGGCTACTGGCAAAGTGCTGGACACTGAGGCTCACAGGGGACAGAGCCAAATGGATGTAACCCTATTCACTGTTCTTTCCCCAAATATCCTTTTTCTTCTAATCCTCTCAACAGTGGTTTCCACATCAGGTCTATAAGACATCGTGGTGATGAACCTACAGGATTAGGCACATAAGGATTCTCACTTAAGTGAGCTCGCTTATTCTGCCACACCGGGCAGAGGGAGGCCAACCTGCCCCTGTGAGTGCCAAGAAGCACAAAGGCTGTCCAAGGCTCTCTGTCCACTCAGCTCAAACATATCCTCTCCTGAGCAAATTTGAGAAAGAGGAGTCATTAAAATGGGGCTCTCTCAAGACTAGGCAGTTCTCTTTCTTGTATAGCTTGTTTTCTTCCCTCTGTCTTTGCACTATCTCTATTCCAGTCTGTTCATCTTCTTGGAGAAGCTGCTTTATCACCAGCAGAGCAGGAACCCAAGATCTCACCATGTAGCTTCTCCCTCCATCTCACTATTCGTCTTTAATCTCTTTTCTCTCTGTGCTTCCTTTTTTCGTTTTTTTTTTCTTTCTGCAGACTGATTTCTTTTTAGGGCCCTCAAAGTTCTTCTAAAATGGCAGTCCAATCACTTGAGTCAGCAGAATCTTCCAGCTCAACTCCCCACAGTCTCCCAACTCCCAACAGCCAGAAGAGGGTATCTGCCTCTCCAGTTCAGATGTGTCTCCCTGGCCTAGGCAGGCTTTCTCTAGATGCGGTGAGTGGCTACTCTTTGTTGTGGAGCATGGGCTTCTCACTGCAGTGGCTTCTCTTGTTGCAGAGCACAGGATCTAGGTGCATGGACTCAGTAGTTTTGGTGCATGGGCTTAGATGCCCTCCAGCATGAGGAATCTTCCCGGACCAGGGATCAAACCCCTGTCCCCTGCACTGGCAGGTGGATTCTCTACCACTGGACCACCAGGGAAGTCTTACATGTTAATTTTATTCTGGTAGACATGCAAATGATTTCTTTTTTAAAAAATGATTTTATTGCCCTCTAAGACTTAAACCAATTTGGTCTCTAAATTAGCAAATTTATTTCAGCATGCCATTCCTGATGGTCTGTATAAATCTTTGTTCTTCAAATTCTCCTTTGAAAGAGCTTACTGTTCTTTGATTCTGTCTTTTGTGAAGAGCATAAATCTTTGACACATATTCACTCTGTGTTTATATGATAATTGTGCTTTAATTTTAAGAAAATTATACTTTGACAACTCAACCAAACAGGCTGCAGTTCTATGAGAATTGTCAGATCAGTCACCTGGTCAGAAGCACAAAGGCTAGAATCAGGCTTTTCTTTATCATGGCTGACTTAAGGTTCATTCCCAGATGTAAGTGTCCTTGACCAGGGCCTGATGTGGGGGTGGGGAGGGTTTCATTGCTGAGATACCCATATTGTAAGGAAGGCTGGGATCCATAGTAGAGGAGACAAAGTAGGAATGATGAGAGTGACTAAAAAAATGAAAATTTTCACTAGATTTGGAAAACAGAAGAGAGTATAGCTGGATAAGAGGGGACCTTAACACAACAAGCAGAGGCAAAAATGGGAATATCCCTTATCCAATAAGCTCTGACTAGGGGCCTATAGTCATGTCTTTATTCATGTTCAGAAATTTACTTAAAATTAGTAATAATATTACAAACAATCTAAATATGTAATTAATTCCAATGTTTTGGTTTCCTAATAGTGCCAGCAGGCTCATACATGGTATTGTTGATCTTTAACCCCATCCTGCTAATTGGTAATGTGATGAAGAGAGTAAGTAACCCACCCATGTTTTTTGCAGTTAGAATTGCTACAGAAAGGACTTAAACCTAGGTTTATCTAATCCTACAGTCTACATGCTCACCCTTTCGTTCCTCCCTATCTCCTCTCTCCCTGTCTATCTCAAACATTTATTGAGTACCTACACTGTGCCAGACTCTTTGAACACAGAAAGAAACAAAGTCTTTGTTTTCAGGGAGTTTACATTCCAGTGGGAGGGACATAGAAAGTAATAATTTAAAAAATACGTCTCCTGTGGCAGTAGGGGCTGTGAAGAAGACCAGCTTTCATATTTTGTTTGATGTCTATCAGCTGTGCAATCTCTCACACTACATTGCTCATCCACATGCAGTGCTTAACTTTGTCCTGGAGAATCAGGACGACTTCACAGAAACACCTGCACGCTCTTTGTCTCAGGGTCTTTGGCAAAGAGGAGCGGACACAGTGACAGACAAAGCTGCTGGAAGAAGTGGTGCTGGAGGCAGCCAATAGCTTAATCATGCATCCCAGAGGCAGTGAATATGACATCACATCTCTGGTCCTGCGAGGGAATCCGAAGGCAACTCCCGGGAAGTCATCACGGCCCCTCGCCTCTCACAGAGGCACCCACTCGGCTTCAGAGGTGCGACTGCAGAGACTCGAAAGGGTTCACTCACTCTGACAGGAATCAGTAATAATTGTTGTTCAGATAAAATCCATGCTAAGAAATCAGCATTTATAAGTGAGGATCTCAATGGAGAGGGCATGACAGTAATTAAAATAAGTGTCACACCTGAGTGATTAGACCACGCTAAGGTTGTGTTGGAGAAGTAAAAGCTTGCCTCTACCCTTCTAGGTTCTTCTGGCTGGTCTAAGATTTAAATTGACATAAGAGAGGTTAACAGTAGAAAATAAAATTTAGCTTCATACAGTGGGAATCCCGTATACATGAGAAGTTCAGAGACAGAAATGTAAAATGAGGTGTAGATGCCTTTCGGAGCTAAGGAATGGGGCAGGGGCCTGGGGTTTCCAAAGACAGGAGGGTCATTCACTGGACAATATGGAGAAAAGCAGATATTTGGTAATTAGGTGCTTGCCTTGCCATATAGATGGGGCCACTTAGATAAAATTTATTTCCATTAATAACTCTTTTCTGGAAAAACCCTCCAATTTAAATTATTCTAGGTAGTTAAGGCAGGGGCAGTAGTTTCTCTTGAAACTGCAGAGTCTTGATTAGATTCAGTTCAAAATAATTCTCATGCCAAAGTGGCACATTTTGGGAAAGCTCATTCTGAACTCCTGCAGTTGCTGTTTCACCTGTTGTCAGGGCTTCTGGTTGCAAAGCAGTGTCAGAAATGACAAGGAGGGTTTCCCTGGTGACCCAGTGGTCCTTGTCCAAGCTCATTTCCTATGTTTGTTGGTAGAGTTCATTTCCTGTAGTTATAGGACTGAGAAAATTTATTTCTGGCTGTCAACCAAGGATTGCTCTCAGCTCTATCAAAAAAACGAATAAACAGAAACTTCGATTAAATAGAGTCAGGGGGCCAGGGGAGGAGCTTTCACATCTGTGACAGCAGTGGAGCTGAACAAGAAGAAGAAAGATTCCTCTTCTTTCCTGGCAAGGACTCAGCCAATGAAAAGTCATGGACTCTTCACTTAATTTGCCCTTCCAAGTGCTTTTTCCTCTCAATAAAAGCATTCTCCTTCACCTACCATGTGGGGACTTGCATGTTAGTTCACCATGGTTGCAGAAAATTGAATTGCAATTCTCTGCTGATTCTGAATAAACCTGTCTCTCTTTTTTTTTTTTTGGCTGGAGAAATAACTGGAAGTCTATTTGACTTAGGTCAATGTTTTGGTGGCCTGTATGGGGACCAGAGAAGACTCAACAACTCTGGTGAGCAAACAGGCGCTTATATCCACAAGCTGAACCTGTGTGCTCACTGATTTTTTGACTGACCGTGGAGTTTGAAGGTACCCCTAGGTCATGTCCTCTTTGCATCTGAACCCTTTCCAGGCTTTATTCAGTATCTAGTTAAAGGTTTTGTCTTTCTCGTTAGGGTCTTGTTCTGTATACAGGTATCCATTTGGTACTTGGTTTGATGTTGGGGATTAGAGTGTTTCACTGAAATTGGCTGAGAAGCCTCTAGCCCTTTCCTTTGGGAACAGAAGCTGCTTCACTAAAACTGTGCCAGTTCAGCTATCAGCCCATTCATTTGTCATAGCAACTGTTCTGTGGGAACTGGCTGGAAACCTGTGGCCTGTCTCCTCTAGGACCAAGCTGCTCCCTTAGAACTGGCTGGTATTAGGCCTGCTGGCTATTGAGTTGCAAGCTGTATGAGATATTTGAACTGTTTAGGCTGTTCGAATTGCTAGCTGCTTGAGCTGTTTGAAAACTGTTCTTTTACTATAGAGAAAATCTTCTGGGAAACAAGATCTCAGTTATCTAAATAGCTTGAGGACTGCTGTCTCCTGAAAAAGAGGCTCCAGCAGATTTTTATGTTTAAAAACTGTTGTCCTTCCTCATATATATTTCTAATTAAATGAGCTGAACCGACCAAAGGCATTTTAGAAAATCAGTTGCCATTATGGGGAAATTTTGAAACACCCAAACTCAATTTTCTGAAAGCTGAATTGGACTACAATAGCTTCAAGTTTTCCAGAAAAAAATGGACTGCTTATTTTGGTTTATATTTGGGGCTTCCAAACATTATCCAGAGCCTAAAGTGACTTTTTTCTTGCAGAATAAGATTTTAAGATTGACTGAAGCAAATACATGATTAAGGAAAGATGAAATGGCTCTTCTTCCTTGGCTTCTTTGTCTCAGACTCCACCTCCTTGCTTTCTATGTGGCCTATAGCTCCCATATACCGACCCTCAGTTCCCCCACACTAAAGCTCTCACCAAACTTTCCTTTTTCTCTGAACCTCTCTCTGGTTCATTTCCGAACTTATCAGAACTTGTCCCTGTAAAATTAAGCCTTCTGAGAACCCAAGAGGTGAAACAATTTCTTATAGTCTCTAGACATAACTGAACTGTAAGCCATTGTCAAAGATGTTCCCACAGTAATCAAAGATCCTCACAGATTTGCTGAGGCATTAAGTATAGTTATTCAAACTTATCAGCCTAGTTTCTCTGACTTGTATCAGTTAGTTCATATTCTTGCTGGTGAAGGCCGGGATGTTGTTGGATGAAAACCACTAACTGGAATCTTGAAATGTCTCTAGACTTAAAACTGGAAGACCAGTCCGCTAATTTATTAGGTGGTCAGTCTCAGGCAATTGCTTGGAGAATTCATCAAGCAATTCCTAGGGCATTCTTTAAAGCTTGTTGATGGGAACAAAATTCAGACTTGCACACAAAAATCTGATGAACCTGCTCAAGGCTATTACAATCAACTTGATTCTTTTTTTAAAGAAAATTCTGGTCTTCCTTCAGAAGTTGATTCTGTCTGGGTAGCTTTTAACTCTATGCTTATTAATGGACTGAACTGGGACCTTTACATTCTAGTAATTGGCTCAGCTGGTAAAGAATTCACCTGCAATGCAGGAGACCTGGGTTTGATCCCTGGGTTTTGCAGATCTCCTGGAGAAGGGAACAGCTACCCATTCCAGTATTCTGGCCTGGAGAATTCCAAGGACTGTATTGTCCATGGGGTTGCAAAGAATTGGAAACGACTGAGTGACTTTCACTTTCCCTTTCCTTGGGGCTTCCCTGGTAACTCAGTTAGTAAAGAATCTGCCTGCAATGAGGGAGACCCCAGTTCAATTTCTGGGTCAGGAAGACCCAGAAGCCTATCCCCTAGAGAAGGGATAGGCTACCCACTCCAGTATTTTGGGGCTTTCCTCATGGCTTACCCGGTAAAGAATCTTCCTGCAATGTGGGAGACCTGGGTTCAATCCCTAGGTTGGGAATATGCCCTGGAGAAGGGAATGGCTACCCACTCCAGTATTCTGGCCAGGAGAATTTCATGGACTATATAGTCTATGGGGTTGCAAAGAGTTGGACACAACTGAGAGACTTTCACTTTCAAAGAGGAAGGTGAATAAGAAACTATATCTACTCTAGATTTACTTAATCTGGCAAACCAGCTCTCTTGTACTGCAGATGAGTGACTCAAAGGAAGACCTCCCACATTCTTAATTTTCAACCACAGCAAAGCTCCTAAATTGAAAGCGCCTAAACAAAACCAAAGCCCTCCTGGTTTCTGCTACTATTGCAAATGGCCAGGATATTGGGAAAGAGACTGTTACAAATTGAAGCACTTTAGGTGCCTCTAGCCCTCTAACCAGCCTTTCCAACACCCCCACAATTCTCAGTGATGGGCTCTTTCCAATCCTCCCTCTTGGTTGGCTTGGAAAAGCATTTCTCCAGATTGGAAATGACTTTCTTCCAGTCCTAACTGTCACCAGAGCCACACTCTCAGTGTTCAATCCCACTACTATAAAACATCCTCTGCCTTGGAGTACTAAAATAGTTCAAGTAGTGGAGATCTCTGATGAACATAAAGAGATCTCTGCCTCTGAACCTCTTCCCTTTTCTTTAGGCTCTTTGAGAGATACTCTTTTCTCTTTAGTTCCTTTGTCTCTACCCATTTGCTAGGCTGAGACTTCTTAGAAAAGTGTCATGTCAGACTTTCTTTCTCCCAAAGGTGGGAAATAATTCTAGAATTTGACAGTAGTCATCAAGTAACCCATCAGGTGAATTAAATGACTCTCTAACATCTTTTGTTAGTTATTGGCATCAATCATTTGTCCCTATTGAAACGGCTACTACTTTCCTTATGGGCTAAATAAATCTCCCACTGATGTCAGCAAAGGTCAAGCATGCTTCCCATTAAGACTCAAATAGAAATCCCCCAAACCTCTTCCCAGAGTCGATCAATATCCTGTAGGTAAAGAAACTCTTCAAGGCATAAAGTCCATAAGAGAATTTTTCTTATTAATTAACTAATCTTTGGTTGGACTGGGTCTTGTTGCCGTGAGGGCTTTTTCTGGTTGGGTGAGTGGGGGCTACTCTTCATTGTGGTGCTCGGGCTTCTCAGTGTAGTGTCTTCTCTTGTTGCTGAGCATGGGCTCTAGGCACACAGGCTTCAGTACTTGCAGCATGTGGGCTCAGTAGTCGCGGCTTCCAGGCTTTAGAGTGCGGGCTCAGTGTATGGCACCTGGGCTTAGTTACTTGGCAGCATGTGGATTCTTCCTGCCCCAGGGATCGAACCCGTGTCCCTGCCTCGGCAAGCAGATTCTTATCTGTTCTTATGATGTACCACCAGGGAAGTCTCCACAATAGAATGTTACAAGACTCAATACCTCATTATCCTTTGTACTAGCTCCTGAATTACTCCTATTTTACCAGGGAGAGAACATTGAGTTTCATCCAGGACAACTGAGCAATTAATGCCCCAGGGTTTTACTGAGATGTCGTCCTATTTCTCACAAATCCTGAAGGCTGATCTGGATGATGTAAGATTCCCTGGGAGTTCTACTTTGTTGCAATATGAGGATGATTCCATTTGCTTCTTGCTCCTCTTCTCAAGCTTCCTCACAGAAGACAGAAGCCACTTACTAAAGCTTTTTGTATTAAAGGGACACAGTGTTGCCAAAGAAAAATTGCAGTTTGCTCAAACCCAGGTTTCATATTTAGGGTATCTGATACAGAAAAAGGGCTATACCTAGGCCTAGACAGACTTCACAGAGTCCTGAGTTTTTCAAAACTTAAAGCTAAGTGCTGACTATGAGCTTTACTAAGGCCAGTTGGTTACTGCTGAAACTGAATTCCAAATTTTTCTTTTATGGCCAAACCTCTGTATTCTTTACTCAATATTAACCACCTTGACCCAGTTTTAAATTTTTTTTTATTTTGTATTGGAGTATAGCCGGTTAACAATGTGATAGTTTCAGGTGAATAGTGAAGGGACTCAGTCACACATATACATGTATCCATTCTCTTCCTAACCCCCCCTCATCCAGGTTGCCACATAATATTGAGTAGAGTTCCATGTGCTATACAGTAGGTCTTTGTTGGTTATCCATTTAAAATATAGCAGTGTGTGCATGACCATCCCAAACTCCCTAACCATCCCTTCCCCCTGGCAACCATAAGTTTGTTTTATAAGTCTGTGAGTCTCTTTCTGTTTTTTACATAAATTGATTTATATTCTTTCTTTTTAGATTCCACATGTAAGGATGTCATACAATATTTCTCCTTCTCTGTCTGACTTACTTTACTCAGTATGACACTCTCTAGGTTCATCCATGTTGCTGCAAATGGCATTATTTTGTTCTGTTTAATGACTAATATTCCATTGTGTATGTATGCCACATCTTTTTTATCCATCCCTCTGACCTTGACCCAGGTTTATAGGAAGAACCAGACAACATAGGGTTCATGGCCTTAAAGGAGAGTCTGATGAATCCATTTGTTCCTGGGATCCCAATGATCAGATCCCCTTTTTCTTTTTTATATATGGGAAGATGGATATTTATAGATGGAATGGTCTTAGGGTGCTCACTCCCGAATATGGGGATTGCCCCTGACCCATAGGGTATTACAGCCAGCAACTGGACCCTGTGGCACAGGGTCACCCTCCTTGCCTAAGAGTCATTACAGCCACTGCCCTTTTGGTTAAGGCCTCTGAGAAAATTGTGGGATTCTCTTTAGCCATTTTTGCACCTCATGCAGTAGGAGCTTTCCTATATTCTCATCACACTCAACATTTCTCACCCAGTGGCCTCACCTCCTGTGAAGTCCTTTTGTTAACTGCCCTGCACATAACTCTTACCATGTAGTAATTGGGAAGATCCCCTGGAGAAGGGAAAGGCTACACACTCCAGTATACTGGCCTGGAAAATTCCATGGACTGTATAGTCCATGGGGTCACAAAGAGTCAGACATGACTGAGCAACTTTCACTTTCTTAGCCTAACTACTCTTCTCCTCTCCATCACTGATGAAGTACCTCACAACTGCTGAATGCTGATGGACCACCTCCCAATTCCCCATAACAATCTACAGGAAATTCCACTAAGTAATATTGACTTTTCACGGTCCTTATCTAAAAGACGACAGTGGCAGATATTATCCTGGGTGTGCTATTACAACTTCTTTTGATGTTATTGAGGCAACATCTTTACCTGTGGTTACTTTAGCCCAGTAATGCTAAATAATACACAGGCTTGTACTTTAGCCAAGGACAAAACTGCCAGTATTTAGATAAGCATATATGCTTTAGAGTAGCTCATGATTTTGGAATGTTGTTGAAGTAATGTGGCTTTCTTACTTCCATTGGAAATAAAAATGACTCCAATGTTTAGGAATTATTGAATGTAATACTTTAACCTGCCAATTAAGTATTATTAAGATTCTAGGACATTATAATCTTGACTCTCTAAAAATTAAGGGAAATCACCTTGCTGACAGTTCTACAAGGAATGCTGCCCTTAAAGGATGAACAGCAGCCAAACTTCTGTCATAGCCCAAAGGGATATTTCTCCAAATGATAATTTAGAAAAACTGGCTAGATAGGCCAGGTAATTGGCCTCAGGAAAGGCAAAACAAGATGGGAAATCCAATAAGTTTTGGTTTGATAAAAACAACAAGCTTACCACCCTCAATCATCTGGTATGGACTAAGTAACAACCCAATCTTAACAGAGACCCTAAAATTCCCATTCCTTACCACTATACATGTATTAAACCATCAATCTATTGACAAAATGATAGCTGCCATGAATCAATATTGGTGGGAAAGCATTACTGAACTGTTCTGTGCTTAGTTGCTCTGTTGTGGCTGGCTCTTTGCAGCCCCAAGGACTGTAGCCCGCCAGGCTCCTCTGTCTATGGGGATTCTCCAGGCGAGAATACTGGAGTGGGGTGCCATGCCCTCTTCCAGGGATCTTCCCAACCCAGGGACTGAACCCAGCACTTTTCACGAGTCTGTGTTTGCCAGTTTTATGGCACTTTCACTGTACTCACTATCCAATCCTCTGATTTAGTCAGACACAGTACTGGCGTTATTAATACTCAGTTGGCAAAATTTGTAGAGGGTCTCCAAACACTTTTGCCTAAAATCATTGTCATTGGGGCTTCTAAACCACATGGGTAGCCCTTTTGGAACTCAGGAACTCTCACCCATTGAGACAGTCACAGGATGCCCAATACACTTGACTCCTGATTCTTTTGACCCATTATTAATAAAAGGAGAGATATTCCAATATTTAAAAGGCTTAATTGCTTCTATTGAAATAACTATGTTTTGGGAGAGCCATCTTTTTGCATTGCATGCTCAGGAGATGAAGACCTCAAGCATCACACCTTGCAGCCTGAAGATTTTGCCTGTGGGGAAGGACACATCCAGAAGGAATCTCTTCAACCTCGGTGGAAAGGCCCCTATCAAATACTGCTAACCAACCCTTGCACCACTAGACTGTAAGGAATAGACTCTTAGACTCACATGACACACCTAAAGAAAGCATAGAAACCTGACTGGCTCTACAAATCATCTGAGAACCTGAAAGAACGATTTTTGAATTAAAGAGACAGCATCTGATGAGATAGCTTTCCCAGGATATCTGGACCAGACCTATTGGAAGTTTGTTTCCAAACCTTTGATGATGACATAACACTTCAGATGATCTCTAATGTCTATGATCTTGATAATATATGAAATTTTTAAAAATTTTTTTCAACTTTTATTTTTAAAATTTTTATTGGAATATAGTTGCTTTACAATATTGCACTAGTTTCTGCTAAATAGCAAATTAAATGTAATAAATATACATATATCCCCTCCTTTTTAGAGTTCCTTCCCATTTTGTTGCTCAGTTGCTCAGTCGTGTCCGAGTCTTTGTGACCCCATGGATTGCAGCATGCCAGGCTTCCTGTCCTTCACCTGGAGTTTGCTCCTTTAGGTCACCATAGACCACTGAGCAGAGTTCCCTTGCTATATGGTAAGTTCTCATTAGTTATCTATTTTATATATAGTAGCATATATATGGAGAAGGCAATGGCAACCCACTCCAGTACTCTTGCCTGGAAAATCCCATGGACGGAGGGGCCTGGTGGGCTGCCGTCCATGGGGTCGCTAAGAGTCAGACACGACTGAAGCAACTTAGCAGCAGCAGCAGCAGTAGTTTTCTGGTGGCTTCTTTAGGTTAAAAGCACCCGAGAGTTCCTCTTATCCCTCCTTGTTACTTGAATATGACCTCAGTAGGTTTCCAATCTGTTCACTTTTCTTTTGACAAGAGGCACTACATCCAGATCCATCTGACATTTAGAGACAAAATGCCCCTGAAAGCAGAAAACCTGACTCTGATCAGGTACAGTTTCAGAGAGAGATCTTGATCAAAAGGGGGGAAATGTAAAAATTTTAATAAACAGAAACCTCAATTGCATAGAGTTGGGAGACGATAAACAGGAGTTTTCATTCCTTTTAACATTAGTAGACACCTCTTTTTTCCTGCTAAGAACCCAACCAATGAAAAACCATAAACTCTTTGTTTACTGTGTCTCTCCCAACTTCCTTTTTCCTCTGTAAAAGAGTTCTCTCCTTGTTATGCAGGCACTTACGTGTGTCTCACTGTGGTTACAGACTTCTAATTGCAACTCTCTGCTTTCCCCAAATAAACCCTTTTCAGCTGGAGAAATAACTGGCAATGTACTTAAGTGGCTCCTAAGGGCCGCTCTCAGATTCTTACCACAAGGGCCCATCCATCTTCAAAGGCAGCAGGAGAATGTCTCTTGAATTGAATTGCTCTCAGGTTTGCACAAATGTCTCTGGTCTCTCACATCTAGGCTTAGATTTAAAGGACTCATGTGATTAGGTCAGACCCATCTAGGAAAATCTCTCTTTTGCCATAGTAAAGCCTGTGATTGTTCCATAGGTTCTTGGTGGTGTTTAGTTACTAAGTTGTGTCTGAATATTTTGTGACCCCATGGACTCTAGCCCTCCAGGCTCCTCTGTCCATGGAATTGTCGAGGCAAGAACACTGGAGTGGGTTAATATTTCCTTCTCCAGGGGATCTTCCCAACCCAGGGATCAAACCCACGTCTCCTGCATTGACAGGCGGATTCCCACTGAGCCACCCGGGAAGCCTACATAGGCTCTTGCCACACTCAAAAAAGAGGAGGTTATATTGTATAGCAGATGGAATTCCGCTCAACGTTATGTGCCAGCCTGGATGGGAGGGGGGTTTGGGGGAGAATGAGTACATGTATACGTATCACTAAGTCATTTTGCTGTTCACCTGAAACTATCACAATTGTTAATAGGCTATTTCAGTTCAGTCACTCAGTTGTGTCTGCCTCTTTGTGACCCCATGGACTGCAGCACGCCGGGCTTCCCTGTTCATCACCAACTCCCAGAGCTTACTCAAACTCATGTCCATCGAGTTGGTGATGCCATCCAACCATGGCTACAGTCCATTGTTTTCCCATCTATTTGCCATGAAGTGATGGAACCAGATGCCATGATCTTTGTTTTCTGAATGTTGAGTTTTAAGCCAACTTTTTCACTCTCTTCTTTCACTTTCACCAAGAGGCTCTTTAGTTCTTCTCTTTCTGCCAAAGGCTGGTGTCATCTGCATGTCTGAGGTTATTAATATTTCTCCCAGCAATCTTGATCTTCATCTAGCCTGTACTAGCTAGTACTTCATCTTGTACTTTATGTAGTCTGGCATTTCGCACGATGTACTTTGCATATAAGTTAAAGAAGCAGGGTAACAATATACAGCCTTTCCCAATTTGGAACCAGTCTGTTGTTCCATGTCCAGTTCTAATTGTTTTTTCTTGACCTGCATACAGATTTCTCAGGAGGCAGGTCAGGTGGTCTGGTGTTCCCATCTCTTGAAGAATTTTCCACAGTTTGTTGAGATCTACACAGTCAAAGGCTTTGGCATAGTCAATGAAGCAAAAGTAGATGTTTTTCTATAACACTTTTGCTTTTTTGATGGTCCAGCAGATGTTGGAAATTTGATCTCGGGTTCCTCTGCCTACAGTCCATGGTGTTGAAGAGTCGGACATGACTGAGGGGCTAACACTCTCTCTTTTTGCGCATGTGCATGCATGTGTCCTTTTTGCTGGGAAGACGATCTATCATTTTCATTAGATTCTCAAACATCCTGGAAGTGTTCACTTATCACAGACACCCCCAAGTGAATTAAATCGGAGTCACTGCAGATATTAAACCCAAATGGTAGCCTAAGTGGAGAACCACCATTCACAAAGAACACTGGGCTTGAAAGATAAGTGAACTTGGTTTTTATCTCATTACCAGTGTCTCTTGACCATGAGACCTTAGAGAAATCACTCAACTTCTCTGGGCCTCATTTGCAAAGAGGATTATGATACTAAGTCCTGTTTCTCACAGGTGTTAGGAGAATTAAAAATATGTAAAAGTGTTTTACAAAAAAATTAAAAAGTTGTTTTGCAAAGTGTGAAGTGTTAGCATTTACCAACTGTCTTATCTGTGTGAAGAGACAGTGAGGAGGAGACAATATTTCGAGGGAAAAAGAAAATAAAAGTTCACATCTATTAAAGTTCAATATTAAATACTCTCTAGTTTCCAGAGTTTTCTGCTGTTGAGAACAGGTAAATTGCCATAACCTTTCTGAAAAACAATTTCCCAATCTTTCTGAAAGCAATTTCCCAATCTTTCTGAAAGCAATTTCCCAATATATATCAGGAGTGTAAAAAATGTCCAAGCCAGTTGACCCCAGGATAACATTTCTAGGGATTTCTTTTAAGGATTAATTTCTTTTTCTTTTAAGGATTTAATTAATGTACAAAGATAATAGATAGTCTAAAATTGGAAATAATCTAAATATTTAACAATAAGGGATTGTTTAATGATAAATGAGATATTATTTAAGCATTGATGTTCTTTTGCATTTAATATTTAACATGGAAATATGCTTATAGTGGATACTAAGTTGCTTCAGTCATGTCCAACTCTTTGCAACCCTATGGACTTGCAGCCTGCCAGGCTCCTCTGTCATGGGATTCTCCAGGTAGGAACACTGGAGTGGGTTGCTATGTCCTCCTCCGGGGGATCTTCTCAACCCAGGGATATGAACCTACATCTCTTATGTGTCCTGCATGGGCAGGCAGGTTCTTCACCACTAGTGACACCTGGGAAGCCCAGCATCCTTATAGTAAATAATCTGAAAGGCAATTTATAGATATGGTTCATATGATATATTTTCATTTTTAAGGATTCTGGAAGGATTTATACCAAAATATTGACAGTAGTTCAGGGGATGAAATTTTTGATAATATTATTATTTTTTTCTTATGTTGAATCTGCATTTTTTTTTTTTGTATTTTCCATTAAAAAAAAGAAAGCTATTATAAGTACTCAGTGTTGTTAAGGGCTGGGATGGCCTCCAGCCCTACCAAGGGCAGAATCCATTTTTCTTATCTCAAGGGAATAGTCAGGAGAACAAGGGGGCTCAACCCAATGCGAGGGGCTGACTCAGAATGATAAAATAATTACCTGCTTTTCTCTAAAAGGCTGGTCATCCTGCCTTCCCCCACTTTTCATCCCCAAGCTGGGCCAGGATATTTTTGAGCACAATGAGTCGATGAAACCTCCAACATGAAAACTGTCCCTCCTTAAGCTGGGTTCTCTCAATCTGATCTTCTCACTGTTCGCCACCCTTTGCACCCCTTCGTTCTCACAGCTGGGAGGCTGACCTTTCTTGAGAACAGCTGAAGTAGTGGGGGGTTGGCGTAGAACCCGGGTCTAGGCTACCAGGCTAATTAGCTGTGCCGCTTTGTGCATGCAGTTTACACGCTCTGAGCTCTGGTTTCCTAATCTCTGGTTGACAGAGAGCTTAGATGAACCCACAGGAGCATTTGCAAACTTGGACGTGTTCATGTGATACTTCTGATCAAACCATTGTTCCTGCTTCTCTAACTAGTGCTGATGTTCCAGCTCCAAAATTGTGGCTCACTGCGCGCCACAAGTCACCCACTGAGATGCTGCTGCCGTACTTGTGTCCACAGGTCTGTTCTGAGCTGCGGCTACTATTCTTCTCCTCCATGTGGCTCCAGTCACTGCCTCACACCAGGATCAGAACCCTTTTTAAAAAAATTTATTTTTAAATGGAAGATAATTACTTTACAATATTGTGTTGGTTTCTGCCATACCATCTGTGAATCAGCTATAAGTATATAAATGTCCATTCTCTTTTGAACCTCTCTCACACCCACCACTCCATCCCACCCCTCTACGTTGTCACAGAGTACTGGGTTGAACTCCCTGTGTTATCAGTAGCTTTCCATTAGCTATCTATTTTATGCATGGTAATGTATATGTTTCATTGCTACTCTCTTCATTCATCCCACCCTCTTCTTCCTCCACTGTGCCCACAAGTCTGTTCTCTACGTCTGCATCTCTGTTCTTGCCCTGAAAATAGGTTCATCAGTACCATTTTTTCTAGATTGCAAGTGAGGAGAATAGCCTAGTGAGAAGATAGAGAAAAGACAGAGCATGTGCCCATATATGTGTGTTAATATATGATATTCATTTTTCTTTTTCTGACTTACTTCACTCTGTATAACAGGCTCTAGCTCTATCCACCTCACTAGAACTGACTCAAATGCATTCCTTTTAATGGCTGAGAAATATTCTTTTGTATATATGTACCGTACCTTCTTTATCCATTCATCTGTTGATGAACATTTAGATTGCTTCCATGTCCTGGTTATTGTAAATAGTGCTACAATGAATATTGGGGTACATGTGTCTTTTTGAATTATGGTTTTCTCAGGGTTTATGCCCAGGAGTGGGATTTCTGGGTCATATGGTAGTTTTATTCCTAGTTTTTAAAGGAATCTCCATACTGTTCTCCATGGTGGTTGTATCAATTTACATTCTTACCAACAGTCTCAGCCCAAAGTGTAAAGTAATGTTTTTCAAAGCATGTTCCCTGCATCATTGGTTTCCAGTGTGCCTGGATCCTGGTTAGAAATCAGATCTCTGGGTCAAACTACAAACTTATGGATGAGAATTGGTTGTTGGAATGCTTGGGAGTCTATGCTGTTTTAAGCTCTCCATGTGATTCTTCTGCACATTCATGTTTGAACACCACTGATCCAGGGCTTGTATACTGAACGTAGACCTCTCTGGTGCTGCCTCTTTCCTTCCCTGGCTGGCCTGGACTCTGGTATTGGGAACTCCCGATTTCTAAGGCTCTGAAACTTATCTTGTACTTTCTTGTATAATTAATGAGTACACTTTTACTTACAAAGGAACAAAAACTCAATCCAAAATAATTTAAAGAAAAACAAAGTTGTAGAAAGTTCAAGAATCTATTGCTTTCAGGTATGGCTTGATCCAGGGCACATGTTCTGTTTTTCTCTATCTCCTCACTTGTCTACTCTATGTTGGTTTCATTCTCAGGAAGAATTGATCCTGTGTTCACAGAATGGCTGCAGAGCTCTGGGTGTTATCCCCTATCAGATATAAACCCAGTAGAAACTTCAAGGCTGAAATTATCATCAAAGTCTTACAGACTGTCTCTGGCTCTGATGGGGTCACCTGTGCATCTGTTAGGCAGTTACAATAGGAAGCAGGAGTCCAAAATGGCAGTGGCTAAACAACAAGGAAGGGAAAAGCCTACGAAAATAGAACAAAGGAAGGTTAAAGGAAGGTCCGAGGACCTGAGTGAGGACCTCAGGTAGAACAAACAGCACTGCTGGCTAGCCCAATTTACATAGGGCAGGCCCAGGGGGAGGAAAAAAACATAAAAAGAGGAGTCAAAATGCGCGCTCTCTCTCTTTCTCTCCCGTGTGCCGGCACGCTCCCCCACTCTCTTCTCTTCGTGTCTTTGGGTCGGCATGCCCTCAAGCCTCGAGGATGGATTCCCTTGCTATTTGCTAAATAAGATAGAGCTGTAACACGGAGCTGTAACACTGATTTGTCTAAGAGCTATAACACAGTCTGTCCAAGACTGGAGAGCTGTGACGTGCAGAGGGCTTTAATGTCCATCATTCCAAATCTTTGTTGTGACGAGACAGAACCGAGAAGCATACACTCGCCTGACACATCCTTGAGACAGTCACAAGTTTCAGGGGAATGGGTCCTTCTGATTGACAATGGTGTAGTGGTGGTTAGCTTTCAAAAACATAGACTAAAGTGGGAATGGTGGTGGGGGGGGCGTGCGTTTCCAAATGAAAATTGTAGGCTTTTCTCAGAAGGTATATGGATGCTCAGAGACCCCAGGCAGCAAATGTCCATTTATTTTTCTTGTGAAATTTGGACTCTCCCTGAAACTGTTGTGACTCAGGCCAGCAATACTCTGTCTGATGTTCTGACCTTGTGGGTCAGCACCTGCAGCTGTGATAAGGTGCCTTGTTTGCACAGTCCCTGTGGCTTCCTCACACCATGTCCTGTCTCACTGTAGCCGTGTCAGCCACGCAACTCTGAGTGCCCAGCTGTTGCAACAGGCCCAGTTTCCTCTAACCACCCCCAATTACTACCTATATCCAAACCCAGAGCAAAATAGAAATTTCTTTTGAAATCCAAAGTAGAAGTGAGCAGTTGCATTCAGGCCCAACTGAGGGTAAGGGAACTTCTTTTATTAAAGCCCTTTCCCTCTGTCAGAGGTCATTTCACTCAAACTCTTAAAAGCTCAAGATAATCCACCCCCCACCAGCCTGCACAAAGGAATAGCCAGTGAGCCTGAAGCACAGGGGTTGATGGTAAATGAGAGGCTGTGCTTTGTTTCCCAGGAGAGAGAGATGCATGTTGAGTCCATTCCAGTCCTGCAGGGGTGATGATGCAGCTGGCTGCCCGGGGGCTGACACCGAGGTTAGACTTTATGAAAAGGATTAAGCAAAGAAGTAACCTTGACCAGGAAGAGGCTTTGTTCTCTGGGCCACATGCTGGAGCCGGAATAGACCACAGTAGCCTGAAGCCCACAGTGCTGTGCGTTCTTTTGGTTCAGGAGGGGATTCCAATAGGGAGGTCTAACCATCTGCATCTCATTGCATGGAGAGAGATTAGTCTCTCGCCTTCTCTCACCTTTATTTGAGCTAAAACAAATTTCCAGAGAGAGTAAACCTACAGGACAGAGGCTATTCCTACTGGATAAATGTAATTAGATGAGACAAAAACAAAGCTCTGAAACCCTAATTAGGGACAACCCCCTAAGTGGTGATCAGACTTTATATACATCTAAACAGCCAGGAAATGGGGGGTTAAGGCAGTCCGGGACAGAGCTAATGCTGGGAGTGAAAGCTACACCACTGATTCTGTGCGTGGCTTTAAAGGTCCTTCCATTTAGCAGCTGTGAAGCCTGCACTTTGGAAATTGTGTTTGGTGTATCCACTGAGGAAGGTCTGTCAGTGCTTGAAACTGGATTGTTTCAAATAACCATTGTGTGGAATGACAGTGAAGAAGGCAAAATATGGATGCTTCCCCCTAAACTTTAGGACCTAAAGGGAATTTTGGGGAGGGGAGAGTAAGTTTACGTAATGTCCTTTATTTTGCTTTTTTCATTTTTTATGTAAGTATAGTTGATTTACAATATTGTGCTAGTTTCAAGTGTAAAGCAAAGTGATTCAGATCTATCTATATCTTCTTTTCAGATTCTTTCCATTATATGATATTACAAGACATTGAATATGGTTACCTGTGCTCTACAGTAGGTCCTTGTTGTTATTCTGTTTTATGTATAGCAGTGTATATCTGTTAATCCCAAACTTTTAATTTTAATCCCACTTTTTCCCTTTGGTAACTATACATTTGTTTCCTATGTCTGTAAGTCTATTTCTCTTTTGTAAATAAGTTCATTTATATAATATTTTTAGATTGCACATATAAGTGATATCATACGATATTTGTCTTTGACTTACTGCACTTAGTATGACAATCTCTACGTCCATGCATGTTGCTGCAAATGGCATTATTTCATTCTTTTTTTGTGACTGAGTAATCTTCCCTTCTTTCTCTCCATATAAAATCACACCTTCTTTATCTATTCATCTATTGATGGACATTTAGGTTGCTCCCATGTCTTGGCTGCTATGAGCGTACAGATGCTTGTGTCCCTTCAAATTAAAATTTTTCATCCCCTTTCCAGATATATGCCGAGGAGCGAGATTGCTGGATCATGTGGTAACTCTATTTTTAGTTATTTAAGAAACCTCCATACTATTTTCTATACTGGCTGGATCAATTTGCATTCCCACCAAGAGTGTAGAACATTTCCCTTTTCTCCACATCCTCTCTGGCATTTATTATTTGTAGACTTTTTGATGATGGCCACCTGACCAGTGTGAGAGGATATCTCATTGTGGTTTTGATTTGCATCTCTCTAATAATTAGCAATGTTGAACATCTTTTCATGTGCTTGTTGGCCACCTGTATGTCTTCTTTGGAGAAATGTTTATTTAGGTCTCCTGCCCATTTTTGGACTGAATTGTTTGTTTTTGATACTGAGTTGTATGGGCAGTTTGTATATTTTGGAAATTAAGCCCTTGTCAGTAGGACCTAAAGGAACTTGTCATCACCAGCTGACAGTTTTTTTACTCTCTAGGATGGAGGCAGTGGGGAGGTGATTGAGCCTGGACTGGAATCTCTCAAGATCCAGGAAATTTTACCCAGGGACACATGGAATGGGAGCAATAGGAACACTGGAAGAAAGAAGCCTTCAACACTGAGATCTGGGGATTTTCCTAGTCTTTCCTGGGTCTCAGGAACCTGCTGGCAGTGCCTGTGATAGCACCTAGTTCTGGGTGAAGGGTCACAGACCTGCTTTTTATTCAAATCTTTCTGGCTGCTGAAAAATGTAAGAATATCAGTGAGCAATGGCTTATAGAGCTGCCATTGGTCTTCTTATCAGAGAACCAGTATTGGTTGTGAACAGTAGGGTTACATCAGGGGTCCAAAAGTATGAATTTCTCAATATTTCAAGGAATAGTGGAATCTTATCAAAAGCAATGTATCGAATTATGGATTCAGTTACTTAAAGTGCATTACAGAGGATGCCTATCAGACTTAGACATCTCAGTGTCTAATCCAGTGAAAAGAGCGCCCATAGGGAGCATGTGTTACAGTTCTTTGCATCTCTATGTAACATAGTATGTGACATGTGACATCAATATTATTGCTTGTGTGTGTTTCTTTGGTTGGTGATGAGATGAACAAGGGATTAAAGCTCCATGTTTGCCTCCACTGACCTACCTTGCCCATTTGGGAAATAATTTGTTTTCTTGAATACATCATCTGACTTCTTTTGTGTTCAATCAATAGAATGGATTTTATAAAATGAACTGAAAAAATTCCAGTAAGGCCAGGCCACAGGGATATTTCCACAAATGTCAGGTCATTGCTGCACTTTCTCCTCAATTGTGGGTACAAAAAGTTCAGATCCCCTCAGAAACTCTTGCCTGTACGAAAAGCATAGCTTAGACATGAAGCAGCACTTGGCTTAAATGTAACTGTCTTAAGCTTTTTATGACATCAAAAGCATATAGATCAACATTTGAGTAACTAAGTCAGTCATCAAAATGTTTGGTTTGCATCATGTAAAATAATCATTTCTATTGAGTCTTCAAAGATCCGAGCAGTTGAACGTCATGTTAGCACAGTCTTTACTGAGTCCTTTTATTAAATCTTGTGAATTAGAAGACCCCCAATTTTGAAATATCTGGGAGAGTTGGTCTCATCATGTTTCCCTTAGGGATTTGGGATGTGGTCCAAGACAGCAAAGCCTATTCTTGGAAGAATCCTCTAATTCTGATCCACAAAGGAAGCCAGGAGAGAAGAGAATGTATTCCCATTTGTTGTTTACAGGGTTATTTGTTTGTGTTGCTTTGGAAATAGGATGACTCTATGTCTGGTTATAGTTGAAAGAATAAAATATTATTTTACACCATATCTGAGAAATAAATAAGTTTTGAACCTATACAAAAATATTATAGTGGGTCAGCTCCCTTTGGGAACATTCTCTGTCTGTCCCTAGAATTCTGCTTCCATTATTTTATATCGATAATATCTGACATTTGTTTATAGCTATGTGCCTGTCAACTCTGTATTTATTAATATGTCCCAAGGCTTTCTTGTACTTCCATAAGGTAAGGAAAACAGTGATGCTATATATCCAGTTGGAGGTAGCTTTAAAAAACAAAACACTCTCTGCTGAATTGTAAGCTGCTTCATAAGGTAGAGGCTATTTGGGAGGGCCATCCTAGAATCCAGGCTCAGCCAAGTACAGGGCTGTCCAGTCTGGTGATTCCTATGAAACCAAGTTTGGATGACTATGGAATAATCCTGGATTTCAGGGTCACATCTCTGGTGCTGATTTAGTTCTTGCCTGCCCACTTCTGTCATTCTTTTTCTTTATGATTTGGAGATAAATTTATTTCCTGAATCCTTGATCCCTGATTGCGAAAAAAGAATAAACTAACCAAGACGACCTTGAACCTTAAATAAATGATATATTAATAAATGGTTTATTAATAAATATTTAATATTTATTATGTGGTAACCACTGTTGCCAGCACCTTACATGTTTTAACTCTTGTCATCCCCATAGCAACCCCAATGAGGCAGGTCCTGTCACTGTTCCTATATTGCATGTGGGGGAGGTAAGATACCAAGAGGATAGGTCACATGCCCCAAAGCACATGGTCAAGACAACAGTTCGGGTGTCTACCAGAACTATGCTCCTCACAAGACCCTGCCTTCCTTTGTACAGTTGCTTATATGTGCTGGGGATTTGGAAGCTTGGGGAAGCATTGGGTCAAGGATGCTTCATGGGTTATGCTGTTCCATCACCTTTCTGGAACTCCTTCAAACAGCAATTTCATTCATTACAAGAACAAACAAGCAAAAGAATCTAAAAGTAGCCCATCGAGAGAGCCTCTCGAGTTCTCTACTTGTTTTACATCAGTTAAATTAAACCTTGGCTGCTTCACACACTGTTGCTGAGCAGAGGACCTTAGAAAGCACTAGTGGTTTATTTTGGTGAAGAGACAGAACAACTTCTCCAAGCTCAGACAGCTTTCCTGGACCCCTGAGGGCCCTCCCTACCTGATATCTGAAACACAGTTGTAAGCTCTGAGATCCTAAACAAAATATGAGAAATATGAGGGCAGAGTTTGGTAAGGGGTTTCCCCTTTCTCATCTCCAGGCTGGTTACTCAAGTTCTAACTGTATAACATCTTTAAGAAGGAGGAATCCCCACAAGATCATTCAGTCATACTTCTAATCCAAGCATGGAAATCCTGCCTGCAGAGCTAGGGTGCTTGCCTGGGCCCACATCCTGGCACTACCACTCAGCAGCAGGATGACTTTCAGGAAGTTGTTTAACTACTGTAAGCACTGATTTCCTTATCTGTAAAATTGGGGATAATTCTGATAACCAGCTTTTCATATTCTTAAGAGGAAATATGTAAAGAGGTACTTAGCACACTGCCAGGAACATAATAAGCATTCAATAAAGGCACCTATTATTGTTATTGGACTTCCCTGTAGCTCAAATGGTAAAGAGACTGCCTGCGATGCAGGAGACCAGGGTTCGATCCCTGGGTTGGGAAGTTCCTCTGGAGAAGGGAATGGCAACCCACTCCAGCATTCTTGCCTGGAGAATCCCATGGACAGAGAAGCCTGGCAGGCCACAGTCCACGGGGTCACAAAAAGCCGAACACAACTGAGCGACTAACACACACGTTGTTGTCATTATTTGTCATCTTTGTTCAAATACTTGCAGTGATGAGGCGCTAACTACCTCATAAATCATCTTGAAGGAAAGCTCTAGCTCAAGGAATCCAAAAATTTGAAATATAAGAGAACAGTTAGTTCAGTCTCATTAGCACACAAGCAAGGAATCTAAGGCACAGAAAGATTAAATGATCTACCCAAGGATATACCAGTAGTCAAGGGTAGAACCCACAGTAGAACTTCTGAGCACATGGCATTAATTCCAGGGTCTTTTTCCTTTCTTAATCATGTCAAAGACCACCTCCTTGTAATTTTTCCCTGTGAGTCTAGCTTTCTCCCTGTCATGGCCCCAGCAACAAATACTGGATCCTTTAAAAACATGAGTGTTGAAATGAGAGTTCACATTGTCCATTATCAGACTTTAATAAATAATAGAATTCCTGTCTTTTTCTTGGCACTTCTAAGTACTCCACAGATAGGTTAACAAACCAGAAATTCTGCCCTTTGTAAACACGACATGGAGGTATTTCTACTCCCTTTTCACATTTGGTTAAAGAGTGATCACCACATATAGCCATCCTTATGCTTTTACCCCGTCTAATTATGAATAACATTCTACTCATTCTTCAATCTACCCACTTATTGCTCAAAACGAATCCCTATTCTTTGCCAGATACTGTGAACACAAAAACAAAAAGACATGTTCTCTGCTCCCCAGATGCTAATGAAGAAGTGAAAGGAGGGATCCATGAACAGTGGAAACTGGGCGATGATTAATACAGTAGAGACAGGTGCTCAGTTCTCTACAAGCACAGAGGGAGGTTCAGGCTACCTTGCATTGGAGGTCCAGGTAAAGTTGTGCATAGACCTAGGAGGAGAGTCAGCTAGGAGGTGATCTGCAGCTATGCAAAGGTAAGTGGTACCATTAGTCACTGTGACAGACAGTGGCTGGTTGTTTAAGAACTTGTCTCTCCTTCTTCCTGGGCACACCAGCCCTACTTGTGGTCAGGAGGCCATATGACTGAATTTTAGCCAATAAAATGTGAACTAGTGTCATGAGTGTTACTTTCAGGCCCAGACCACTAATTCTCTGACATGTAACTCTTTGTGTGCTTCCTCCATCTGTGGGCTAGATACAGACACAGGCAGTGAACTGGAAGCCATGTGTTGGCAGATGTAGCCACAGGATGGAAGGGGCTGGGTCCCTGGTCAGAAGAAAGCCTCTGGCTGTTCAGGAACATGTATTTCAGACTTCATGAATGTGAGAGATAAGTTTCTATTATGTTTAAGCCATTACACATTTTGAGGTTAATTTTTTGTTGTTGAATCAGTTGGAGTTACTACTGCCGCAATGAACTCAGAAGCTGGGATTTATTTACAGTACATTGATGCCAACCAAACTAGCCAAACCAGACTGATAAAAGTACAACCAGTAATCCTGGCTTCTTAGTCTGCTAGACAATCACTTGGGAGCTAGACTCACAATATGTTCCTCTCTTGGAAAATTCCATTTGAAATATATTTGGCTCCTTATCCTTGAAGAAATCATTTTAGCCTTGATTGAAATGTTCCTGTTTCTCTTAGATAACATGGCTTACTCTACAGCTGGTTGCTGCTGTTAAAAATCTACAGCTTGCTTTTTCTTTTTTTTTTTTGTAAGCAAAAAGAGGATCAGGAAGCAACTTTACTCCTAACACAGAGAAGGGAAAGAGGACTAGAAGCTTCTGTGTGAGTATGGAAAAGACAAAGAAGGAAAAGTGTTTTGTCTGTGTTCAGTGTGATTTTTCAGGGCTTTTTCTCCAGTTAGCTCAGCTTTCCACATCCCTAACTTGATCTTCATCAGATCACATCATGTTTCATTATAATTTTATTGTCACTTTTGACATTTCTGACACAAAATAACCCACAGATTTCAGTCAAATCAAAGAAAAACAAAATCAAATAAGGAATAAATTGGAGAATTCAAAAGAGAAAAAGAAAGATGTCTGAATATTGACATGTCTCTGGTTCATATATATACAACACACTTGCTGTTCATTCAATTTAAGCATCTGTATTAGTTACCTAACACTAAGTAACACATTATTCTAAAACTTGGTGGCTTACAATACCAGTCACTCATTATCTCACTGTCTCTGAAGGTCAGGAATCTGGGAGTGGCTTAGCGGAATGATTCTGGCTCAGGGTCTCTCGTGAGGTTGCAGACAAGATATTGGCTGGGGCCTACAGTCATGTGAAGGTTTGACTGTGGCTGGAGGATCTGATTTCAAGATCACACAGTCACATGACTGCTGTCTGGAGGCCTCAGTTCCTCATTATGTGGCTCTTGCCATAGGGCTGCTCATGACATGTCAGCTCATTTCACCCAGAGTGAGTGATTCAAGGGGAAATGAGTGAGGAGGAAGCATGGCTCTTTTATGATCTGAAATCAAACACTATTATGTTTGATTGATTCTTTTCATTAGAAGTGTCTATACAATTTTGCATTCTCACCCATAATAAGTGAAAGTTTCATTTGCTCCACAACCTCAGTAATATATGGTGGTGTCATTCTAATAGGTGGCCATTCTAATAGGTATATAGTGAGACCTTATTGTTTTATTTGGCATTTCCCTGATATATGAAGTGGGACATCTTTTCATATGCTTATTTGTCATTTGTATATCTTCTTTGGTGCAGTGACTGTAAAGGTCTTTGGCCCACTTTTTAATTGAGTGTTTTTAGTTTTTTGCTTGTTAAGTTTTAAGAATTCTTTGCAGGTTTTGGATAACAGTCTTCTGATAGAGGTATCTTTTACAAATATTTTCTCCCAGTCTCTGATTTGTCTTCTCATTCTCTTGACATTGTTTTTTTGTGAAGCAGAAATTTTAAATTTTGATGAAGTACAGTTTATCAGTTATTTTTTTCACAAATCATACCTTAGGTATTGTATCTAAAAAGGTACCACTATGCCAAAGTTCATCTGGTTTGCTCCTGTTAGCTTACAGGAGTTTTATAGTTTTGTGTTTTACATTTAGGCTTAAAATTGATTTTGAGTTAATTTTTTTGAAGAGTGTAAAGTCTGTGTCTAGATTCATTTTTTTGCATGCAAATATCTAGCCTTATAGCTCAGTCAGTAAAGAGTCTGACTGCAATGCAGGAGACCTGGGTTCAATTCCTGGGTTGGGAAGATCCCCTGGAGAAGGAAATGGCAACCCACTCCAGTATTCTTGCCTGGAGACTCCCATGGACAGAGGAGCCTGGCAGGCTAGAGTCTATGGGGTCACAAGAGTCGGACACGACTGAGTGATTAAGGGCACAGTGCGTAGCTCCAGTTGTTCCAGCACCATTTGTTAAGATGACTGTCTTTGCTCCATTGTATTGCTTTTGCTCCTTTGTCAAAGGTCAGTTGACTATATATTTATATGGGTCTACTTTGGGGCTCTCTATTCTATTCCACTGATACATGTCTGGTTTATCACAAATACCACACTGTCTTGATTACTATAGCTTTATAGTAAGTATTTAAGTTGAGTAGAATTAACCCTCCAATTTTGTTCTTCTTCTTCAATAGTGTGTTCATTATTCTTGGTCTTTTGCTTTGTGTGTTCAATCCCTGGTCAGGAAGATCCTCTGGAGCAGGGCATGGCAACCCACTCCAGTATTCTTGCCTGGAGAATCCCATGGACAGAGGAGCCTGGTGGGCTACTGTTCATGGGGTCACAGAGAGTCAGACATGACTGAAGCGGCTTAGCATGCACATAAACTTTAGAGTTGGTTTGCTAATATCCACAAAATAACTTGCTATGATTTTAACTGGGATTTCATTGAATCTATAAATCAAGTTAGAAAGAACTGGTAATATTGAGTTTTTCTATCTGTGAACATGAAATATGTCTCCATTTATTTAGGTCTTTGATTTCATTCATCAGAGTTTAATAGTTTTCCTCATATAGATCATATATGTTTTGTTAGATTTATACTTAAGTATTTCTTTTTGGGGGAGTAATAATGTAATGTTTTTTTAATTTCAAATTCCACTTGTCCCATTGCTGGTATATAGGAAAATAACAGACTTTTGTGTGTTAAAACTCTATGTCCTGCAACTTTGCTATAATTGCTTATTAGTTCCAGGAGGGTTTTTTGCTGTTGTCATTGTTGCTAATTCTCTTGGATTTTCTATATAGATTACTACATCGTTAGAAGACAAAAACAGTTTTATTTCTTCCTTCCCAGTCTGTATACTTTTTATTCCCTTTCCTTATTTCATTACCTATGGTTTCTAGTACAACAGTAAAAAGAGAATGTTGAGAGGGAACATTTTTGTCTTGTTCCCAAAACATTTAATATTTTAAGGAACTGCTAGACTGTTTTCCTCGGAGAAGGCAATGGCACCCCGCTCCAGTACTCTTGCCTGGAAAATCCCATGGACGGAGGAGCCTGGTAGGCGGCAGTCCTGTGGGGTCGCACAGTGTCGGACACGACTGAGCGACTTCACTTTCCCTTTTCACTTTCATGCATTGGAGAAGGAAATGGCAACCCACTCCGGTGTTCTTGCCTGGAGAATCCCGGGGACGGGGGAGCCTTGTTGGCTGCTGTCTATGGGGTCACACAGAGTCGGACACGACTGAAGTGACTTAGCAGTAGCAGTAGCAGACTGTTTTCCTAAGTGGTTGCACTATCTTACATTCCCACAAGCAATGTATGAAAATAGGAAGTTTTGTCTAACATGTTCGGTCAAACCTTAGGCTTAACTTTCAATTTATAGCAAACATTGACAGATAAAAAAAGTTAATGGATACCATGAGGAAACAATCAGAAAAATCCAGAAAGTGAGACATTCTCTAATTGATCTTGTCAAAACTTCAATGAGTCAATGTCCTGAGAAAAGGTTAATGGAGGATATTTTAGATTAAAAAACACTTAAAAAAACAACAACAATCAAATCTAATTGGTAAATCTTAATTAGATTGGACTTAGAATGAAAGAAAACAGCTCTAAAAGACACTTTTGGAATAAGTTGGGATATTTGAATATACACTGGATGTTAGTATTAGGAAATTATTACAAAATTTCTTAGATATAATATTCATATTGTAGTTAAATAGGAGGAGAATGCTCTCATTTTTAAGAGATGCAGCTAAATTATTTATTAAGAATTTGCAGTATTTGCAAATTCTTTCAAGTTGTTCAACAATCTCTTTCTTGCACATATATAGACACAAAGACAACACAAGTAATGGAAGATGCTAGTTTTTAAATACAGGTGATAAATATGTGTACGGATGCTCAGTCTATATTACTACTTCAGTTTCTGTGACTGTTGACATTTTTCATTATAAAAAACTTGGAAAGAAAAGGGATTAAAAGCTCTGTGATTTATAATTCTAGCTTTGTCTCTGCAATTAGACTGCAAACGCTGAAGGTCTAGGGCCCAATTTGTGCCTGTCAGGCTCCTGTACCAAACCCAGTGCCCAGAACCTTGAAGGTTTCTGGCCATGATGCCTCAATACAGATGTCTAATCATTAACCAGGAGGCAATAAAGGAATTCACACTGACTAGCAGTTCTGAAATGTTGCTAAAGTGGAAGGAAATATGACATCCTTCGCTCTTTATAGCTCTAGCTTGGAAAATGAGTGGGTGGTAATTGCAGCCATGTTCCTGATGACTAACAGCAAAAACAAACTTTTTTAACTTTGCTCCCAGAGTCCTCAGTGCAAAAGAAAACAGGAATCAACCAGCATCCCAGTTAGCATTACTCAGTATTTGATTACTGCTTCTGCCTAAGCTGAAGCAAGTCAGCTAAGTAACATCCTGAAACAAAACATAACCCCTAGGGTACTGAATTTTTGTCGTTCTAAAGGACAGAGATTTGGGGGGAAAGTTTCTTGGCATATATGCACCATTCAATACGTAAGGGGCATGTCTTACACTAGCCTAGGTAGAGGGTGAGTTCCTGGGGATTCTACAAAAACATCAGGGTCACCTGGGCCAACTAAGAGCAATCCTAATCTAATATGCTTCTAAATTTTCCATTCTTTTCCTGATACTGTTGCCAGGAGAAGGAAAAGAATTGTCCCTCTGTCAGTGTAGCTTTCTTCACCTGGAAACAAGAGTCATTTTTTTTCTCTACAATATTGTTTTTAGGATTATGGAGTGAATGCTAGAAACATAATGTGTACCTTAAGAGAAACAGAAAAGTGAGTGCTTGGATTAGACAAATCTATGTAGTCTTCCTTCATTCATAGCTGGTATGTCTCAAATCTCTTAGAAACTCCAAATTTCAAAGGTACTGTGTTATTATTTCTGTAAACTGATTAAATGTCCTGGTTTTTCTTTTGTCTCCAATTTGAATCTGTTTTTCTCAGATGTTGTCATTGTTCAGTCACTAAGTCGTGTCTGACTCTGCAACGCCATGGACTGCAACACGCCTGTCCTTCACTGTCTTCCAGAGTTTGCTCAAACTCATGTCCATTGAGTCATTGATCCATCCAACCATTTCATCCTCTGTTGCCCCTTTCTCTTACCCTCAATCTTTCCAGCATCAGGGTCTTTTGTAATGAGTGGGCTCTTTGCATCAGGTGGCCAAAGTGTTGGAGCTTCAGCTTCAGCCTAAGTCCTTCCAATGAATATTCAGGGTTGATTTCCTTTAGGATTGACTGATTTGATTTCCTCCCTGTCCAAGGGACTCTCAAGAGTTTTCTCCAGCATCACAATTCAAAGGCATTAGTTCTTTGGTGTTCAGCCTTGTTCAGACCTTATGGTCCAACTCTCAGATGACTGTAACTCCTTGTGATACAAAACTCCTTATACACTAGGTTCTATTAGTTTCTGAAAAGTCTTGTCACTATGAACACTGTTGCAAAGCAGGAATAGATGGCTTTCCTGATATAAAACAGCTTTGATTTTTCAGAGTCTGACTTCATGCTCTGAGTTCCCAGAACAGTGTTGGTTTACATTTTATACACCTTTGCTAGCCCTTGTATTTTGACCCTTTATCAGTCCAGCATATATTAAATTTTTGTTTCCAAACATGTGGTGGCCATTGCTGCACCCACATGAGACCTCTCTTTATAACTATAGTTAATAACCATAGTCCTGAAATTCATTTTGTTAACAAAATTTAGGCTTTGAAGGGACCATGTTGATCCTCATTAAGATTTCTGGGAGTCCAATACCAAGTCCATTAAATTTGACACAGGGGAAAGAAAATTGACACGAAAAATTAAGTAACTTACTTCTGGTAGTGTTTCCTGAGATGTGTATCAGAGAAAAGAGATCAGTATTCCAACAGATTTGAGAAAACTGCACTTCAGATCCTTCTTTTTGAAGGCCTCAATGCACAGTAGCATACTGAACACTTAGAAAGGCCCTGCAGTAAAGAAATCTGTTTAACTTTGTTTAATTCAGTGTTAGCTAAATTTATTGGCCCACAAAATGTCTTTTAAAAGCTATATAACATCAGTGTTTCAGGGAAGGTAATTTGGAAAATTATGATTTATAATTACTATAAAGAAAAATGTTATTCAAACCAACTATTAAAAATTAGGAGTCAATCAGAGAAAATTGAATATTGATTGAATATTTGATGACATTAATAAGCTATTATTAAGTGTGATAATGAGATTCAGTCTGCGGGTTTTTTTCTTGACTCATTATCACATGCTGAAAGACTTACAAGTAAAATGATTTAGTATCTTAAATTTGCTTCAAAATGATCAAGGCCAGGGCAGCTTAAAGTAAGTAATGATATGAACTGACATCAGACATCCGTTGGTAACTATTTAAGTTTTTTATTTTAAAGAACATTTTCATGTTTTCTTAAATTCTTTTCTGACATTGTTGATCTGAGTACTTGATTACTGTTTGATGGCATGAAGATTCTTCAGCAAGTATCTCCAAGTAACTTCCAATTTGCAGGATAATAGTAAGATGGTTACCTACTCCAGTACTCTTGCCTGGAAAATCCCATGGACGGAAGAGCCTGGTGGGCTGCAGTCCATGGGGTCGCGAAAAGTCGGTCAAGACTGAGTAACTTCCCTTTCACTTTTCACTTTCATGCATTGGAGAAGGAAATGGCAACCCACTCCAGTGTTCTTGCCTGGAAAACCCCATGGACGGAGGAGCCTGGTGGGCTGCAGTCCATCTGGTCGCGAAAAGTCGGTCAAGACTGAGTAACTTCCCTTTCACTTTTCACTTTCATGCATTGGAGAAGGAAATGGCAACCCACTCCAGTGTTCTTGCCTGGGAAATCCCATGGACAGAGGAGCCTGGCAGGGCTACAGTCCATGAAGTTGCAAAAGAGTCAGACACAACTTAGTGACTAAACAAGAACAACAACAAAAGTAAGGTGGTTATTTCTAAGCAGATGCTAAATACTTGGATTAGGAGCATTCCCCAAGACCCAGCTCAAGGCTGTCACCATGCAATAAGCACTTGTTAATCAATGGATTGACTGGGTGGAGGACCCAGGAGTATTCCAATTCTAATGCATCTTACCTATTCATATACCTTATTTTTATGATGGGACTTTGCTAGGATTCCAGAACCTTTAGCCAGTCCAAAGATCTCATTTGACAGCTTAAGACAAGGAGTTCCAGAGATTGTATCCATCATGGTGAGCTCTCGTGGCTCAGAGCATAGTAGAAGAAAGACATGGCTTTAGAACCTGAATTGGGTTTGCCTCTATGGATTATCACTTTCTAACTGTGAGATCTTAAGCAAATCATTTAGGTTCTTTTGGCTCGGTTTCTTCACCTGTAAAATTTGAATAGTAACAATAATAATGTCGTGGTTGTTTAGTCACTAAGTCATGTCCTACTCTTTCAAGACCTCGTGGACTGTAGCCAGGCTCATCTGTCCATGGGATTTCCCAGGCAAGAACACTGGAGTGGGATGCCATTTCCTTCTCCAGAGGATCTTCCCATCCCAAAGATCAAACCCTCGTCTCCTGCATTGGCAGGTGGATTTTTTTTTTCTTTTTTTACCATCACCAGGGAAGTCCAAGAACACTGGAATGGGTAGCCTACCCCTTCTCCAGTGAATCTTCCTGACCCAGGCATTGAATCAGGGTTTCCTGCATTGCAGCCAGATTCTTTACCAACTGAGCTATCAGGGAAGCTCCCCTGAACCACCAGGGAAGCCATAATAATAATACCTCTCATAAAGCCATCGTGACTATTAAATCAGTTCTATTTAATAATTATCAATGATCATGTTCATTACTATCAACATAATCTTTCTTGTCAGTGGTGAGTAATGCTTGTGTTACAAGTAGCTCCCAGTCCAAATTGTATGAGTCCTTGATTTCCAGCAAACAATGGGAAATAGTTATGAAACTAATGGAAATAGGTAGCTGCTAAGCAATCACAGTAATTCTAAAGAGGCACAAAATGAGCATTATGTATCTACATTAGGAAATATTTTTTCTCTTTTTGAATAGTTTTACAATAGTTTAAGTGAGAAAGGCAGGAAATACCACTCTGATCTTTATTAAAACAGAAATTTGGTTAAATCCTAAATATTCAAATTTTATCAGTGATGTGTTGCTGGTACCATTGCTATTATAGGTTATTCTTGTGATAAATATTTGTAATATTCCTGAAAAAGGCATGCGTGGAGTGAATACTTACATTTTGACTTCTACCTACTTTAATAATGGGCTTCCTAGGTGGTGCTAGTGGTAAAGAATCTGCCTGCCAATGCAGGAGACAAAAGAGACTTGGGTTTGATCCCTGGGTTGGGAAGATTCCCTGAAATAGGAAATGTCAAACCACTCCAGTATTCTTGCCTGGAAAATCCCATGGACAGAGGAGCCTGGTGGGCTACAGTCCATGTGGCTGCAAAGAATCAGACATGACTGAGTGAACACACACACACACACTTTAATAATAATTAGAAATATATCACCTCAGGAAAAAAAGATGAAGGTGATGATGCAATAAGGGGCTTAGGCATTCAAATGTTCATTTCAAGGAACGTTTAGTCTTCATGTATCTTTAATTTCCCTGCATGATTCCTTTAAGAGCTCAAATAATTGGTTCAGATGATTTTAGACAGTTAACAAATACATATTTTAAAAACCTTCATATTTTTTTCATTCTTCTCAGATTGTCATGATGATTTCTTAGAAACTTCATTCTGTACATAAGCACCAAGGGGAGAGTGTTATGATCCAAAGACTCAGGCATTGTAGAACAGCAGACCTGGATTCCACTGTGAGAATTATTTCACTTAAAAATGTTTTTACTGTGTTTATTAATTTAGCTGTTCTGGGTCTTCATTGCTTCAGGGGCTACTCTCTAGTTTCAGTGCATTGGCTTCTTTTTGCAGTCATTTCTCTTCTTGCAGCTCCTGGGCTCTCACACGCAGGCTCCATAGATAAGGTGCATAGGTATAGTTATCCCACAGCATGTGGAATCTTCCTGGACCAGGGATCGAACCTGTGTCCTCTGCATTGGCAGGTGGATTCTTTACCACTGAGCCACCAGGAAAGTCCCAAGAGTGATTTCACTTTTGCTAAGCTTTGATTTCCTATCTATAAAACAGCTTTGCTTACTGATTAATTCAAGAATTGAAAGGTAAAAAGCATGCAAACTGTGGCACATAAGCTGCTAAACGTTAACTATTTTCAGTGAACACTTGTCAAATGACTATAGACATTTTTAAAAATCTTGATCAGAATTTTAAAAATCTTGACAACGTCTACCAGATTATCCTCTTCACTTCTTCTCTGTTGATTGTCTCTACTTCTGGCCTTCCAACCCGAAGTGAAAGCATTGTATGCCCTTCTCTCTTTAGAGAAGCAAGATTTTCATTTACAATCTCTACTCTCTGAGAGGCTGAAAAATGTTATTCTTGTGTAGACTCTATGACTTGTTGTGGTTGTTGGAGTGGGAGTGACATTCTCTTGTGACTTTGCACTTACTAAGTCAGAGGGGAAGTCCCTGAAGGGCTCCCTTAACGTCACTGAATGCTACTGCTCTGACCACCGCTGAAAGATGGTTCATGGAAAAAGATATTAAACAGCTAAATTGGACCATTACCTACTTAATGAATCACCATGAGAACTGAGTATCTTTCGAGAGATTTTTTTTTTAAAGGTACCTTGAAAATAGGGGCTTCCTAGGTGGCTCAGTGGTTAAGAATCTGCCTACCAAGGCAGAAGATGCAAGTTCAGTCCCTGGGTCAGAAAGATCCCCTAGAAGAGGAAATGGCAAACCACTCTACTATTCTTGCCTGGGAAATCCCATGGACAGAGGAGCCTGGTGGGCTACAGTCCGTGGGTTACAAAGAGTCAGACACGACAGAGCAACTGAACATGCATGCACCTTGAAAATATATGGGTCAGGTTTTTAACCATTTATTCTATGCTTTCTGGTTAGTGAACAAGTTGTTGGACACATTTCCTAATAAAGTCCAAACCCAGGAGTACTTCCTTGTATAAAAATATATTATCCAAGGGAAAAAACGGTTCCTGGGTCCTATGATCTCTCAAAGGGTCTTGGACTTTGCTTTACTTCCTTTCTCTTTTCTTTGTGATTAAAACAAAGAAGCAAAATCAAAACAAAATCCTGAAAACTAATCAGCGACTCTACTGAGAGCTTCCATTTCACTCAGAAGGGCAAATACAAGTAGATTTATTTTCCCAGTTTTACCCTGCATCCAGCATGTACGGATAGTCTATTTTCTCAATGTATAAGTAAACCATTCTAGTCATAATACAATGTACATGAGTGCCCAAGTTCATAGACATGTTCACTGACTCCAAAGGGAATTTCTCAAGCTAGTTGAGATTGCTAGTAGTCCTTCTAGATTTTAAATATGAAGGAGTTTCACTGTTTCATTTCCTTATTAGGATAGTATGGTATAATCTTAGCCACATATATTCTCTCTATCTCTTGAATTCCATTGTTTTCCTGAGTCCACACTCAGATAAATAAAGCCTACAGTTTATTTTATTGGGCTCCAAAATCATGGCAGATGGGGACCGCAGCCATGAAATTAAAAGACACATGCTCCTTGGAAGAAAGGCTATGACAAACCTAGACAGCATATTAAAAAGCGGAGACATTACTTTGCCGATAAAGGTCCATATAGTCAAAGCTATGGTTTTTCCAGGAGTCATGTATGGATGTGAGAGTTGGGCCGTAAAGAAAGCTGAGTGCTGAAGAATTGATGTTTTTGAGCTGTGGTGTTGGAGAAGACTCTTGAGTCACTTGGACTCTCAGTCCTAAAGAAAATCAGTCCTGACTATTCATTGGAAGGACTGATGCTGAAGCTGAAAGCTCCAATACTTTGGCCACCTGATGCGAAGGACTGATTCACTGGAAAAGACCCTGATGCTGGGAAAGATTGAAGGCAGGAGGAGAAGGGGATGACAGAGGATGAGATGGTTGGATAGCATCACCAACTCGATGGACATCAGTTTGAGCAAGCTCTGGGAATTGGTGATGGAGAGGGAAGCCTGGTGTGCTGCACTCATGAAGTTGCAAAGAGTTGGACACAACTGAGAGAATGAACTGAACACTCAGATAATGAAAGGAACACTTAGATTCAAAGTAAATAATTATAACTAGTAATTGTGTTCTGCACATTATTAATCCTCCATTTCATACCTTATGAGGACAGCTCTTTATTCTTGCAATTCATTGTTGAGAGTCATGGTCTGCAGAGAGTAAGTAGGAGTTTAAAGTGGTTGGTACCTGATGATAGGTTTTTGTCAGAGATTGCTGGAGTAAATTGAAAGCAAATGTCCTGGCTTATCTGAAGGACCCAATTCTCTCCCCAGATGTGAGAAAGTAGCATGCATTCAACTGAACTAGAGCATGAAAGTATTTGAATTAAATTAGGGTTGGAAAGAGACTGAACCTCTCTCTCATTGACAACACAGTGGGATATGATCTTCAGTAAATGACAATCACACGCATATTCCTCCAAGCTCTAATAACCCACTGTTCTCTTGCCCACTGAGGGTCCAAAAACAAAGAACTCTTGATCAAGGCACAGACAGATCTTAGCATTTCTATTGTTTACTTCTGATCATCTGAGTCATTGGTTTAAGGTTACATAGATTTGAGAGGGGAAGGGATTCAGTCATATGAGTAAGAGGGGTCCATATAGTCAAAGCTATGGTTTTTCCTGTAGTAATATATGGATGTGAGATTTGGACCATTAAGAAAGCTGAGCGCCAAAGAATTGATGTTTTCAAATTGTGGTGCTGGAGAAGACTCTTGAGAGTCCCTTGGACAGAAAGGAGATCAAACCAGTCAATCCTAAAGGAAATCAACCCTGAATATTCATTGCAAGGGTTTGTGCTGAAGCTGAAGCTCCAATACTTTGGCCACTTGATGTGAAGACCCAATTCATTGGAAAGGACACTCATGCTGGGAAAGATTGAGAGCAGGAGAAGGGGGTGACCGAATATGAGATTGTTGGATGGCATATTTGATTCAATGGACATGAATTGAATCAGTGAACATGAGTTTGAGCAAGCCCCAGGAGACAGAGAAGTACAGGGAAGCCTGGCATGCTGGAGTCCATGGGATTGAAAATAGGTGGACACAACTTAGTGACTGAACAACGACAGCGTTAAAGAGGCAAGAAAAACAATATTGTAAGGAGTGGAGGGGAAGACAAGAGACTAGGCAAGTTGCAAAGCAGAGGCAATTTGGGATAGAGTCCTAGAAAAATAGGACTTACTTCACAAGACTAGGGGAGAGCTGAACAATAAACATGAGGCCAAGATAAGAATGAATGTCCTATTTGATTAGCCTTTAAAGAATCTCCTCTTTGTGAGAATCAGTTGGACCAGAATAAAATGTCTCCAACCAGGAGGCAACTTGCATCCACCTAACTCATTAACAGGAAGTCTAGTCTAATGAACAAAATCCCAGATAAGGCTGATTTGGGTGTCATTGTCCCTTCAGTATCTGCTGGGTGTCTCTAAGAACCAAAAGCATCTTAGCGTACTTAACCTGTCAATCATTAGGAAAGGAGCAAAGAGGGGAGCAGTCTGGATTCTGGAAGCAAAAGTCACCAGGGAAATGGAGCTTGGCTCAGTTTTGTGTCCCTGTTATTTCTCTCAGGCCAGCAGATCAGGGCTTTTGGTTATCCTTAGATCTGAGTTGGGAATGGATCCATAGATCCTGGTGAGCATCACAAAATTTCCTGGAAAAGCTTTTGAGCCAAAGCTGTCACTTAAGCAATTTAGTACATCCAGGGGGCATAGCTACCTTTCATTGCCCCAGCTGGCTTGTATGCAGTTCCGGTGTGTGATTAAGGGAGGGTAGATTAATGTCCTTTTGACAACAGTTCAGTTCAGTTTAGTTCAGCCGCTCAGTTGTTTCCGACTTTTAGTGACCCCATGGACTGCAGCACACCAGGCCTCCCTGTCCCTCACCAACTCCCAGAGTTTACTCAAACTCATGTCCATTGAGTCGGTGATGCCATTCAACCATCAATGACAACAGTATCCATCCATAAACGACAATGATACAGTTTATTTCTTAAGAGTACTATCAACATGATTTGTGGCTAGCTTTCCAAATGAGCTGTAACTTTCAGGAGAAGCCCGTACTTCACCCTGGCAATGAATACATTCTTTGCCTTGAGGATTCTAAAACCAGTTTCAACCTAAGATAGCAGCTAGAAGCAGGGAAAAAATTCCCAGTGCCTCCTCTCAAACTATGAGACTTTGTGCACAGAAACATACATGGACAGGCCCAAGGGCCAGGACCACGTGTCCTCTGCTCCATGCCCAAGCCTGGCATGTAGTGAATACTCCATAACAACTGATAAATAAATGAGTATAAGAAATGATCAGATGAATGACTACTAATTCTTTAAGCATTAGATTCAAGCTCATTTGTAAACTTAATGGTAAAGTTTAATCCAAATAATCATTTTACTTGTATTTATCTGCAGAATTTCTTCAAGGGTAAAGAAAAAAAAAAAGACACAACTGAACGACTT
>NW_011494636.1:567416-571538 GCF_000754665.1 Bison bison bison
AGAAAAAAAAAAAGAGGAGTAATGTGGGAAGTGCTTCCCTGGTGGCTCAGTGGTAAAGAATCTGCCTGCCAATGCAGGGGATGAGGGTTCAATTCCTGGGTCAGAAAGATCCCCTGGAGAAGGAAACAGCACCTCACTTCAGTATTCTTGCCTGGAAAATCTTATGGGTGGAGGACCATGGTAGGCTACAGTCCACAGGGTTGCGAAGAGTTAGATACAACTGGGTGACTGAACAACAAATTATTTAAGCCACCCAGTCTGGGATACTTTGCTCTGGGCAGCACTAGCAAATTAACAGACTCTCCTTTCTGCAACCTCTATTTACTCCTCCCCTGCCCCAACTGGAGTAGCTTACTCTCTCTGACCTCCCAGGTCTTCTCAGCAGAACTGCTTCATCTGAGGCTGTCTCTACTACACAGGACTCCAAGTTCTAGAGTCCTTTGATTCAATTCAGAGATCAACTGCCACTCCCGTTCATGTAAGAGGTGCTGTCACAGCACCAAGGAGCAGAGAAGATGCTTTTTCATGGTTCTCACAGCACCATCTCAGTTGACCTCTCTCTAGGTCAGTCTCGTTGGAGTTTGCTCAGTTCAGTTCAGTCACTCAGTCGTGTCCGACTCTTTGTGACCCCATGAATCGCAGCACACCAGGCCTCGCTGTCCATCACCAACTCCCGGAGTTCACTCAGACTCACGTCCATCGAGTCGGTGATGCCATCCAGCCATCTCATCCTCTGTCGTCCCCTTCTCCTCCTGCCCCCAATCCCTCCCAGCATCAGAGTCTTTTCCAATGAGTCAACTCTTTGCATGAGGTGGCCAAAGTACTGGAGTTTCAGCTTTAGCATCATTCCCTCCAAAGAAATCCCAGGGCTGATCTCCTTCATAATGGACTGGTTGGATCTCTTTGCAGTCCAAGGGACTCTCAACAGTCTTCTTTAACTGCATCTAATCGATGCAGTTCAAAAGCATCAATTCTTTGGCGCTCAGTCTTCTTCACAGTCCAACTCTCACATCCATACATGACCACAGAAAAAAACAAGGTAAATACAATAAACTTATCAACAAATTCCTATCTGGATTATCATGGATCTTCTAGTCTAAATGCTTCCTCTAGGAATGTACTTCAACAAGGTACTCTTGAGATGAGGAACATTATCTCATTTATTCAACATTTAGTGAAGTACAAGGCATGTCGAAGATGCTCAACAAATCTTGTTTCTAGAATCAAAGTGATTGTTTTGCTTCCTTTTAGACACTTCAGATGACTGAGAGCTCATTACTTACAGACATGACAATTTCTTAGCGTACATATTTAGGAAATGCACATTATAATTAGCATATTATGAATATAATTTAGATTAAAATTATAAAAAGGAAATAATCATTTCTTATTTATAGCTTTGGAATAATATTATTTCAATTGGGTTTAGCTCTGATATATGAAAATAATTTAATTTCTTTTAGACTTCAAGCCTATTATTTAATCATCAGATATCTTTTGACACCCTACTGCATATTATAGGTACTGGTACAGAGGGCTGAAGAGACCACAGCTAGAGAAAGTCTGTGTGCATCAGTGAAGATTCAGCATGGTCAGAAAATAAATAAAATACAGAAAAGGAAAATCTTAAAAAAAAAAAAAAGAAATTATCATTAACATTGTAGGATGCTTTTCCTGTTTGATAAACTATAATTCTATCTATTCCTCTTGAGAGGATATGTTTTCTGGTCCAGGTGTCCATGAGCCTCTTTTCTGCCAAGACTGTGCCTGGCTTGAATTTCAGATGGTGCAATTCTTCCAACATCCCTCAGAATATGTGTGTATATTCCTGAGTGGCTAATATTGTATATCCTAACATTTTTTTTTTTCTTATAGCCTTTTCACATATGAGATGGGATTCTCAAATAATAAGAGCACATTTACAACTATATGAGAGTCTATCTTTTAGGAGAAAGAAAATCCATCAAGAGGAGAAGGGGGTGACAAGGATGAGATAGTTGGCTGATCCAAAGGACATGAGTTTGAGCAAACTCAGGGAGATAGTGAAAGACAGAGACGCCTGACTTGCTGCGGTTCACGGGGTCACAAAGAGTCGGACATGACTTAGCAACTGAACAATGACAACATACCTTATATCTTCCTTTGTTAGTTCCCAGCCCTAATAAAGCTTACTCATAACTTGACTTTCAACCTAAAATGCTATTTGATTATGGCTATATCCTCACTCCCATCCTAGATTGTAAGCTCCTAGGGTCACTATTCAGGATTGAATCATCCTACACATCATCCAAGACTGAGACCTCTTCATTTAGCTGTTTTTCTTGGTCTTTCCAAACCCTCAGCATTGCCACATCATCACCACAGGGTGCTGCTGCTGAGTCACTTCAGTCGTGTCCGACTCTGTTGGACCCCAGAGATGGCAGCCTACGAGGCTCCCCCATCCCTGGGATTCTCCAGACAAAAACACTGGAGTGGGTTGCCATTTCCTTCTCCAATGCATGAAAGTGAAAAGTGAAAGTGAAGTCACTCAGTGACCCCATGGACTGCAGCCCACCAGGCTCCTCTGTCCATGGGATTCTTCAGGCAAGAATACTGGAGTGGGTTGCCATTGCCTTCTCCCTAGTACATGGTAAATGTTAGGACTAATGGTCTAAGTCAGGGGAAAAAAACAACAATAAAAATAAGTGTATGTTTTGGCCCAAAGGGGGATTTATTTTCATTATTTTCTGCCTTATTATAAAATATTGATGGCTTGTGCTACAGGGATCTGGAGAAGATGTCTTTCTAATCATGCTTTAGGTTAAAAAAGAAACAGATCGATCAAGAGAGTCATCTGACACTTGGATTGGGGAATGCCAGAGACCTAGAGTCTTTATAGAACATTGTTAATTAGTAAGTTGTACCTTGCATGAGGTTTTGGTTGTTTTATAACAGTCGTGGTTTTTGTTTACAGTTTTCTTTAGCTCTTTTAGAAGTTGATCGCTTTTGACAGGCTACTTATTTGGCTACTGAATTGTATTCATTCCATTCTAAAGAAAGGGACTGGGCTTCCCTGGTGGTTCAGATGGTAAAGAATCTGCCTGCAGTGCAGGAGATCCAGGTTCGATCCCTGGGTTGGGAAGATTCCCTGGAGAAGGGAATGGCTACCTACTCTAGAACTCTTGCCTGGAAAGTCCTATGGATAGAGGCACCTGGCGGGCTAGAGTCCAAGGGCTTACAAAGGGTCGGACATGACTGAGTGACTAACATACACACACAAGGAAAGGGATCATGTCTTGTTTAATGCTGTATTCCAACACTTGGCACAGTGCCTGGGACATAGAGGTGCTCATGGATATTTATTCAGTTCATTATGGAATTCCAGAGTATATAGATATTTCCTGGAAATGTTTCTGCTTATAGTCTTACGTTGGTCACATTGTATTGAGGCTTGAAAAGTGTCTCATAACTTTGGGTCATTTTAAGGGCTTCTCTAAGATTCTCAAGTTGCACAAGGGGTTTAATCTGGGAGCAAGCACCCTGTCTTACACACTCCATGGGATTAGGAGTTCCTGACCAAGTCTTGACTCTCAGAGAACAGGAATCTCTTCTAAGCATATTTTTTAAATAATTATTTGGCACAGTATATACAATTAAGTGGTCAAAATATGTTTGTGGGTGGCAAGGAGTAAATGTATTATGAGAAAAGGAATTATGCCAGTTCTATGACTGTGAACACTAGAGCCCTGAGTAGTCAAAGCTTTAAACATTTGCTCCTTGTTCAGAGTCAACTTCTAAAGATTCAGCTATTAGTACTATTGTTAGATACTGATGATAATACCAGCTGGTATAGACTTGACTGACAGAATGTGGTCCACTGGAGAAGGGAATGGCAAACCACTTCAGTATTCTTGCCTTGAGAACCCCATGAACAGTATGAAAAGGCAAAATGATAGGATACTGAAAGAGGAACTCCCAGGTCAGTAGGTGCCCAATATGCTACTGGAGATCAGTGGAGAAATAACTTCAGAAAGAAAGAAGGGATGGAGCCAAAGCAAAAACAATATCCAGTTGTGAATGTGACTGGTGATAGAAGCAAGGTCCAATGCTGTAAAGAGCAATATTGCATAGGAACCTGGGGAA
>NW_011494636.1:571741-601938 GCF_000754665.1 Bison bison bison
GAGTAACAGGCAAATTTGGCCTTGGAATACGGAATGAAGCAGGGCAAAGACTAATAGAGTTTTGCCAAGAAAATGCACTGGTCATAGCAAACACCCCATTCCAACAACACAAGAGAAGACTCTACACATGGACATCACCAGATGGTCAACACAGAAATCAGACTGATTATATTCTTTGCAGCCAAAGATGGAGAAGCTCTATACAGTCAACAAAAACAAGACCAGGAGCTGACTGTGGCTAAGATCATGAACTCCTTATTGCCAAATTCAGACTTAAATTGAAGAAAGTAGGGAAAACCACTAGACCATTCAGGTGTGACCTAAATCAAATCCCTATGATTATACAGTGGAAGTGAGAAGTAGATTTAAGGGCCTAGATATGACAGATAAGAGTGCCTGATGAACTATGGAATGAGGTTCATGACACTGTACAGGAGACAGGGCTCAAGACCATCCCCATGGAAAAGAAATGCAAAAAAGCAAAATGGCTGTCTGGGGAGGCCTTACAAATAGCTGTGAAAAGAAGAGAAGTGAAAAGCAAAGGAGCAAAGGAAAGATATAAGCATCTGAATGCAGAGTTCCAAAGAATAGCAAGAAGAGATAAGAAAGCCTTCTTCAGCAATCAATGCAAAGAAATAGAGGAAAACAACAGAATGGGAAAGACTAGAGATCTCTTCAAGAAAATTAGAGATACCAAGGGAACATTTCATGCAAAGTTGGGCTTGATAAAGGACAGAAATGGTATGGACCTAACAGAAGCAGAAGATATTAAGAAGAGGTGGCAAGAATACACAGAAGAACTATACAAAAGATCTTCACGACCCAGATAATCATGATGGTGTGATCACTCACCTAGAGCCAGACATCCTGGAATGTGAAGTCAAGTGGGCCTTAGAGAGCATCACTATGAACAAAACTAGTGGAGGTGATGGAATTCCAGTTGAGCTATTTCAAATCCTGGAAGATGATGCTATGAAAGTGCTACACTCAATATGCCAGCAAATTTGGAAAACTCAGCAAGTGGCCACAGGACTGGAAAAGGTCAGTTTTCATTCCAATCCCAAAGAAAGGCAATGCCAAAGAATGCTCAAACTACCCCACAATTGCACTCATCTCACACGCTAGTAAAGTAATGCTCAAAATTCTCCAAGCCAGGCTTCAGCAATATGTGAACCGTGAACTTCCTGATGTTCAAACTGGTTTTAGAAAAGGCAGAGGAACCAGAGATCAAATTGCCAACATCTGCTGGATCATGGAAAAAGCAAGAGAGTTCCAGAAAAACATCTATTTCTGCTTTATTGACTATGCCAGGCCTTTGACTGTGTGGATCACAATCAGCTGTGGAAAATTCTGCAAGAGATGGGAATACCAGACCACCTGACCTGCCTCTTGAGAAATTTGTATGCAGGTCAGGAAGCAACAGTTAGAACCGGACATGGAACTGACTGGTTCCAAATAGGAAAAGGAGTACATCAAGGCTGTATATTGTCACCCTGCTTATTTAACTTATATGCATCATGAGAAATTCTGGGCTGGAAGAAGCACAAGCTGGAATCAAGATTGCCAGGAGAAATATCAATAACCTCAGATATGCAGATGACACCACCCTTATGGCAGATAGCGAAGAGGAACTAAAAAGCCTCTTGATGAGGGTGAAAGAGGAGAGTGAAAAAGTTGGCTTAAAACTCAACATTCAGAAAACGAAGATCATGGCATCTGGTTGCATCACTTCATGGGAAATAGATGGGAAAACAGTGGAAACAGTGTCAGAGTTTATTTTTTTGGGCTCCAAAATCACAACAGATGGTGACTGCAGCCATGAAATTAAAAGACACTTATTCCTTAGAAGGAACGTTATGACCAACCTAGATAGCATATTGAAAAGCAGAGATATTACTTTGCCAGCAAAGGTCCGTGTAGTCAAGGCTATGGTTTTTCCAGTGGTCATGTATGGATGTGAGAGTTGGACTGTGAAGAAGGCTGAGCGCCGAAGAATTGATGCTTTCGAACTGTGGTGTTGGAGAAGACTCTTGAGAGTCCCTTGGACTGCAAGGAGATCCGACCAGTCCATTCTGAAGGAGATCAGCCCTGGGATTTCTTTGGAAGGAATGATGCTAAAGCTGAAACTCCGGTACTTTGGCCACCTCATGTGAAGAGTTGACTCATTGGAAAAGACTCTGATGCTGGGAGGGATTGGGGGCAGGAGGAGAAGGGGACAACAGAGGATGAGATGGCTGGATGGCATCACCGACTCAATGGACGTGAGTCTGAGTGAACTCCGGGAGTTGGTGATGGACAGGGAGGCCTGGTGTGCTGCAGTTCATGGGGTTGCAAAGAGTTGGACACGACTGAGCGACTGAACTGAACTGATAGACTTGACTTACAGCATTAACTGTCTGTCGAAGAGGATCATGTGGCGTCCTGGGACTGAACTCACTTCTATTTCTTGCTGTTGTTTTCAACTGCTTAGTCATGTCCAACTCTTTGTGACCCCATGGTCTGTAGCCCACCAGGCTTCTCTCTCCAGGGGATTTCCCAGGCAAGAACACTGGAGTGGGTTGCCACGTCCTTATCCAGGGGATCTTCCTGACCCAGATTGTTTCTGCATCTGCTCCAGTGACAGGCAAGTTCTTTACCACTGAGCCACCAGGGAAGCTATTCTGTTTTCAGTTCAGTTCAGTTCAGTCACTCAGTTGTGGCCAACTCTTTGTGACCCCATGGACTGTAGCAGGCCAGGCTTCCCTGTCCATCACCAACTCCCAGAATTACTCAAACTCATATCCATTAGTCAGTGATGCCATCCAACCATCTCATTCTCTATCATCGCCTTCTCCTCCCACCATCAATCTTTCCTAGCATCAGGGTGTTTTCAAATGAGTCAGTTCTTTGCATCAGGTGGCCAAAGTATTGGAGTTTCAACTTCAGCATCAGTCCTTTCAATGAATATTCAGGACTGATTTCCTTTAGGATGGACTGGTTGGATCTCCTTGCTGTCCAAGGGACTCTCAAGAGTCTTCTCCAACACCAGAGTTCAAAAGCATCAATTCTTCAGCACTCATCTTTCTTTATAGTCCAACTCTCACATCCATACCTGACTACTGGAAAAACAATAGCTTTGACAAGATGGACCTTTGTTGGCAAAGTAATGTCTCTGCTTTTCAATATGCTGTCTAGGTTGGTCATAACTTTCCTTCCAAGGAATAAGCGTCTTTTAATTTCATGGCTGCAGTCACCATCTGCAGTGATTTTAGAGCCCCCCAAAATAAACTCTCTCACCGTTTTCATTGTTTCCCCATCTATTTCCCATGAAGTGATGCAACCAGATGCCATGATCTTCGTTTTCTGAATGTTAAGTTCTAAGCCAACTTTTTCACTCTTCTCTTTCACTTTCATCAAGAGGCTCTTTAGTTTTTCTTCACTTTCTTCCATAAGGGTGGGGTCATCTGCATATCTGAGGTTATTGATATTTCTCCCGTCAATCTTGATTCCAGCTTGTGCTTCATCCAGCCCAGAGTTTCTCATGATGTACCCTGCATGTATGTTAAATAAGCTGGGTGACAATATACAGCCTTGATGTATTCCTTTCCCTATTTGGAACCAGTTTGTTGTTCCATGGCCAGTTCTAACTGTTGCTTCCTGACCTGCATACAGATTCCTCAAGAGACAGGTCAGGTGGTCTGGTATTATGATCTCTTTCAGAGTTTTGCCCAGTTTTTTGTGATCCACACAGTCAAAGGCTTTGGCATCGTCAATAAAGCAGAAATAGATGTTTTTCTGGAACTCTCTTGCTTTTTTGATGATACAGGGGATGTTGGCAATTTGACCTCTGGTTCCTCTGCCTTTTCTAAAACCAGCTTGAACATCAGGAAGTTCTTGGTTCACATACTATTGAAGCCTGGCTTGGAGAATTTTGAGCATTACTTTGCTAGTGTGTGAGATGAGTGCAACTGGGTGGTAATTTGAGCATTCTTTGGCATTGCCTTTCTTTGGGATTGGAAAGAAAACGGACCTTTTCCAGTCCTGTAGCCACTGCTGAGTTTTCCAAATTTGCTGGCATATTGAGTGTAGCACTTTCACAGCATCATCTTTCAGGATTTGAAAGAGCTCAACTGGAATTCCATCACCTCCACTAGCTTTGTTTGTAGCAATGCTTCCTAAGGTCCACCCACTTGACTTTGCGTTCCAGGATGTCTGGCTCTAGGTGAGTGATCACACCATCATGATTATCTGGGTCATGAAGATCTTTTTTTGTATAGTTCTTTTGTGTATTCTTGCCACCTCTTCTTAATATCTTCTGCTTCTGTTAAGCCCATACCATTTCTGTCCTTTATTGTGCCCTTCTTTGCATGAAATGTTTCCTTGGTATCTCTAATTTTCTTGAAGAGATATCTAGTCTTTCCCATTCTATTGTTTTCCTCTATTTCTTTGCATTGATCACTGAGGAAGGTTTTCTTTTCTCTCCTTGCTATTCTTTGGAACTCTTCATTCAAATGGATATATCTTTCCTTTTCTCCTTTGCCTTTCACTTCTCTTCTTTTCTTAGCTATTTGTAAGGCCTCCTCAGACAAACATTTTGCCTTTCTTTTTCTTGGGGATGGTCTTGATCACTGCCTCCTGTGCAATGTCATAAACCTCCGTCCATAGTTCTTCAGGCACTTTATCAGATATAATCCCTTGACTCTATTTGTCACGTCCACTGTATAATCATAAAGGATTTAATTTAGGTAATTTATGGTCAAAATGCAGTAATTAAAGTGATAGGGAAAGCCCTTGACACTCTCCACAGACCCAAGAATACTTCCCCTGTGCCACAGAGACTGCAATTCTCAACACTTCTCAAAGCTGAGATGTTTAAAGAAGAAGACATATTTGCTAGTTTACACAGTAGTAGGGATTTTTTTAGAAAATGTACCCATATTTTTTAGAATTCTGCATTAGATTCAGAGTAGGTATCAATAGGATGGTAGGGTAGGGATCATGGGCAGAATTTAAAGACAAGAGGGAGAGAAAGGGAGGAAAGAAGAAAGTATGAGTGTGTGTGAGAGACAGAGAGGTCATTTTTTACTACATTGTAAATCAAGCCCACAGGAATCAGAGTACAAAATTTGCATATGTTCCTGTAAGTGAAAAGTGTTAGTCGCTCAGCTGGCTCTGACTCTTTATGACCCCATCAACCATAGTCCACCAGGCTCCTCTGTCCATGGGATTCTCCAGGCAAGAATACTGGAGTGGGTACCCAGGGACTGAACCCAGGTCTCTTGTATTGGTTTTTCTTAAATCTTAAGTTAATGGTGACAATTGAAGCTTTTGAACTGTGGTGTTGGAGAAAACTCTTGAGAGTCCCTTGGACTGCAAGGAGATCCAGGCAGTCCATCCTAAAGGAGATCAGTCCTGGGTGTTCATTGGAAGGACTGATGCTAAAGCTGAAACTCCAATACTTTGGCCACCTCATGTGAAGAGTTGACTCATTGGAAAAGACCCTGATGCTGGGAGGGATTGGGGGCAGGCGGAGAAGGGGACAACAGAGGATGAGATGGCTGGATGGCATCACTGACTTGAGGGACATGAGTTTGAGTGAACTCCGGGAGTTGGTGATGGATAGGGAAGCCTGGCATGCTGTGATTCATGGGGGCGCAAAGAGTCGGACACGACTGAGCGACTGAACTGAACTGAATGGTGAGAAAGGGCACAAATTAACCAAATATTTCCATTTCAACTAGCTAAACAAAAATCGGCCACATATTAGGCTTTTGAGGGCAGAAGTTTACTTACTGCTGTATTCCCAGTGCCTAGCAAGGTACTTAGCACCTGGATAAATACATATGAATTAAAAAAATTAATTAACCTCTACCAAACATTTACAAAAAAATTAATACCAAGTCTTTACAAACTTCTCCAAAAAATAAAGTAAGAGAATATTTCCTGTCTTATTTTATGAAGCCATTGTTATCTTGATACTAAAATCATCACACAAAAAACTACAGACCAATCAATATCTGTTATGACTATAGATGAATAATTTCAACAAAATACTAGTAAACTGAATCCAGCAACTTATACAAATGATGATACAAATACCATAATGAAATGGGGTTTACTTAACTGTGAAAGACTGAATGCTTTCCCCTAAGATGAAAGAAAAAAATTAAGGACGTTTGCTCTCATCATTTCTATACAACATTACCTAGAAATTCTAGCCAGGGCAATTTGGCAAGAAAAGAAAGTAAAAGGCGTCCAAATTGGAAAGGAAGTAGTAAAGTTATCTCTGCTGCTGCTGCTAAGTCGCTTCAGTCATGTCTGACTCTGTGCGACCCCATAAACAGCAGCCCACCAGGCTCCGCCGTCCCTGGGATTCTCCAGGCAAGAGCACTGGAGTGGGTTGCCATTTCCTCCTCCAATGCATGAAAGTGAAAAGTGAAAGTGAAGTCGTGCAGTCATGTCCGACTCTTCACAACCCCATGGACTGCAGCCTACCAGGCTCCTCCGTCTATGGGATTTTCCAGGCAAGAGTACTGGAGTGGGGTGCCATTGCCTTCTCCGAATAGGTTAGAAAAGGATAAAACAAAGTTACCTCTACATACAGACAATCTGATCTTTTATATGGAAAACTCTAAGGTATCCACTAAAAAATAATTACAATTAGTAAATGAGTTCATCAATGGTTCATAATTTAAGATCAATACGTAACATTAGTTCAAAATGGATGAAAGGACCAAATGTAAGAGCTAATTTTATAATACTCTTAGAAAAAAAAAAAAAAGAGGTAAATCTTCCTGACTTTGTAATTAGCAAGTTTCATAGTAGACCAAAAACACAAGCAACCAAAGAAAAAAGAATAGATAAATAAACTTCATCAAAATTAAAAGCTTTTGTGTTCCGAAGAACACTATCAAGAAACTGAAAGAGAGCCCACAGAATGGGAAAAGTCTTTTTTTGAAAATCATATATCTGATAAGGGAGTTATGTCAGAATATATGAATACTATAAGACTAAGAAAACAGATTTTCCAAATAAATAATAGGCAAATAATCTATGTAAACATATCTCCAAAGAGGATTGCAAATCGCCAATAACAAACAAAAAAGATGTTTGGCACCATTGTTCAACATGGAAAAACAAATCAAAATCACCATGAGACTGTGAGGTACCACTTCATATAAACAAAGATGGAGATGAGAAAAAAACTCAGATACAGACAAGTGTTGGTGAGGATGTGGAGAAATTGAAACCCTCATACACTGCTGGTGGGAAAGTGAAGTAGTACGGTCACTTTAGAAGCATTTTGAAAATTCCTCAAAAAGTTAAGCAAAGAGCAACCGCATAACTCTGTAATTCCAGTTCTATTAGTTATTTGGCAAAAAAAAGTTACATACAAATTACTAGTACATGTTATAGCATGAATGAGCAATGGAAACATCATGCTAAGTGTAAGATATAAGTCATGAAGGACTACACATTATGATTACTCTTGTATGAAATGTCCAGAATAGCTATTAATAAATTTGTAGAGACAAAAAGTAGATTTGTGGTTGCCTGTGGGTAAGAGCAACGGAGGAGTTTTGGAGTGATAACTTAAGGGTCTGGTTTTCTTTCTGGAGTAACAAAAATGTCCTAAAACTGGGGTGAGAGTTGCCCAACTCCGAAAATAAACTAAAAATGATTCAGTTGAACACTCTAAATTAATGGTATGTGGATTTTATCTCAATAAAGCTGTTACCCAAAAAGGGAGAATGAATTAATAACTTGAGAGCTTGAGGATTAGAATAAAGCCTATTACATAAATAAATAAATAGATAAAGTATATATACAAATTTTAAATTAACCAATGAAACCTTTAGAAATCACAGACGTTTTCTCCTTAAATAAAAAAAATAAGTCAAATCTATAGGACTAGATTTACTCAAAAATGTTGCCAAACACTTGGATTCTATGGAACCACTATTTAAGGAGGAGCCTCTTTTTAGCCAGTGTTGAGACAAGTAAAACTTCATGGTGCATTTAAATACATTTCCAACTGGTAGCATAGATTTGGATAAAACTGTAACAACCTATTTAATTCATATAAAGCCGAGCTCCCTGGTGGCCCAGGCTCAGTGCAGTGTGGTGTTCAAGGGAACATCAGGCTGACGTCCAACAGCAATAGTTGAAAAGCAATTTAAATATTATGAATAATTTCTCAAAGCATTCTTAATACCAACCAAGCTTACTAAAATCTCTTTCCCTCTTGCCTCTCTTTCTCCGTAACTCATGAACATGACAACTACCCAAATAACTCCCTCTTCTCTTATCTGAACTCATCCCTCCTTACCTCCTAAAATTCTCTTTCCAATCCCCTCTGGTGGCTCTTGTCTTTTCCCTCTCATCTCATCTTCTGTGCGTGGTCTGTACTCATTTTAATAACTTTTAATTCAGCTCAGCTCATTTTAATTACTTTTAATTCTGCCTTTCACACATCACCCTGCTTCTATGCAAGAAAGATCACAAAAACATAATTCACTTTAACAGACAAAAGAGGGTGTGAGGTTATAATCTTTTTCTGGTCATATTGCTCAACATATTTAAACATTTAAAAGATAATTTTATGTATATGTTTATTTATTTTTGGCTGTGCTGGGATCTTCATCGCTGTGTGGGCTTTCCTCTAGTTGAGGCAGTGGGGGCTCCTCTCTAGTTGCGGTAGGCAGGCTTTTCATGGCAGAGGCTTTTCTTGTTGTGGAGCACAGCTCTAGGGAATGCAGGCTTCAGTTGCTGCAGCTCCTGGGCTCTAGAGCGCAGGCATGGTAGTTGTATGGGCTTAGCTACTCCATGGCATGTGGGATCTTCCTGACTCAGGGATTGAACCCGTGTCTCCTGCATTGGCAGGTGGATTCTTTACCCCTGAGTCACCAGGGAAGGCCTTCAGAATATATTTAAAAATTAGAGGTGACAGGTTAAGGCTTGTGGGAAGAGAAAGTGAGCACCACTCTGTGCTTTCTGGAATTTTCTACTTACCAGTGCAGCCAGAATATCAGTTGGAAGTAGGGGAAGGGGAGTTTAGTTATCTGTATACTTTGTGATGACTTTCACTCCAATTTGAAGAAGAGTTGATAAGTCTTAGAAGGCATGACTCCTTCATTTACATTAGTCATCTTAAGTGGACTAACCCCAAGCATTTGAGGTCAATAAAATTATAAAGCATATTAAGGATCTAAAAGAATCCATAATGACTCAATTCTTTAAAACAGAAACACTGACAATGATGCTTCAAGTGCTAAGCTGAAGATAGGATAAAAAGGGTTAAGAAATTGTCAATTCATGAGTACTCAGACTGTTTTTCAAGTTATCTTCTCATCAGCCAGTCAATGGTATTTATTGAGTGTCTTCTGTGTCTCAAGCACCAAATTAGCCTTCAAATTGCAAGTTCTGTAAAGAGAACTCTTTTTCCCCCTTGGCCAAAGTAAGTATATCTTTCTCTACAAAGAAACTCCTTCTGGGCATTCCGTGGCATTCTGGATGCCTCTGCACAGCAGTTAGAGGTTGGGGCTTTAATTTCACATAAACAGAGGAGGCAGTCTGCTCTCCCTAGTTCCCCTGCTTATTCTCCTCAAAGTTAGTAAGAAAACGTCAAAGTTGAAATCCACATTAGGAGAGCCTAGGCCAATTTTAGGAGAAGGCAATGGCAGCCCACTCCAGTACTCTCGCCTGGCAAATCCCATGGACCGAGGAGCCTGGTAGGCTGCAACCCATTGGGTCGCTAAGAGTCGGACACGACTGAGCGACTTCACTTTCACTTTTTACTTTCATGCATTGGAGAAGGAAATGGCAACCCACTCCAGCATTCTTGCCTGGAGAATCCCAGGGACAGCGGAGCCTGGTGGGCTGCCGTCTATGGGGTTGCACAGAGTTGGACACAACTGAAGCGACTTAGCAGCAGTAGCAGGCCAATTTTAGAAAGCTCACTTGATTGAAGATGATTTTCTGACCTGCCATCTTTCTCTTATGGTCAAATTTCTCTGACTTGGGATCTTTCCCTGAGAAAGAGCAGCAGTAGAAATCCTGCATAGATCTGTGCAGATCACAGATTGAAATGTCAGTTGAGGCTTCCTAGTGAAGATGACAAGTAAGGAGCAGTCAGTTCATGAGTGTAAAGTCAGTAGTGAAAGTGAAAGTGTTAGTTGATCAGTCATGTCTGACTCTTTGCGACCACATGGACTGTAGCCTGCCATGCTCCTCTGTCCATGGGATTCTCCAGGCCAGAATATGCAGTGGCCAGGGGATCTTCCCACCCCTGGGTTCAAACCCGGATCTCCTGCATTGCAGGCAGATTCTTTACCGATTGAGCCACCAGGGAGGTTGCTGTGTGAATTCTGCCTCGTTTGCTTCTCCTAAATACTAATTTACTAAATACTAGTCAACTAAATACTAGTTTACTAAATACTAGTCATTTAGTATTTACATTCATTGAGAGTAAATTTTTAGAGGAACCAAAACCAGCTACTTTCATTTGAACTTTTCCCCCCTCTATTTCCTTCTACCAGCCCACCTTTGGACTCTTTTTGAATTTGTTAGCACCAGTGAGTAAAAGTTGAGGGAGAGGAAAAGAATGGCAAATCTTGCTTAGTCATGCTAGGTGAAATGTTCTGGGGAATAGAACTTGAAACACATGCCAGAGTTCTGAAAGAAGTATTGCTGACTTCCATGCTTCATGTGTGTGGATGATGAAGAACAGTAACGAGCAGCAGGACTAGAGAAGTCTGGCTCCTCACATGGGTGTGAGCTGCTGTATGCACGCTGCCTTATTTACTTCTCCTAGGGAAACTTACACACGGAGAGGCTCTACTTCTACTCTGTGTAATCTGAAATGTGCCAGGCTTGACCTGGACAGACTTCAGGAAACACATAAGATGGAAGGTGTGCTCTGAAGTCTACACCATCACTCTTCCGGTTCAAGTCTAGTGATCTTGTTTTCCTGTCAAAATAGAAGGCAGAGCCTTATGGGCAACACAGAAGAGACTGTCTTTACACACAGAGTCTGTACCCGGAGACTGGATATCAAGTTAAATCATTCCTTTGAAACTTCTCAGCTGCCTGAACCAGATAAGATTTGTAAACTCCAGGCTCAAGGTAGGAGCTGATATGGCCCAAATTGTACTTTTCTAACATTCCCATGGATTTCCAGTTTGATTGCATGTCACCTAATGATGGATGGCATTGAGCCTTCAAGTCTGATAAAGTGCCTTAGAAAGTAAGTATTTGGGAAAATAGGGCATTCTTTTTGAATAACTATCAGCAATTTCTTTGTGAAATGTGCAGATTCTAAAATGAGAAACTTCTTAAATTTTTTAAATGAAAAACATTTTTACTTCTGACAACTGAAGAAAGGATGCCCTGAATTAGGAGTTACCAGGGAGAAGGGTGCACATTAACTCATTTGCGATTAAGGGGGACACGAGCAGCGCCGGAACCATGAAGAACAGCACAACTATTGCCCAGTACTTGATGCAGCCAAAGTGAGGATTATCTCTTCTAATCAGTTTGTGTGTTGTCTGGGGAAGGGGGAGGTAGGAAGAGATCACAAAATAATTGCAGGCCTTCCAAACGTGTGACTGTTGTTGTTTTTTGGTCGCTAAGTCGTGCCAGACTCTTTCGCGACCCATGGACTGTAGTCCGCCAGGCTCCTCTGTCCACGGGATTTCCCAGGTAAGAATACTGGAGTGGGTTGTCATTTCATTCTCCAGGGAATCTTCACAATCCAGGGGTGGAACCCATGTCTCTTGCATTAGCAGGTGGATTCTTTACCTCTGAACCACCAGGGAAGCCCGTGTGGCTGTTACTGTGGTTCAAATGTGTGTGGGACTGCCACCGGCGAGGCTGATACAGCAGAGCAGAACCTCAGTGAATTCATGGCGGTCCCAGTACTTTCTCCAGTCTCATGTTCACCAGTAGTTCTGATAGTTCTAAAGCAATTTTTAATAAAATGCACCCTATGTTATTTCAATGTCCCATTCTGTGCCTAGCACAAGACTGCTAACATTGCTTAAAAGCTACCTATTATTGCTAAGAATGAATAAAATAGTTGACTCTATTTACTGCGCTTTTATTTCTAGATAGCCCAGAATTTTATTTTCCATAGTTTTATGATGATTAGTGCCTGGGTTCATTTTGGCAATTGATTATTAATGAATTCTGAAACATTCACTTGGGACATGACAATGAATAAGGCACAGCCTGTGTCCTCAGGGGCTCATTGTCTAGTGTGGGAGACAAAGGAATAGACAACTAAGCACAAAGTGCTGGGGTAAATCCTGTGGATAGAGTGCTGGTCAAGGGAGAAGGCACAGGAGGCACTTCCCTGTGCCTTTTTCCCCTGGTAGACTTGAACTTGAGCCTCCTGTAGAAAACGGACATGGTCATTCCTGGGTCATCAGGAAAGAATATTTCCATATCAGGGAATATAATGCTAGAATGTGGGCTTCCCTGGTGGCTCAGTGGTAAGGAACTTACCTGCCAATGCAGGAGGCGTGACTTCAATCCCTGAGTGAGGAAGATCCCCTGGAGAAACAAAAGGGAGACCACTCCAATTTATGGGAAGTTCCATGGACAGAGGAGCTTGGCAGGCTCTAATCCATTGCAAAGGGGTTGCAAAGAATTAGACTTAGCTACTGAACAGCAACAAGGGAAAATAAAAATTTGCCCAAGAAAGAAAGTAACTATGGTACACTGCATGGCTTAGTAGTTAGCAGTGTTTATTGTTTCTCAGGAGGGCTTCTTAGCACCTTAGGCATTGTCGTGAAGCAATGTCCTGCCCGTTGCAGGACTTCTAGCATCCCTGACCCTCATCCACTAAATGCCACTGGCCCATGCCTTCCCACCCACCCCCTAACACTGACAAACCAAATGCTGTCCCACATTTCAAATTTCCTTTTAAGGGGTATTACTGAGCAGGGTTGAAAATCACTAGTTTACAGAGTTGTAATTATGTAAATGTATAATAATGTAAATGTTAATTATAAATCAGACCAAAATTGAAACCAAATTCAATTGAAAATTTAATTGCAAAGACTGAGTGACTACAGAATGTGTAGACAAAGGAGGGGAGCATATGAGAACCACATCTTCATTCTCCACCTTGGAAAGTCAGTAGTTAATGCCTAAAACTGACCAATCATGATCTATTTAGAGATTTGAAGGTAAATACAACACATCAAAATAGTTGTTGTTGTTGTTCAGTCTCTAAGGCCTGTCCAGCTCTTTGCGACCCCAAGGACTATAGCAAGCCAGGCTTCTCTGTCCTTCACTATCTCTCTGAGTTTGCTCAAACTCATGTCCATTGAGTCGGTGATGCCATTCAATCATCTTATCTTCTTTCGCCCCCTTCTCCTGCTCTCAATCTTTCCTAGCATCAGGATCTTTTCCAATGAGTCAGCTCTTTGCATCAGGTGGCCAAAGTATTGGAGCTTCAGCTTCAGCATCAGTCCTTCAATATTCAGGGTTGATTTCCTTTAGGACTGACTGGTTTGATCTCCTTGCTGTCCAAGGGACTCTCAAGAGTTTTCTCCAGCACCACAAATCAAAGCATCAATTCTATGGCACTCAGCCTTCCTTATGGTCCAAAACTCACATATATATGACTACTGGAAAAACCATATCTTTGACCATATGGATCTTTGCCAGCAAAGTTATGTTTCTGCTTTTGAATACATTGTCTAGGTTTGTCATAGCTTTCCTTCTAAGGAACAAGTGTTTTTTAATTTCATGGCTGCACTCAATGCCCACAGTAATTTTGGAGCCCAAGAAAATGTGCAAATATAGTTTTGATAAAATTTAAAATGAGTTTAAAGGTGGCAGTGGAGGCATGGAGACTAACTAGGAGTAAGTTGTGAATATATTTTTATCTATCTGTCAGTCTATCCATCTACTCGTATGTCCATTTTACAGAAGGTGACAATGAGGCTTAGAAGACTTAGAGAGGTTAATAAGCCATCGAGGTCACAGAGCCAGCAGAGAGAGGAGCCAGAAAGCAGTCTGACTCTAACCCCAGAGCCCCTGATCACTCCTCTTTGCTGCCTCTAAAAGAGCAAGTGAGAGGAAAGAGTGAAGGGAGTGGGCCACAGACAAGAGGGAGCCCATGAGATGCTCTCTGAAGGTTGCTCCTACCTTCTGACCCTCTAGGTGTGGCCTAGGAGGTTATTGTGGCTGATGTGATTCATACAACTCTGCTCTCAGATTGCTGTAAAAGGGCAGATGAATGCAGGGGGCCACTACAGAGCTGCTAAGAGAAGACAGGGAACTAAGACTGAGTCTCTGGCTTCAGATGCTGTTCTCAGAGTGAAAAAAGAGGCCTGAAGAATTGTATGTTTCATATGGCTGATCCCAGGGCACTGTGTCAAACAGGAATGGCCTGTTTATTTAGAACTTCCACCCTAGTCATTTTCTCTTGGGTGACTTTAGAACCCACCTGTGTAGTCATTCTCTGTGAATATATTTGAAAGTAATGTCATCCCCAAAGTAGTTTGGTTTAGATTTTTCAGCTTTTATTTTTTTCTTGGCGCAAGGAAATCTAATTTCTTTCCCCAAACACTGTTTCTTACCTCTATCATATACCTTATATATCATGTTTTATATAGACATTAATGCTATTTTAATCTCAGTATAATCTTTTCCCCTTGGAGACAGTTGGAAAAAAATTAGAAAATTACAAGTAAGAAAATGAAAGCCTCCATAATTCCACCACAAAAAGAGAGCCACTGATTGTACCTGAGTGGTGCCATCTCCTGCATACACGTGAGACCTTAAGCATGTGATGAAAAATTTCATCTATGAATCTCCAGCCCTCATCAGGGCACCTGGCACAGCTGACACTCAGTAAATGCTTGGTAAAGCTTTAGTTAGACATCTGGTATTTAAGTCAAAGATGTATCTAAAAATGCAAGAAGTAGCTAGCTAGTTCACTTGGGCAGAGAGGTGAGGAATCTTTGAAAACTCTACACATCAGCTTTAAATCACCAAGAACACTTTCAAATTTTTCAAAAATCCTTTCTGCTATCTTTCTCCTTTTCTAAAATTTGTCCTCTACAATGGAGCAATATTCTCTTCGACTTTCACTGAGTAGTTCTCATAGCCTCATGAACTCCTTGGGTTCATTTCCATCTTCATGTCTCCCTGTCTCCTAGCAGGGTCTTTTCTCTTGCTGTTCTGTTTCCCAGGTGGTGCTATCAGTAAAGAGCCCTGCTGGCCAATTCAAGAGACATAAGAGACATGGATTCCCTCCCTGGGTCAGGAAGATCCCTGGGAGGAGGGAATGGCAACCCACTCCAGCAGTCTTACCTGGAGAATCCCATGGACAGAAGAACCTGGTGGGCTACAGTCCATGGGGTTGCAAAGAGTCAGACATGACTGAAGCCACTTAGCTCGCATGCACACATGCTGTTCTGTTGTTTATCGCTTATCCATCCTTCCAGTTCCAGCTTGAGTCCACTCTTCCACCCGTGTGCCTGACTACTTGACTTCATTTATTTCCCTTTCTTGACTAAAGTCTGCAGCCCCTAGAGCCTGCAGCTTAGTGCTTCTTGTGGCTGATTGGAACCATATACCATAATTACACCTGGCTTTGCTTTCTTTCTCCTTAGTAGAAGACTAGACACAAGGCAGATACCGGTATCTTAGACTGATTACTCGAGAGTGCTGCAAATGCAGGAAAATCCCCTCCGTACAGGCATGCCTTGGAGATATTGTGGGTTTGGTTCCAGACCACTGCAATAAAGCTGATATCACAATAAAGCAAGTCCCATCTTTTTTTTTTTTTTTGGTTTCCTGGTGCATATGGAAGCTATGTTTACACTATACTATAGTCTCTTAAGTATGCTGCTGCTGCTGCTAAGTCGCTTCAGTCGTGTCCGACTCTGTGCGACCCCAGAGATGGCAGCCCACCAGGCTCCCCCATCCCTGGGATTCTCCAGGCAAGAACACTGGAGTGGGTTGCCATTTCCTTCTCCAATGCATGAAAGTGAAAAGTGAAAGTGAAGACGCTCAGTCGTGTCCGACTCTTAGCAACCCCATGGACTGCAGCCCACCAGGCTCCTCCACCCATGGGATTTTCCAGGCAAGAGTACTGGAGTGGGGTGCCATTGCCTTCTCCCTCTTAAGTATAGCATTGTCTAAAAAATGTATATACCCTAATTTAAAAATGCTTTGTCACTAAAAACTGCTAACTATCATCTGAGCATTCTATGAGTCATAATCTTATTAAGAGTGCAGGGTCTTGTCTCAATGTTGATGGCTGCTGACTGATCACAGAGGTGGTTGCTGGAAGCTGGGGTGGCTGTGGCAATTTCTTAGAATAAGACAACAATGAAGTTTGCCACATTGATTGACTCTTCCTTAAATGAGTGATTTCTCTGTAGCAGACAGTGCTCTTTGATTGCATTTTACCACAGCAGAACTTCTTTCAAAATTGGAGTCAATTCTCTCAAACCCTGCTGCTGCTTTATCAACTAAGTTTATGTGATATTCTAGATTTTTGTGTCAACAGTCTTTATAGCATCTTTACCAAGAGTAGATTCTATCTCAAGAAGCCACTTTCTTTGCCTATTCATAAAAAGCAACTTCTTAATTCATTCAAGTTTTACCATGAGATTGCAGCAATTTAACCACAGCCTCAGCTTCCACTTTTAATTCTAGTTCTCTTGCAACTTCCACCACATCTACAATTACTTCCCTTGCTGAAGTCTTGAACCTCTCAAAGTCATCCATGAAGTTTGGAATCAGTTTCTTTCAAACTCTTGTTAGTGTTAATATTTTCACCTCTTCCCATGAATCACAAACATTTTAATATCATCTAGAATGGAAGGTCTTTTCCAGAAGAATTTCAAATAACTTTTCCCAGATCCAGCAGAGGAATCACTGAGGCAGTTGTAGCCTTATGAAATGCATTTATTCAGTAATAAGACTTGAAAGTTGAAATGATTCCTTGATCTATGGGCTACAGAATGGATGTTGTTGCTAGTAAGCATGAAAAAATCTTTAATCTTGTACATCTCTATTAGAGCTCTTGGGTGGCCAGATGTGCTGTCAGTGAGGAGAAATACTTTGAAAAGATTTTTTTTTTTTTTCCTGAGTAGTAGGTCTCAAAAAGTGAGCTTAAAATATTTAGTAAACCATACTGTAAACAGATGTGCTATCACCCAGGCTTTATTGTTCCACCGACAGAGCACAGGCAGAGTAGAATTTGTATAATTCTTATGGTTTTAACTAAGTAAGCACTGGCTTCTACTTAAAGTTATCTGCTGCATTAGGCCCTAACAGGAGAGTCAGCCTGCCCTTTGAAGCTTTGAAGCCAAGGCATTGACTTCTCCTCTCTAGCTATGAAAGTCCTGGAGGGCATCTTCTTCCAATAGAAGGCTCTTTCATTTTACATTGAAATCTGTTGTTTAGCGTGGTCACATTCATTATAATTGTCTTAGCTAGATCTTCTGGTTAACTTGCTGCAGCTTCTACATCAGCAACTGCTGTTATGGAAACAGCTTATTTCCTTAAACATCATGAATCAACTCTTAGCTACAAACTTTTCTTCTTCACCTCTCTCAGCCTTTGTAGAATTAAAAAGTGTTAGAGCCTTGATCTGGATTAGGCTTTGTCTTAAGGTAATGCTGTTGTTGGCTAATCTTCTATGCAGACCACTAAAACTTACCCTGTATCAGAAATAAGGCTGTTTTGCTTTTGTATCGCTTGCGTGTTCACTGAAGTAGCACTTTTAATTTCCTTCAAGAACTTTTCCTTTACATTCACAACTTGACTTAACTGTTTGGCACACAAGCTGTAGCTTTCAGACTATCTTGGCTTTCTGTATGCCTTCTTCACTAAGCGTAATCATTTCTAGTGTTTGATTTAAAGTGAGAGACGTGTGACTCTTCCTTTTACTTGGAGGCCATCATGTTTGTGAAGTGGCTTAATTCTTACATCATTGTATCTCAAGGGATAAGAAGGCCAGAGGAGCGGGAGAGAGACACAGGAACAGCCAGTCATTGTAGAACACATACAATATCTCAAGTTAATCATTTTAATGGATGAGGTTCATAGTCTTGAGAACAATTACAGTAGTAACATCGAAGATCATGGATCACAGATCACTATAACAAATATATTATAATGAAAAAGCTAAAAATATTGCTAGAATTACCAAATGTGACACAAAAATCTGAAGTGAGAAAATACAGTTCTAAAAATGGTGGCAATAGACTTGTTGGAGGCAGTGTTGCCACAAAGCTTCAATTTGCATAAAACACAGTATCTGCAAAGTACAATAAAGTGAAGCATAATAAAATGAGGTCTGCCTGTAGCTAAACCTAATTTTGAGAGATGGTTTCTTGGTAATGCTGAGAGTGGGCTATGAAAAATGCTCTTTCAAAGAAGTGAAGGCCTTTGGGTGATTTTTTTTTTTTTTGTAGAGCTCAAAAGAGATATGAAATACAGAGTTGTTTAATTTGGAATCTGTGGATTAGCCATAGATTAACAACCATGCGGGTTTCCCTGGTAGCTCAGAGGTAAAGAATGTGCCTGTAATGCAAAAGACGTGGGTTTGATCCCTGGTCCAGGGAGATCCCCTGGAGAAGGAAATGGCAACCCACTCCAGTATTCTTGCCTGGATATTCCCATAGACAGAGGAGCCTGGTGGGCCACGGTCCATGGGGTCGCACAGAGTCAGACACAACTTAGCGAATAAACAACAACAAGCAGTCACATGGGTCGAAGAGGGCAGCTTACCTTCTGAAATCTCTAAGCACGTACAAGCACAGGAGTTTAATCCACCAGATATAAAATAAGTGGGAGGAAAGTGAAATAATACAACCCGTCTGAAGACCCTTGAGCCCAGAAATGTTTCATTAAAGCTCTCAGAAAATAACAACCCCAACAACAACAGATATTTCAATTTAGTCTGTGGGCTAGGGAGATTTGCAGAGCAGTAAGGATAAGCTCACCCAACCATTTTGACTTTCCCCTGGATACTGTTACCCTTGTAAAAACCCAGACCTGGCCACCAGGGAGAAGGCTCACACCACTTCCTTTTTTCCTCTTGCTTTGCAGTTTTGCAATCACCCACCACAAAGGGATATGTGAACTGAACAGCAGCACAGGTAAAGGTGCGAACTGAGGCTGAGGTCACCCCCAAGCTGGTCATTCAGGCTAGTGGGACAGATTTCTCTGAGACACTGCATTGGCAGCTCATTAACGAGAATTTCTGGTGGTTTGAGTTAAGGTTTATGGTGTAGTCTTCCTCCACATGGCTTTTGTGAGATATTTTACTTCCAAACTAGGAAGATTGCTCACGTCTGATGCTCAAGAGTGTGGCACGTTGAGAAGCTGCAGTAACATCCTGCCGCAGCTATGGGGCGGCCCCTCGGGGTGGCCAGGAAGGGGGGCTGGGCACTGATGACCGCAGGCCCTGAGCTGGGAGGCATGTGAAATTCTGAAATTATTGTTGTTGCTTAGTTTTTGTCATTTAGTTGCTAAGCTGTGTTGGACTCTTTGCAGTTCCATGGACTGTGGCCTGCCAGGCTCCTCTGTCCATAGGATTCTTCAGGCAAGAATACTGGAGTGGGTTGCCATTTCCTTCTCCAGGGGATCTTCCTGACCCGGGGATCAAAGCAGCGTCTCCTGCTTTGGCAGGATTCTTTACCATTAAGCCACCTGGGAAGCCTGTTCTGAATGTATTTCCTGCACCAAATTGGCATTAGAGTAAATGTGGTAAATTCTATTGATTCTACTTGGGGATCACAGATCCTGTTTTCCTTTGAATTACTTTCTTTCTTTTTTGCATTTAAATTAGATAACAAATTATCTCTTCCTGTGTGGATTTAGCAGATGACTTATTTATATGACACCATATCCCCATTTTTGGAAGAAGCTTTCCCAAACTGATTGACTCAAAGACTCAAGCTGGCCTTTCAGCCTAAAGGATGGGCTTAGAGCAGATACTCACTGCTGACATTTTCTCTGAGGCTGTGTTGTGTTTGTGGTTGTTTGAATCCTCTGAATGTCTGCCTCCTGCAATACATATTTCTTTCTTTCCCCCAGCTTTATTGAGGTATAATTGACTTCAACAAATAAAGTAAATCAAAATTGCATTTCAGATATACATGATGATTTGATGTATGCCTACATTGTGAAATGATTACCACAGCCAATAAGCTTTTATTTGTTTGTGGTGAGCACACTTAACATCTGCTTACTCTTTTCAGCAAATTTCAAGTATATAATATGCTATTAGTATCTGTGGGCTTCCCCGGTGGCTCAATGGTAAAGGCTCTGCCTGCCAATGCAGGAGACATGGGTTCGATCCCTGAGTCAAGAAGTTCCCTTGAAGAAGGAAATAGCAACCCACTCCAATAATCTTGCCTGGGAAATCCCATGGACAGAGGAGACTAAGGGGCTATAGTCCATGGGGTGGCAAAGAGTCAGATATGACTTAGCAACTAAACAGCAACAAAGTAGACCCTATAGTCATCACGCTGTACATTGGATCCTCAGACCTTATTCATAATGCATATTATTGAGTGCTCCTGCAAGGTAATATCTTGGTGGTGGTGGTGTGAGTGTGTTGGATGGAATAGGGGAAAGCAGATGACATATAAAATACTTCTGGCCTTGAGGTCCTCAATTAGTAGAAGAGATTGGACATGCCTTCCCAGCTTTCATGCCAGACAGAATCCATTTTGTATGTATATATAGGTAAAGTGCTCTGGGTGATCAGGAAGAGAGAGAATACCGAGGCTGTTGAGGCTAGGAGAAGCTTAGCGTGGAAAGAGATGGCATATATGCCTGGCTTTGAAGGCTGAGCCTGGTTTCTGAAAGAGGCTTTGGGAATGGATATGAACAAGTGAAGTCCAATAAAAGCTCCAAACCCTATAAAACCTAGAAGAATCAGTAATTCTATATAGCCAGAGAAGATGCAATATGAAGTAAGGGGCTAAGAGCATGTATCCCCAGAATCTGACAGCCAGGGTTCCACTTCTGCCTCTGCCCCTCCTGCTCGGTGATTTTGAGCAGATTACTTCACTTCTCTCAGCTGAAGTGTCCCCATTTGTATGGAAACCCTCAGCACTGCTCACATCATCTCCTAGGTCTTGCCCATTCATGACCATCTTGGCTTTAGCTGATGGTAGGTACTCCAGCATCCAGACAATGCCCCTGTTTTCCTCATCGAGTCCCCAGGTTGGGCCTGGGTGGTGTTGGGGAGCCCCTTCTTTCCCTGAAACCTCCCCACCCCCTTCTCTTATCCTCCATCCACTCCATCCATTTCAGTGCCTCATCTTCCTCAGGTGGTTGCCTCCAGTCTCCATGAGCAGTGTTTCTAGCTTTAGATACCTTAGGTGTGAGTGGCTCTAGGGTTGTCACATTTTCTGTAAATTGTGGCATCTGCAAGACAAGACAACTTTTCTCTTACTGATGTTGGTCAGCTCCTCAGACAGTAGCATGTTCAGAAGCTCTGGCTATTTGTACTGTCAGATCTTCCTTCTTCTCAGGGGTGAGGAAGAGGAAGATAGGGGAGGGATATGAAATGAGCTAGAACTGCATCCTTCCACAGGTACCATAAAGACAATGAAAGTATTTGTCTCACAGGTAATTCCCCAAGATCAGATGGAAATAATGTAAGCAAAGCCCATAACACAGTGCCAGGCACAGGGCAATCTTTCAATAACTATTAGCAGTGATAGCATTGTATCTATATTCTAGGGGCTAGATGACCTGGATAGTTGAGATACAACTATAAAGTCCTGAGAAGCAGAATTTTATCCATCTTCTCTCATAGGGTTACCTCTCTGAGTCTTAGTTTCCTCCTCCGTTAAATGGAGGTGATAATAGCATAGTACATTTGCACAGATTGGTTCTGAGGATGTGAACATATGTAGAGAGAGCTTAGAACAGTGTCATGTACACAGTAAACCCCATCTGTGTTTGCTCTATCATCATTATTACCAGAGACTTCCAGGTTTCTATGTCTTTGTGCAAAGATCAGTTTCCAAGGGAGAGAATTGAGCTGCCTATATTGAGCTGGGTGTCACTTTGGGATAAGTTGGTTGGGGCAGAGGTGAGAAGATTATTTGGTACAGACAATGGAACCCATATCACTGTCTTGACAGAGAAGACAGACCCCATAGGAGCTGCCTACTGTAGTCAGTATTCCCGTTTTACAGATGAGGCAACTAAGTAAACATCAGATACATTAGATTACGTGTTCAAGGTCACATTGAGTCATCAGTGAGATGCAGAACTTAGATTAAAACAGAAATTTCTGTTCCTTTTCAAGCCTACAGTCTCTCCATCTACAGTCTCTTGTGTTCCCTTGTGTTCCCCTGAGCATGTATAAACAGCTACCTTTAAACCAATCACCATGATGTGGCAGGTTCTTCTTACTGGAAGAAAACATAAGTGATAAATGATAGCAAAGGGCAGTAATATGCTAATGCTTACTTCACAGTAAACCGAAGAGAGAAAACCTGAAGTTCACTTTCTCGTTTTAAATTAGGTTACACAGGCTATTAAGTCAAGACATAATATATTTTTAGATTTTTGGACGGAGTGTACAATAGCCAGAACTTATTGCTATGCAAATGAAAACCAGACATTCAAGGTTAAACACCAAGCATCGCACTTAAAACTAACCTTACCACCAACATCAGCCTTGCAAGAGGGGATGGAAAGTCTATTAGGCATTTATCTTGACTCTTTTCACCATATAATTACCTTCTAGATGCTTTCTATCTGTAATGAAACTATCTATTTAGTATCTTAAAAAAATTGTCAGGAAGTAGAAGTTGCCTTGCATTTGGAACTGTTACTGATTGTAAGTTTTCTTATTATGAAGATCATTAGCTCAGTGTAACTTTGTCTCTTTCTTTTAATTAAATAAACACAGCTCATCCAGTCTGAGGGTGTAGCATTGAATAGATGTGAAGAGGCTGTGTAGAAAACTCTGCAAGTTCTGCGTGTTCATAGATTAAAAAAAAATTCTCAGCTTTGCCAATGAATGTTCTTGAATAAAAAAGGACAACAGAAATGCATACATTTTATAGATTTTAATTCTCTAAGCACTCTTTGTTTCTACCAGTAGGCTGAATGTTCCTTATGGGCAAAGACCTTGGCTGTTTGCTCATTATTGTAGCCCCAGTGCCTTGCAAAAAGGTTTTCTGCTCAACCGGTATTTCTCAAGGTGAATTGGATTCCAAGAACTTTGGCTTGTATTCCCACTGTAGTCACTATTTACAAATAAATAGCCAGATAGGGCAGGTACAATTATCAATGGGATTGAGGGTGGGAGGAGAAGGGGTGACAAAGGATGAGATGGCTGGATGGCATCACCGACTCAATGGACATGAGTTTGAGCAAACTCTGCAAGACAGTGAAGGACAGGGAAACCTGGTGTGCTGCAGTCCATGGGGTTCAAAGAGTCAACACAACTTAGCAACTTAGCAACAACAACAAACTGAGGCAGGAAAAAGTCAACTAACCTGTCTTAAAGTTAAAAAGCCAGTAAGTGAAAAGCAGAGGCTGGAACCCAGAGCTCATGTCTCTGAACCTGAATTATTCTACAAGACAGGACAGGAGCTGCGGTTGTGACACCTTGTTCCTACTCCCACACCGATGGGGACTGATGTGAATAGTTTCAGAAAATTATTGTCTTTAGCTGCTGCTAAATCATTGTATGAATGTTCCAATATGAAAATATTTTTAAATTGATAATGAATTAAAAGACACCTGGAGTTGACTTGATATCTTTCTATTCCCCAAAACCAAGCCAAACATTTCCTAAATCCAGAGTAATAACATTCATTATTGTCTTCTTTCTTTTTTAAGAAGTCATCAGGCTCACACTTTGCTAAAAACTTCACAGTGATCAATAAGCAAGCTGCCACATGGTTCCCCCATATCATTTTATCTATTGAACCAAAGTCTGAGACTCATGACAAATGTGCCCAAACTCCAAACATTATCATATTAATTCAGTTCAGTTCAGTTGCTCAGTCGTGTTTGACTCTTTGAGACCCCATGGGCTGCAGCACACCAGGCCTCCCTGTCCATCACCAGCTCCCAGAGTTTACTCAAACTCATGTGCATTGAGTTGGTGATGCCATCTAACTATCTCACCCTGTTGTCCCCTTCTCCTCCTGCCTTCAATCTTTCCCAGCATCAGGGTCTTTTCCAGTGAATCAGTCTTTCGCATCAGGGGGCCAAAGTATTGGAGTTTCAGCTTCAACATCAGTCCTTCCAGTGAATATTCAGGACTGCTTTCCTTTAGGGTGGACTGGTTGGATCTCCTTGCAGTCCAAGGGATTCTCAAGTGTCTTCTCCAACATCACACTTCAGAAGCATCAATTCTTTGGTGCTCAGCTTTCTTTATGGTCCAACTCTCACATCCATACGTGACCACTAGAAAAACCATAGCCTTGACTAGACGGACCTTTGTTGGCAAAGTAATGTCTCTGCTTTTTAATATGCTGTCTAGGTTATCATATTATTTAACAGCAAATGCCTTCCCCAATCTCCAAAACTATAAGAAGCCTCAGCTTCTTGAATTTTTTAACTTTCACCATGGAACACATTTCTGATTTTCTTTTCATCTTGATCTATTTCTTTCCCTAATTTCTTTAAGTCGGGGTTATATTTAAGGTATACTCAAGAAGCAATTGTGTGTGTCTCAGAGGTAGTTCATACTGGCTCACTGGAGTTACCTGTTAAATTTTGAAGAATTTTGCAAGCTGGTTATTAAGTCAACCATTATTAAAACTTTAATTATTGGTGTGAGATGATACTTCATTATAGTTTTGATTTGCATTTCTCTAATGATAAGCGATGCTGAGCATTTTTTCATGTGTTTATTAGCCATCTGCATGTCTTCTTTGGAGAAATATCTGTTTAGGTCTTTTGCCTGTGTTTTGATTGGGTTGTTGGTTTTTCTGCTATTGAGCTGCATGAGCTGCTTGTATATTTTGGAGATTAATTCTTGTCAATTGTTTTATTTGCTATTATTTTCTCCCATTCTGAGGGCTGTCTTTTCACCTTGCTTATAGTTTCTTTTGTTGTGCAAAAGCTGTTAAGTTTAATTAGGTCCCATTTGTTTATTTTTATTTTTATTTCCATTACTCTGGAAGGTGGGTCATAGAGGATCTTGCTGTGATTTATGTTAGAGAGTGTCTGGATGGAGGGGACACATGTATATCTATGGTTGATTCATGTTGATGTATGGCAAAAACCACTACAATATTGTAATTATTCTTCAATTAAAATAAATAAATTAATTTCAAAACTTAAATTATTTAAATTACAATTAAATAGTATATTAAAAACAGGTAATAAATATGTAAAACATCACTTCATAATTATTACATTTTACTACTCTTATCTATGCTCTTGAAATTTTTGGTCCATTAGTGGAATTACTATAGAGTGGTGTCCTCGTCCCAACTCTGTATCCAGTGATGTTATATAAGCTTGAAGTCAGCCTTGGTGGGAGTATTTTCACCGTGGAAATTGGTAAGCTGTACAAAGCAGAGATTTTTTTTTTCTGTAGATCCACTCTTTAAGTATTTACTATCGTAGGTTTAGGAGAAGGCAGTGGCACCCCACTCCAGTACTCTTGCCTGGAAAATCCCATGGATGGAGGAGCCTGGAAGGCTGCAGTCCATGGGCTCGCTGAGGGTTGGACACGACTGAATGACTTCACTTTCACTTTTCACATTCGTGCATTGGAGAAGGAAATGGCAACCCACTCCAGTGTTCTTGCCTGGAGAATCCCAGGGAGGGCAGAGTCCGGTTGGCTGCCGTCTATGGGATCGCACAGAGTTGGACACGACTGAAGTGACTTAGCAGCAGCAGCATAGGTTTAGCCACAGGAAAATGACATGGCAGGCTCTGAGCCTCAGATTAATAACTATCTCACCTTGGGTGAGATGCCCAATCTCCCTGCGCTTTAGTTTCCTTGTCTTTAGAATAGGCTTGCTGCTGCTGCTGCTGCTGCTAAGTCGCTTCAGTCGTGTCCGACTCTGTGGGACCCCATAGATGGCAGCCCACCAGGATCCCCCATCCCTGGGATTCTCCAGGCAAGAATACTGGAGTGGGTTGCCATGTCCTCCTCCAATGCATGAAACTGAAAAGTGAAAGTGAAGTCGCTTAGTCGTGTCCGACTCTTAGCGACCCCATGGACTGCAGCCTACCAGGCTCCTCCATCCATGGGATTTTCCAGGCAAGAGTACTGGAGTGGGGTGCCATTGCCTTCTCCAAGAATAGGCTTGCTGTAAGAATCAAATAGTGGTATGCATATAAACCACTTATCATAATTCTTAGCTCATCACATGGAATACATTTAAAAAATATGGCTAATGTAATTATTAATAATGCCAGCCTTCTCTTCTTATGTAGTAGGAAGAGAAAATATCTTTTCAAAGACAGCTGTTGTTGCTTTTGCCATGTACAAGAAGAGCATACTTTGTCTTATGGTTAGATTTTTCCATGTGTAAGAATATACCGTGATGGAGCTTGAGGAAACTTTTACGGGTGGAAAAGTGAAGCCATCTTTAACATAGACTGTTTGGGCAACATTAAATACAAGTTAAGACTGAATTTATTTGCACAGTGAAGGAATAAAACATTTGAGATTTGGTGGGTAATCCAGAAAAGAGGAGTGAAAAAACAGCAGGATATGCAAAGAATTGCAGAGCTCTGACTGGAGTCTGTAGGTGGAAGTGGAAGAGCAAGCTAGCAACAGGGAACCAGACAAGGTTGAAGAACAACCCACCCACGGGAAAATTCCCTGTGATGGAGGTGGGGTGGAATGTACAATTTACAAGGTGACGTTGCTTCTGGTCTTGACTTTATTTTCCTCCATTACTGCCACGTGTAGTAAAAGTATGGAACATTGTGTTCCTGGTGCTTTGGGAAATCAGAAGGAGCTAATTATGTGGGTCATAGAAAATTCAACAGAAAGTAAAGGTGAAATAAGAATGTAGTCTGCACCCTACCAACCCTCATTTCTCAGAACCTACAGAAATCTGAGTGAGCTTCCTGAGTCCACAGTATATGAGATGGAAACTTGAGTTATTTTCCTTAACTATCACAGGCAGATTTAGAAGACATCTAGGCAGCAGACTTGTGGGTACAATAACAGTCTTAATCCAAATTCTACACAGATACTGACCCCTAAACCTATATTTTTATCCTTAATCTCTCTCAAGCTGCAGTCTGCCTGTCTGAATGCCTGGTTAGCCTCTCTTCCTGTACTTCAAAATTAACAGTTGAAACTTGAAGTCTGGGCTTCCCTGGTGGTTCAGTGGTAAAGAATCTGCCTGCCAATGCAGGAGATGAGGGTTTGATTCCTGATCCTGAAAGGTCCCACATGCCACTGAGCAACTAAGCCTGTGTACCACAACTACTGAGCCCATTCTTTAGAACCCAGGAGCCAAAACTACTGAGGCCACACACCACAACTAATGAAGCCTGCCCACCCTAGAGCGACGCCCTGCAACAAAAGAAGCCACCACAATGAGAAACTTGCGCATCACAACTAGAGAAAAGCCTGTACAGCAACAAAGACCCAGCATGGCCATAGATAAATAAACACATAAATAACATTTTATATATATATATATAAAAGAAAATTGAAGCCTAACTGCCTCCGCAAACACGTTCCTCTGTATTGATCATTTTTATTAGTGGACCATTTCCTTCCGAGATGTTTGAAGTAAACAGCTACTAGAATAGGAACATGATAATTAATGTCCCCCAAACCCAATACACAAATTAAAACAGTTGGTACTGATGAACAGCCTTCCCTTTTCTCTAAAGGATTCTTGACAGTGTTAAAGGATTTATACCCAAACTATCTCCCACGAGTCAGACAGAAATATTGTGAACCATCAGGTTTTTCCCATTTTACAGATCAGGAAACCAGTGTGCAGTAGCAGAGAGGAAGAATTTAGTCATTCTCAGTCCATGAGCAATGGGTTGCTGGTCTTTTCACCACAGGGCCAGCATTCTTTGGAGCCAATAGTTCCCCACTTGCCTGAGGACCAGCTCTCTCACCTCAAGACCCTGGTTTCCATTGCTCTGCAAATGTCAGTTCTTTCAATAAAGGGCTCCCTAGGTGGTTTATTGTGGAGTCAGTGTTGAGAACTGTTGTCTTAGAACTTGACTCTCTGGTCATGGGTGGTCTCCTATATGATATTAGTTGGCTACTGAACCTGAACTAGTGACTCTGAACAAAAAGAGAGGATCATATTAATTACATTTAAATGTTACTGTCGCCAGAGCTAGTGTGATTACTGCTGTGAGAGTAATGGCTCACATGTATCACTGACTGAAATGATGTTTCTATTGTTTCCTACAAATCTTTGGTGTTTGGGTGATTTTCTTTCAGCAAGGGAAACTGTATAGTGAAGAACATGATACTTTCAGAAAGGCTTTGTTTTATTTTGAGCTAGAAGAGGGAAGAACTAAAACCAAATAGGCTGGTGGCCTTGTGGGTGAGGCAAGACTTTTTTGCTTAACTAAGGGATTTCCTGAAAAGCCAGATCTGTGATTCTTAATGAACAGAGAATAAGCCAAGTGTAGACTTGGCTTATTGTTGGCTTATTGATGGGGAACACTGGAGCTTGGTCTAACGCTGGGATTGACGGGGTGAGAATGCAAGTGCCTGGTATTGACAGTTAGCAGTCAGGGCTTGTCCCCTTTCCCGTCTCTGTATTTCCATCTGGTAAACATCTATGCTTTCCTCAGCCCCACACTTAAAACCACCCTCTCTTACCACCTTCTCTGAGGGGATTTTCTTGACTTACCCACACTGATTTCTCCTTCAGCATGTTCCCATGACCATGAAGATGAATCATCTCTGCCCACCAGAAGCTCATGGTCAACAGGGAACGGACTGAAACTACCAAATTGGCACACCATCACACAAAAGAAGGAGGTGCCATGGGAACAAGCTGAAGAGAGCATGATTTTAACCCGCACTCCCTACACTGGAGGCCAAGTCCCGACCCCTGGACTGCCATGCGTGTCTCACTTTTCCAGTATTCTGCAGATGCCATCAAGTTTTATACATATCATCATGTGAACACACTTGAGAATCACTGCTGGTATCACTGTGTATTATTTTTTCCAAAGCATTTATGACTATTTGAACTTAACACATTTGTTTACTGGTTTATCTCATCTCCCTTCACTAGAATATAGCAGACTTTAACATATTCTGTTCATCCTTGTATATCCTACAATGTCTAAAATAGTACCTGCCACATGGTAGGTGTTCAATACATATTTGTTAAAAGAATGAGCCCTCTTTATTGCCCAGAAAGCAATAGTAAGTTTAGGAAACTGGAATAGGATTTGGGGTAACATTCAAGCACTGAGTAGGTGAAATAATCTAACAGCTGTTGGCAGGATAATAAAATAAATCCTTAATTAATTTGAGCTGCTACTACAAGCCCAGAAATAGAATTAATGTAGTTACGTAACATTATGCTCCAAAAGAACAAATTCATAGCAAAACCAGCTGATTTGATTAATACAAGCTAAGAATGAGGCTGTGGAAGATTCTGCCAAAATCAGTATTTGCAAATTCACAATATTTATTTAATATTTAATACTAAAACCAAACTGCAGAAATTTACTGAGATAATAACTTTCATTCTTTGGGGGAGTGTAGGAAAATCATGCTGTAAAAAATAAGCTTCTCTTTTTATTGCGAGTTTCTGCTTCCCATTAATTTCAGTTCTAAGTCAGTAGATAGGTGAAAGAAGGTCAAATCTTATAGCATAATGAGCAAAATTATGGCTAGAATTTTGACAGCCAACTACTGATTTCCTCTTCTCCAAGAACAAGCACAGAGGTGCAAAAGAAGTCACTATTCCACCTAAAAAAGTAAACCTGTGCTGATAGTAACATAAAAACCATTTCTCTGGCCCACTACACGATTTTATCATCAAAGCAAAGAAAAAAAGCTTACCTGAGATTCCCCACCCCCCGAGCTCCAAACTTCCTTGGGCTTCCCTGGTGGCTCAGAGGAAAAGAATCTGCCTGCCAGTGCAACGGGGGGTCTGACCTAGGTGGGGAAGATCCCTTGGAAAAGGAAATGGCAACTCACTCCAATATTCTTGTCTGGGAAATTCCATGGACAGAGGAGCCTGGAGGTCTACAGCCCATAGGGTCGCAAAGAGTCAAACACCACT
>NW_011494636.1:602038-602451 GCF_000754665.1 Bison bison bison
AGGCATGAGTTCCTCCTCAGGCATAACAATGTCACTCTGGCTTCTACAAGAAAAGCCTGTGCAACAGCTTTACCTTGGTCTCCATGGAAACCGGTAATATATTAAAAAATGAAAAGTTAAAACACCTTTCCACGAGCTCTCCCTCTAGGAAGGAATCTCCTGTGACTACAATATGTTAATAGATGCAGGCTCCTGCTGGCCTCTGCCAGACCTCAGGTGACAGAGTTCTGTCCTTTGTAATAGATGCAGGCTCCTGCTGGCCTCTGCCAGACCTCAGGTGACAGAGTTCTGTCCTTTCAAGCACAGGCCTCCGTGAAGCAATTACCTTTCTTTTCACTCTTTCAGTCCAGTGAACAAGAGAAGGGAGAATCCAAAGCAATCCATTGTATTCCAATGAGTGTGAGCTTAGGGTT